>NC_141141.1:60733592-61057413 GCF_053477565.2 Lygodium microphyllum | reverse complement strand
TTCTTAAAACCCATCTTTTTCCATCTCTTTGTCTAGTTTGTAACCATTTAGAATATGTTTGCTTTGCACAAGAGTTTAAATATCCCTCTTTTCTTCTTTGGGTAATAGTAGATATAGTCCTTGCCAAAGATGATGTATTACATGATGCGATTGTGTCTTTGAGCTTGAATTTGTGGCAAATTTGTCTGTAGAACCATTGAAAGACCTCTAATAAATAAACTGTTTTCTTTGTATCTTCCACCTCCATGTCTTGTGTGTCTAAAGTATTTTGTTATTGCTTGATAATGTGATTTTTCCATACCTTGGGTTGACCAAATAGATAGAGATTCATATTTCTTGATAAAATATGGAGCATGGTTGTATAAAATATGCTGCATAGTTAACAAATAAAGAAATTCAATTAGAAAACCCCATATGAGTCAGACAATAAAGAGACATATATATGCAAACTTCTTACCATATAGTGAGTGAAGTGTTGATTACCCCAAGCTTCTATCATTGCCTTTTTAAAAAGGTTCAATTGGTTTTTGAAGTCTTTGAGATCATCATCATTCCACTCTATTTTATCACAATAAAAGAATACTTTGTCTAGTATTTCCCAAACATTGGCTTTTCTATTCTGAGCTTGTCCATTGTCAGCATGATCCTTAACTGCATTATGTAGGCACTTCCATTGATTGTATCTAATAGTTGAGCCACCATTCTTAGAGTTTATCTTACCAAGTCTCCCATGAAAGTCTAGGAACCTTCTAGCCTTCACTCCACCAATAGATGGCTTTTTGGGGACACAATTACCATCCTTAGACTTTTGAAGATCTAGTTCAATAACAACATTACCACCATGCAAACCAATTGCAAATAATACTTTTTCAATCTTTGTTATAACATTTGTTCTAGCTGATAATGGCTTCAGTTTCCATACAAATCCTATATAAAGATAAACAAGCTTTTCAATTATCCTACAAAGTACATGAAATGTACATATATGGGCATTCACTAAAAGGAATATCTAGGACTAGCTTAAATTGTGGATCCTTGTTGTGCCTAGAGGGAGCTCTATTCCAATTGCTTGAGTTCAACTCTCTAGCTGGGGACATGCAATATAGGCAAGGAGATCTATTGTTGGTTCCGTTTAATACATTGTATATACATTTAAGTGTCTTTAAGTCAAATTAGAAACAAGAAGGAAAACAAAGAAGAAACTAGTAAGGATGGGAAAGAAAGAAGAGAGTGAGAATGGAGGGAAGTAATCAAATGTCAAACAAAATTCAAATTGAATATTAGTTTTCACTTTAATGAGGATGATTAAGATCTTGATTATGACAATCTTTGTCACCTTTATGGCGACCTAGATTCTAGGTTTGATGTGACCACGAGAATATCGCGACAATGACTTATTAACGATTTTTGTTATTTTTACTTACCAAAATATTAAAATTTTTAAAAATAAAAAATGATTTTGTTTCCTAAAATATTTTCTCTCTAGGATCTCTTACAAGGCATTTTCAAGACCTCAAAACTCCCCTAATGTCTATCAGCACGTAGAAGAAAAGAAACCCTCCAAGATTTCTATCCCTTAACTAGTACCAGGGACTCCAAGATCCCATCCTGATTCATGTGAGGGTCAGGCAGTTCTTAGGAGCAATTGAGAGATTTAGAGCCAGAGCCCCCCGGCACTCCTGCCTCCTTATGCCTAACGGATTCCTCATCACTGAGTGACCTCTCACCGTCAAGGCCCGGTCCATAGCTCCTTGCAGTGGTACAAAACAATCCCCCTTGGAGCAGGGGTCAGTGTCTAGTCGTGGGGAAGGCATAGCGTGATCTTTCCACTTATTATCATGATTATATATTTACAATTAAATCTAACTGTTGCAAAAGCACAATCGATCTTTCCTGTGTAACCATTAACGCGTGCACAAATTTAAGAAAAAAACAGTAGCAAGTGTTTTTAGCATAGGAAGCAGCCCCACCCAAATCTAGGGTTTCTCTTTTAAGGTTCCTCCTTATTCTTAGGGGTTCACTTCCTACTTGCAACTCTTTTTCGGGATCCGCAAGTTATTTCACGAATTTGATTAATTATGAGAAGTCTATGTTATCCTTATGAAAATTTTGTTATTTCTGCCCTAAAAGATAATATGGGCATTTATGCCTATGGTAGACAATTCATGCGCTGCCTTGCCCTAACCCGCACTTAGTAGGATTTCAAATGCTTTTCCAAGTTTGTTTAGACTTTAGAATTTGTACCAACAAATTATTATCAATGTCCAACAAGTCCTACAAACTTATGATATTTATTTAATTTCCTGATACTAATAGTTTCAAGGTTATCGAGTATTTCATAGTTATTTTCACTTCAACATTCTCGATATTTTAGGTTAGGTTTTCTCGTTGATTCATACGTGGGTCAACTCATGATATTGATGCTCTTGCTACTAATATAATTATTAATATTAACATTGCATGTGTTTTTAGTAAGAAAATAATTTTTATTTTATTCTACTCATATTCTATGGTTTAATCGACGACGACCGAACTATTCCAAGCAATACAAAAATCATAAGTGCAAATTTTTTCATCTTTCATACATCGAATTATATTTTTAAATATCTAATTTATGTGCATCTAGTATATATTTTCTTATGCAATTTTTCGTTGATTTAATGCATTGATGATTTTATGATATTATCCAAATGATTTTATATAAATTATTATAAAATTAAGATGCATCTATTTATCATTAGCAAAATGAAATAGAGATAATTACTTTCAGGAAAAAATTATAAAATATTCCCTTTTTAACAACGTCTATCATTTTTTTGTTATTATGATCACATGCATAATTAATAAAATAATAAAAAATATTACGAAATAAATCATAATTAAGATATTTTCTTAATGATAGGCATATAATCATTTTTCAAGTGAAAGAGTCTTTTCACTGAATAGTTAATTATTATATTACTTAGGTTATTTTTCTAAGCGACAGTTCATATACATTTTCATTAGGATGTGTTTATAATTGTTTAAAGCTAAATAAAGCGATAAGCTTATAAAAAATTAATTTCTCCCAAACCGATGAGATGTTACCTCTCTCAAGTTTGCTATAACGGGGGACTTGCCAATTCCTACTGCATCATTTTCTCCATCGGCAACGTTCCTTGCTCCCCTTACTTCAAATATGCTTTTTGAATTTCTGCGAATTACTCGGGGAGCCATGGAAGTCAAGTGAAATTGATGTGGTAGTTCAAGGAGAGTTGGCAGTCATCCAAAAAAAATTTGCTACCATTTCGTTTAATGGTATGGTCGTATGGGACGAAGGCGTAGCAAGGGGTAGAGAAAATGAAAATGAGGTAGAAGGGGGGTATTTTCCTCTTTCAAGGCTCAAGCTTTAATGGATAAGAGAAGTAGAGAAAATTTTCCATCATCAAAAGGTCTTCCTTCTTGCTTTTTTTGTGAAGGAGATGGGGTGTATTTATAGGCATGAGGGGGAGTATGCAGTCAACTGATTCTTTTGGCTACTTGTCAAGAGCCAATTGAGATGTATTAAATATTCATTTTGATTGCTTTCCTCTTGGATGGTGGCATGGGGATGATTATTTAATTCTTTCCCTCTCTCCAAGCATAAGAAATGTCATGTTTTTTTGCCTATTTTTTCAAAAACATCTTTTTCTTTTCCAAACGACTTCATTTGGTGGTTTTTGGCCTAGTTACTTCATGACTTATCTAGTATATAAAGTCATGTCATACTCTTTGATACTTAATTTACTCAATATCATGCTCATTCTTGCGTATTCTTCATCTACCGATTGAGGCTTTTGCGATTTGTTTTGTGGTTATAAAATCAATGTGATCCTCGACACATTAAATGGAATCGAGAATGCCAAATCAAATATAATTCGGGAAAAATTATATGATCAAGCCATCGTAATATTATTTATGAGGCATCTTTGCTTTTTGTTGGCTGGGAACATTGAGGTGTCTTCTTGTGTTCAATTGCGGAATTGATTTAATGCGAGACTCGATATGAAGAAAATTACGTGCGGTCACTTACGTGACAACTTGACGAGTAGTTTTTTAAATGCCTCAAGGCCGAATTCGTTTCTTGATATGAAGCGCTGTGGTGGAATTATTACAGTTGAACTATCCTAGGAAATATCGATTTTCTTTAGTTGGTACCTAGAAAAAATACGGCGATGATAATCTAACGAGACGATTTAAAAAGGCTTTTAAATAGACCTTTACTTTTGTATAACAAGTGTTATTCAATACTTTTCTTGTCACATTCGACAGTAGATATATCATGCTATTTTACTTTAACTAATCTCGAGTGCGCATATAGGCATTTACTCATTTTATGCAATGCAACTAGAAGTTCTTTTTGTGTGCTAATTAATGCACAGCTTGCAATTCTATTCATAATATCCTATCACATAGATCATTCCATAATACTAAGTTCTTTGTTTATGCAACCGTCTACACAACTACCTAATAGTTTAGTATCTAGTGTAGTTTTCTACTTCATAACCTACACAATATCCACCTACAACTATTACTATCATGACTCTACAGATTCTAACCTTGACTAATGATGTGTAACTACAAATCATAGGTAGTAGTTATCAATTTATGCATGCACTAATGTACATTCTAGATGAAAGTTGTCATTTCATGTAAGTGCAAGTATGGAAGCCAATATTTTATGTACTTAATTTTTATATGGATGTTGTCCATGCAATCTAGCAAGTAGTTCATGCACTATTTAATGCAAAATCTAATATTTTATGTGAAATTTTGGCAAAAAACCTTATTATTTTATGTGGCGATATGAAAATAGTAGCCTATTTCTGAGATGTGAGTAACCTGGTTTGGCACGACAACATTAAGAATTTTGTCTTTGCTTGCAATTGCATTCACTACACCCGATGTTCCATTGGTAGTGGCAATTCTAGCAACCTCAGGCACTCCCACATCCCTGGAAATACGTGATTCCTTGGCCGGTTACGGTGGTTTTCGTGGTCTTTGCACCTTCTTGCTTTGGTGCCATCATCGAGAGTGGGGTTGAGAGATAAAGAAGGGGGGTTGAACTTGGGATGGGAGATCATAAGAGAAGATTTTCTAGTCAATGATTGAGAGGGGGTGAGCTAACCCTCTCTTTCACTAAGTCTCTCTATTCCCACTAACTCCGTAATCTCACTAACTCTCTCTCTCTCTCTCTCTCTCTCTCTCTCTCTCTCTCTCTCTCTCTCTCTCTCTCTCTCTCTCTCTCTCTCTCTCTCTCTCTCTCTCTCTGTTTCTCTCTCTCTCTCTCTCTCTCTCTCTCTCTCTCTCTCTCTCTCTCTCTCTCTCTCTCTCTCTCTCTCTCTCTCTCTCTCTCTCTCTCTCTCTCTCTCTCTCTCTCTCTCTCTCTCTCTCTCTCTCTCTCTCTCTCTCTCTCTAAATCTCTCTTGCAACCTCTCCAAGCATCTTCCTTTTGAGTTTTCAAGTAGAGGTTATGCCTTTATATAGGCAGAAGGGAGTACGTGCTACCTCTCCCTTCCCTTCTCTTTCTCCTTCCTTCTTGCCATAATAACTCCTTCACTCTCAGTTTTGGAGTGGGATATTTTTTTCAAACATGTCGATTTAAAGGGTGATGATGACGATTGTGGCCTGTTCATCGTGCAGATTTGGGAGATGGTAACCTTTTTGCCGGTGACGACCAGTCAATTCGTAACGTTAATTATAACGTATAACATTTATAATAAGTAAATTATATAACATATAATAACCTCCAACTAACTTATAAACTAACTTACTAACTTATAAATTAACTTACTAGCTCAGTATCGACTAACATTTTAGTCTAACAAAAAAAAATCATCGAAGAAAGAAATTTGTTTTTGAAGACGCAAGGATGGTACATCCTTCTCCCCTTAGACGAATCAAGATATCATCATCTCGAGAGACACCGTGGGTATTGTTGATAAAGAACATTCTCATCTATCCATGTAGCATCTTCTTCAAGGTAGTCTTTCCACTAGATAAGGTATTCTCTAAGGGTTCTACTTCTCAATTTTCTCTCTCTTACATCAATTACTCTATCATGTTGTAGCTCAAGGACTCCTTGGCTAGGTATTACGACTTGGTTGATCATTAAGGATATGATTAGAGCTAGCTACGTATGTTTTCAATAAGCTAACATGAAATACATTGTGGATTTTCAAATTCTTAGGGAGTTGTATCTTGTAAGCCCTTGGTCTTAAGCACTTGAGAACCTTGTAGGGTCCACAATATCTTGGACTTAGCTTCTTAAATTCTCCCAAAGACAAGGAGCTCTTCTTTGGATGGACACGAACAAAGTCCATGTCTCCTTCTTTGAAGATTCGTTCTTGCCTTTCCAAATCAGCATATGCCTTTTGTCAATCCTTGGCAGCTTAAATATCATGTCTGATAATCTTGATTTAGTCATCCATTTGTTCTAACATTTTTCTTGAAGCTTCTATCCTTAGGGTAGGATTGGAAAAATTAAGTGGATATGGCAATCTTGATCATATAGTGCCTGAAATAGAGTCATCTGAATACTTTGATGATGATAGGAGGCATTATAAGCAAATTCCACTAAGGGTAGATACCAAATCTACCTTTTAGGTCTCTTGTTGCAATATGCGTGTAGAATATCCTCAATCACCTAGTTAACTTGTTATGTTTGCCCATTAGTTTGTGGATGATAAGCAGTATTCAAACAAAGTTGGGTTCTAATGGTTTCAAATAAACTTTTCCAAAAATGTGATGTGAAAAGAGAATCACGATTCACTGATGATTCTTTTAGGTAACCCATGTAACCTAAAAATCTATTTTACAAAAATTCTTGCAATATCTAAAGCTTTGTAATTGGTTTTGGTTGGAATAAGATGAGAAACCTTTGTTAACATGTCTACTATCACCATCATTGAGTTATATCCTCCTTGCATAGAAGGTAACCCAACTATAAAGTCCATGCTAATAAACTCCCATTTCATCTGAGGAATGTCAAGTGCCAAGAGTTTTCCTAGTAGCTTGACACATTCAGATTTTACTATTTGGCAGCTCAGACATTCAACTAACTTACTTAAGTATATCACCCCTTGAGTCTTTGCCCAGTAATAGCTTTTCTTGATAGCATTAAGAGTTTTTGCATAGCCTGGGTGTCTTGAAAAAGGAGAATCATGTGCTTCCCAAAGTATCCTTCTCTTAAGAGTTTGACTTGAAGCAATGCATAGTCTCATTCTTAAATAAACAAGTCCTTCGTCATTCATTGAGAATTCCTGATATAGTCTTGAATTTAGGATCTTGTTACTTATTCTAAACTTCCCAAAACAATTGTTGATAGTCTAGGTCTTTATTTGTTTCATCCTTAGTCAACTCAATGATAGGGTTAGTCGGCATTGATACCATTGTAGCCAGAGTTTTTGCCCTAGATGGTTCTTCAGATATAAGAGCATTAAGGAAGTCTTTACAACTAAGGGCATATGCTACTACATTTTCTTTACTAGGTCTGAACTTAATTTCAAAGTCATACTCCTGCAAAATTTTGATCCATTGTTGTTGCTCATATTAAGATCAAGCTGAGTAAAAATCCACTTAAGACTTTTATGATTTGTAACTAAGGAAAACTTAATTCCAACCAAGTAATCTCTCCATAATTTGAGAGTGTGAATCACAGCTAATAACTCCAGGTCATGAGTAGCATAACTATTTTTGTGGACTTTCAATTTTCTTGAAGAGTAAGCTACATGATGACTTTCTTGCATCAATACACATCCTAATGCAAGAGAGATGGCATCTGTGAGACAACCTCAAATTCCTTCCTTAAGTCAGGTAGCCTTAAGATATGAGCAATTATCAAATTATGCTTTAGTTGCTCAAAGCTATATTGTTCAATTGGTATCTAGATAATAACAACTTGGTTTTTGAGTAGGTTTGTAAGAGGTGCTACAATTTGGGCATAGTTTTTTATGAATATCATATACCATCCTGTTAGACCTAGAAAGCTTCTCACGTCCTTGATAGTGGTTGGGGGTGGCCAATCTAGTGATATTTCTTCAGCAGACACTATGAATCCCAAGTATTCAATCTTCTTTTTGAAGAATGCACACTTCTTCTTCTTGGCATACAACTTATGTGTTCTGATTGTCTCTAGGAAAATGTGAAGATGTGGTTCATGATCTTCTTCCTCCTTAAAATAACTTAGGACATCATCAAAGAATACAATAATAAAATCATCAAGATGAGGTCTGAAAATGTCTTGCATTAACCTGTTGAAGGTGGCTAGAGCATTTGTCCAAATGACATCACAATGAATTCAAAATGATTGTATCTTGTGTTGAAGGCGGTTTTAGGAATATCTTCATCCTTGATTCTGATCCTGATCGAAGATCAATCTTAGAAAAGATCGATCTTAGAAAAGATCCTTGCTCCTTGTAGACAATCAAGAAGCTTGTCTATTCTTGGGATCGGGTACTTATTCTTCATTGCTACTTGGTTTAGCCCTTGGTAGTTGATACAAAGAAGGAGATTTCCATCTTTCTTCTTCTAGAATAATACTGGGGCTCCCCGTGGTGAACTACTTGGCCGAATATACCCTTGATCTAGCAGTTGTTTGAGTTTCTCTTTTAGTTCAATGGCTTCAAGAATAGACATTTTGTAAGGCCTTTTTGCAATTGGAGTGGCTCATGTTGAACTCATGATCAACTTCTCTTTCCAGAGGTAACTCAGTTAGCTCTTTGGAAAATACGTCGGTGTATTCTTTTAATCAGGACGATTCTTCTTCTATCTAACCATCTTGATTTACCTTGTTAAACTTCCATGTTTCACATTGTGTAGTCACAATATTTCCTCAATGTTGAACTATCCTAGGAAATAGCAATTTTTCTTTAGTTGGTACCTAGAAAAAATATGACAATGATAATCTAACATGATGATTTAAAAAGGCTTTTAAATAGGCATTTACTTTTGTATAACAAGTGTTATTCAGTACTTAACCTTGTCGCGTTCGACAGTAGATATATCGAGCTATTTTACTTTAACTAATCTTGAGTGCGCATATAGTCCTCTACTCATTTTATACAATGCAACTAGAAATTCTTTTTGTGTGATAACTAATGCACAGCTTGCAGTTCTATTCAGAATCACTATAAGATACAGGCCTCATATCGACGTTTAGAGCGACGAAAATGTTCATTAAAAAAATTGCCCCTTGTCGTCACTAAGTGCGTCCGTATTAGCATTTCCATAAATCTGTCGCTATATGCATTGGTATTTGCATCGTAATTTTTGTCGATTTAGCGAGGTAAATAGCAATGCAAATACTGACGCATATAGTGACGATTTACAACACGTATTGTGATGCCAATAATGACACATGCAATAAATTTGCAAGATGACAATTATAGTTTTTTTTTTGTGGCAAGGTAGCACATATAGCCCCATGTGTTATGTTTATATTCTACAAATGAATTACATGCTAGGTGCCCAATGGTCGTCAAGATGAGCACAACATGTACTTGAACCCACAAGACTGATACATAGAATAAGTACAAGATCGCTGATGAAAACTCATGGAATTATGGTATGATACAAAGGATGATAACAACATAGTATATAGAAGATGCATGCATAAATCACTAGACCAAAAAAGAAGAGGATGTGTGCTCCACAAATTCAAGTGCGAGCTATAGATCCTCGCCATCCGAAAGCTCATCCCAATGCAAAGGAGCATCGAATGGACTCTGGAAAATGAACAACTACACATCAGTCCACCATACATAATGCATTAAAAAAAATAGTAACTACGAACAAGGAAGATGATTGACTTACTGGGCCGCTGCAGGCATACAATCTATTGATCAATGCAGTGAGACCGTGCCCCTCTACATATCGAGTCTCGAGGCCAGTGGGATTGTGGTTTGTAATGGAGTGCTGCAAAGAAAACAGAATGCAACTATAAAGAATGGGACTTGATCTTTTCCACTATGGATATGAGTATCGTTGGGAATCAACCAATCCATTCCCAGTAAACACTTATAAGCTCCTAAGTTCATTACCCTAAACTTCACACTTGAAAGGTTTTCTCCTAGACTAAAATCTACCTTGGCAGATTGCAAAGTACTTCCTTTCCATTTGCTAATTCCACAAGCAATTTTGATGCATTTACTCTGTGTCTATCCCTAACTTCTTAGCACACTTGGGAAAAATAAACAAGTGTGTACTTCCACAATCAATCAAAACTTTAAATGATTTACCTCATTGACTAACTGGTGTCTATATTACCGAATATTGACGATTTGGATCCTTCTTGTGGAATATAGCATGAATAGTCACTTTTTCAATATCTTCTTCCATAGTAGGGTCTTCCTTCCTATTAATGTCTTTAAGGGTAATATTTGATGTTCTTCCTCTTGCCATAGCTACTTGACCTCAGCCTTGGGTAGCTATGCCTTGACCTCAAAATTGACCTTGGTGATGGTTTCCACCAAGCTTTGAACAATCTCTCTTGAAATGTCCTGGCTCATTACAGTGAAAGCACCTATGACCATGCTTGCTTGCCTGGGTAGGAATAAAATTTCCAATTGCATTGGATTTCTCCTTTTTCTTCTGACCTTGGTGAAATTGACCTTAGATTCTCTTTGCTTGACCTCTGAATCCTCCTTTATTCTGGTTATTATAACTCTAGAAGTTATTATTTTTAGGCTTTGATTGCACTTCTTGTACAATAGGAGCAGCTTGAATCAAAGCATCTTGGAGGTTTGTTGGACGCATTGATTTCAAATGATTGTTCAAAGGAGAATTTAGCCCATTGTAGAACTTGGACACTTGTTGAGTAGTATCCATGGAGGGTGCATATTTAAGAAATGAAACAAACTTGGAGTAATATGCTTCCAGGGTCAGTTCCATTTGCTTCAAATTAAAGAACTCATGCATTTTTCTGGGTGTGATAAGCTGGAGGTAAATACCTTCCTCTTACAGCTTCTTTCAGCAAATCCCAAGTACTGGTATTTTCAGGGACACCTTGATCTCGACACCACTGCTTCCACCAGATTCGGAGCCTCGCCAGTTAATTTTAGCTTAGCTATCATGGCCTAGTTGGTTGGGATAGTTCCAACAGCAGTAAAATAATCTTCCATGGATTCAATCCAAATTTCTGCATCAGCTTGCACATTCTCGCCTCTCCTGTCACATTCTAGAGGAGGTTTGACTTGCTTCAAAAGATTCCTCTTTTCTTGGGCTTCATTGGGAATTATTGGCAATTCCCAAGTTAATATTTATGAAATTTAAATAGCATTAATATTAGAGTTTGATACTCAAAATATTTCTCGCTTAATTTGTTGAAACAATTTCAAATAAAGCTCTTTTTCCATAGCTAAAGTCAAACTACAATTCAGAGGTTCCATGGGAAAAATAGGATTTCACTATTGCTCTAATTGATAAAGTATCGTAAAAATTGTATTACAACGAATGCACAAAGTAATCAATGGGAAAAAATGCATTATTCAGATAGCTCATAGGCTCATCTTTTTTTTTTTTTAAGATTCCCTACTGCAATCTAAGCATGACACTTTGATCATCCTTTATGAAGTAACTTGGATTTTGAGAGTAGATATCTAGGAATCTATATTTTTTAGGGCGATCAGGAAATTCGTCCTTCTTGTAGTTGTGGCGACTAGAGCGACCTATGACTTTTACTCTGTCGGCTAGAAGGATGTTTGTAACTTCCTCATAGATATACTGATTTAGTTTCATCTTCTCGCCTTAGTATACAGGGTTGAGTTTGCACTGGCTTCATAAAATAGATAGATCTTGATAACTTTAAGATCTTCCATCCATTTCACCCTTTTCAAATTATTCTAAAGATAAGCTAGATGGCTTGCATCAATATAGCAGTAGCCTCTACTAATCATCCACCGTCTCTCACGATATAGAGGTGAGGGGTTGTACAACTGGTCTAATATCCGCATCATCAGATTTCTCCAGGCAAGACTGGATGTACAAAGTAATCAATGGGAATAAATACATTATTCAGATAGCTCACATGCTCATCTTATTTTTCAAAAAAGGATTCCCTACTACAATCTAAGCATGACACTCTAATACATCCATCCTTTATGAAGTAACTTGGATTCTGAGAGTAGATATCTAGGAGTCTATTTTTTTGAGGGAGATCAAGAAATCCATCCCTCTCGTAGTTGCGGCAACTAGAGCGACCTACAACTTCTACTCTATCAATTGGAAGAATCTTTGTAACTTTCTCATAGATATATCGGTTTAGTTTGATCTTCTTACCTCTAGTATACAGGGTTGAGTTTGCACTAGCCTCATAAAATAGATAGATCTTGACAACTTTAAGAACTTCCATCCATTTCACCCTTTTCAAATTATTCTGAATATAAGCTAGACTACTTACATTGATATAGTAGTACCCTCTGCTAACCATCCACGGTCTCTCATGATACAGAGGTGAGGGGTTGTAAAACTGGTCTAATATCCAAATCATCATATTTCTCCAGGCAAGACTGGATGAATGCATAGTTGACATAAACATTACTTGGAAGATCAAGAATTGTTTCCAAGGCTCATTACTATGTTAGAATTCAAAAACATGCATTGACAAAGAGAAGAATTCTCTTTTAAGGAAAAACATATCCTAAGATGTATTTACAGTCCAAGAAAATTTTTAAGCTCACATTGTATTCTATACTAACGTGCACTTTGATACCAACTAGAACGTGCCCGTCTCGAGATCATTCCAAGGCATGCATTTTGTAGTCCATCAGTAGCTTTTCCAAATGACGCCGCCCAGCACTCCCTTGGAGTAGCACGATGTTTGTCACTTAGACCCTACTGAGTCTACATCGCAACGAAAGAGTTCCACCCACTATGAACGACCTGAATTCTGAGTTCCTAAAGTCAGTTGGGTCTCCTAACAGCCAACTAGCATCAGTAATTCAAGTTCCCACTTTTGATAGAATCACTAAACTGAAAAACGGACTTGCCATTGCACTTGGTTCAAAGAGAATGGGAGGCAAAGGGAAGTGCAGTACGTCAACCCTCCTGCCCATAAGACAAAATCCCATTTCGTCCTCCTAAAACAATGCAAGCCGGTTCTACCTGGCAACTAGTTGATCCATTTATCATTTTCCTATTTCTACTGCTGATTTAGAAAAGCTCCTAGCTAACCGAGACCACCCTACCATTGGATGGACCCATTGGAGGTCACATCCACCGGCTTTTCTTCGGTGATTGTATCATCTTTAGTTTTTTTAATTACTTATATCACATTTATTGAAACATATATAACCAATGTCCTTAATTATTCCATTAGATCACATGTTCCTTCAAGTAGTTTATCTCACAGGCACACACACAATTCAAACAATCCTTGAGTAAAAGAAATTCCTTTGTTATATTGGAAGTTTATTACAATTTTCATCTTTTTGACTCTTCGGAAGATATATAGAATTCCACTAGGGTATTCTGCCCACCAAGATTCCACCCATGTAACTAGTATTAGGGTTCCAGAATCCCATCCTAGGTCATGAAGGGGATCATCAGATTCCAGGAGTAATGTAGAATTTACAGCTAGAGCCCCCTTGGCATCCACATTTCCTACTGCCCAAGATTATCCCTACGGATAGACCTTCTGCTATACGGAGCTGGTCTAAGCCTCTCGAAGCAATAAAAACCGTGCCCCCTTGGAGTAGGGTTTCATAGCTAGCTTGGGGGTAGCCTAGCGTGATCTTTCCTTTTATCCTGTTTGTTAATGTTTTTAATCAGAGATCTAGATTCTAGCAAACACAGAAAATCCTTTCAAACATATAGCATTCATGCACTGACAATCACACATTATGCAGCTCATAGCTTCACATAACCAAGGTAGACCTTAACTCGAGGTAACCTTACAATCTAGCAAACACAGAAAATCGTAGCAAACATATAGAATTGATGCATTGACAATCACACATTGTGCAGCTCCTCATAGCTTCACATTACCAAGGTAGACCTTAACCTAAGGTAACCTTACAATCTAATGAGGATTTTCCTCCCCATAATGAAGTGTTGAGTATATCTCTTTCAACTTTGTTATGCAATGCAAGATTTTACTGCTTAGGGCTGTCATGAAACATGGATCTAGAGCTAGTTGGCTATGGTGGATGCAAATCATAGAACCGACACATGATAGAGAGAAGAGGTTGTAACTCAAGTGAATTAGGTTCCAAGATAGATTAGCTTGGACTCATAAACACAATCTTGAGTGACTCAAACTGAAAGTACAATTACATTGAAATGAGTGTCAAGTACATGCTTATATAGCTTTTGGATAGTACCACTATTCTCATTGTGCATATGGGATTCTAAACATCTCTTCCTAGAGCATACATCAATTGTTTATCTTCTAGCCTCTTCAGGGCATAGATTCAGCCTCTATGGGTATACATCTGGCATCTATGGCCAAGAATCACTTGCTATTCTCAACACCCCCCCTCAAATAATGAGTTCCTACACCTGCTGGCATTCGCCCCCCCTACATGCGGACATGGACCAAGAGACTAGCTCTTTGGCAGTCTTAGTCAAGGTCAATCTTGAAACTTTACATTTTCGGTAGGGTTTGTTACATCCGCTATGGGAAGCAAGATCCACTAAGGGGAAATTCTTTGTTGTCCCTTGTCGCATTCGATAGTATATATATCGAGCTATTTTACTTTAACTAATCTCGAGTGCGCATATAGTCCTTTACTCATTTTATGCAATGCAACTAGAAATTATTTTTGTGTGCTAACTAATGCACAACTTGTCATTCTATTCACAATATCCTATCTTATAGGTTTTTCCATAATACTAGTTCTTTGTTTATGCAACCATCTACACAACTACCTAATAGTTTAGTATCTAGTGTAGTTTTCTACTTCATAACCTATACAATAACCACCTACAACTATTACTATGATGATTCTACAGATTATAGCCTTGACTAATCTTTTCCATGACATGTAACTACAAATCATAGGTAGTAGTTATCAATCTATGCATGCACTAATGCACATTCTAGATGAGAGTTGTCATTTCATGTAATTGTAAGTATGGAAGCCAATATTTTATGCACTTAATTTTTATATGGATGTTGTCCATGCAATCTAATAAGTAGTTCATGCACTATTTAATGCAAAAACTAATATTTTATGTAAAATTTTGGCAAAAACCTTATTATTTTTTGTGGCGATATGAAAAAAATAGCCTATTTATGAGACGTGAGTAACTTGGTTTGGCACGATGACATTAGGAACTCCATCTTTGCTTGCAATTGCTTTTGCTAATCCCGATGTTCCATTACTAGTGGCAATTCCAGCAACTTGGGGCACTCCCGCATCTCTAGAAATACCTATTCCTTGGCTAGTTGCAATGGTTCTCATAGTCTTTGCACCTCGTTGCTTTGGTGCCATTGTCGAGAGTGGGATTAAGACATAAAGAAGGGGGGTTGAACTTGGGATGGGAGAGCGTGAGAGAAGATTGCCTAGTCGATGATCAAGAGAGGGGGGTTGAGTTAACTCTCCTTATTCCCACTAACATCATGGATAAAATTGTATATGAGTATATTTGCTTTTATTATAGGATGCAATTGAAAAAAGAAGCATTGTAACTTATTGGAATGTGGAGCCAGTGCTATCAGAGAGATTGGGCTACACAAGCATCAAGTATGATTGAAAAATATGATAAGAGATTAGGAAAAACTAGTGACTTGTCAATAAAGCCTTGCTTTGGAGGAGTGAAGGCTATGAAGTTTCTTTTAGTACCCATCAACGAGGAAGAAAATGTCATCGTTTGTAGGCCACAAGTCTATAATGGGTGAAAAAAGTTTCATTCTTCAATTCCTAATCAAAGTAATGGAGGTAAAACAAGGTTGGACAAAGCCAAGGTTTAGATAAGTCTCAATAAATTGGCTCCCTTGCTACAGAAAATGGTGTTTGACAATAGAGATAAGCATGAGTTTATCAATGTTGCACATAACTTCTATGAAAACATGGTGGAAGTGTGGAACATAAGTTCTATTACACATCACATGGTCTATACTAAGTTAATAGTAGCATATCCTTGAGATGCATGGGCCATACTTTGTAGGAAAGGAAAGCATAGGAGTTTGATTCACACAAGGGATGGGAAAATTCACATTGGATATAGCGCATGGTGCATACCAAAGAAAACCAAGCATGGGGGAGGGGTGAATGGCAGTAATCCAATTATCCAATTTCTATCTTATGTTAGAAAGATGAGAGAGAGATAGGAGCCACAGAGAGTAAATAGCTCTCAATGTTCTTCTTCTTCATTATTCATCACACTTAATCTAATTGGGTAACAAAAAGTATAATCAACTACAACCTAAGTGAAGTAGTGTAAAGAGACTTAGTCTAACTGTACTAGCTAAGTCTAACCCCTGACTTTTTACACACACATATCATCCACCTAATCTACCGCTAGATAGAGTCAGTAAGTAGTAGGTAGACTAATTTTGCATATCTCAACACTCTCCCTCAAGCTCAAGTCACTTCTTGTATTCCAATCAATGATCTAAAAAGAGTGAACTTATATCTACCAAGGGATTTGGTAAAGATATCTGACACTTGGTCTTCAGTCTTCACACTGAATTGCTTGGTCTCCAATTTCTTGATGAAATGGTAATGTACCTCTATGTGCTTTGACTTGGCATGATAAACTGGATTGCTTGCCAAGAGCACACTATTCATGTTATCAGAATATAGCTTGACTAGTTTGTCCCCATGAATCCCCAAGTCATCCATCAACTTAACCAGCCAAGCAGCCTCACCCGTAGCCAATGCTGCACCCTTATATTCTGCTTTTGTACTTGGGAGAGCCATAGTAGGTTGTTGTTTACTACTCCAAGTAACCATGGTGCTTCCAAGACCAAATGCATATCCACTGGTCATTCTCCTTGCATACATACAACTAGCCCAATCTGTATCATAATAACCTATAAGCTCAACACAGTCACCATGCTCATAGAATAGCCCATATGGCAATCTACCCTTCACATATCTCAAAATCCTCCTCACATTATCTAGGTGAGGTTTTCTTGGCTGTTGCATAAACTGGCTTATCAAACCAATTGCATAACTCAAGTCTGCTCTAATGATAGTGAGATAGATCACACTACCAATCGTCTCTCTATATATAGTCATGTTCTCTATCACATTTTCTGTATCAACATCTACCTTTACATTTTTCTCCAGTGGTGTGTCCATAGGTTTGCATTCCAACATGCCATAATTCTCCAACATATTCTATGCATACTATTTTGGTATCATCCATATCCCATGAGGTGTACGCATAACTTCAATGCCTAATAAAAAATTCGGCTCTCCCAAGTCTGTATTCTAAAATTCTTTTTGCAACATAGATTTTATGTCATCAATGCCCTCTATGCCATCACTTGTGATCACTGCATCATCAGCTTTGCCTTGTTGAAATCCAAGTGTCTGCAAGTAGGGAGTAATCCTAGCATTCCAAACTTGTGGGGCTTACTTTAAGCCGTACAATGCTTTCTTCATTCTGCATATATATGACGGATGGTCAAGATGCACATAGCCATCTGGCTGATCCATATATACTTCTTCTTCCAAATCATCATTTAAGAATGCATTTTTAATGTCTATCTAATAAAGATTCCAACCTTTGGATGCAACCAATGCTATAATAGTCCGTATAGTTGCCATCTTAGCAACTGGACTAAGGGTTTTCTCATAATCTAGCCCATATTGCTAGGCATATCCTTTCACTACCAATTTGGCTTTGTACCTTTCTAATGATCCATCAAACTTGCATTTCACTTTATAGATCCATTTGCATCTAACAAGCACTTTGCCCTCAAGAAACTCATCCAAATCCCATGTTCTATTTTCCAGCAAAGCCTCATATTCATCATCCATAGCTTTACTCCAATTCTCATCCTTAACTGCTTTTGCAAAAGATGTAGGCTCTTTGTATTTCAACACTTTTATCATGTATGCATAATGTCTCACTTAGTATCCACTATAGATAAGCCTATACATAGGCTTCATTTCTCTTTGCGATCTCCACAATGGAGGTGAACTAGATTCTGCTATCTCATGTGACAATACATATCTCTTCTTAACTCCAAGTGTAACCACTACACGTATGCCAAACTCGCTATCAAGGCTCACTAGAGTCATATCCTGAAATCAATGGACTTGTAACAACATTAAAAACCTTCTCTTTTCTTGTATCTCTCCCCCTCACTAAGGTATCCATGTCGGTGGATGGAGACCCATGCCTGCATAGCTTGCCCCTATCCAAGGACCTACGCTGCCAGATGCATCTTGAATAGGTCCACTGATAGACGAAGAGCCTTGCTGTACATTTTTAGCACATGTGCCTTGTGAAGTGTCATCATATACTGCAGCCTACTTAGCACCATTCCAAGATACTAACTCATCAAATATGACATCATAGCTGAGCAATATCTCTCATGTAGTCGGAACAATACACTTATATGCCTTTCTATCCTGTGAGTATCCAATGAAAACACACTTCACTACTTTGCCAAGAATTTGCCAAACTCCTTTGAGACATACTCTCCACCATCGTTAAATCATAATAAGCATGAGACATAATAGTTAAGCTATTTTTTAGTATGCGCTTTAAAATCCATAAATTCCAACACCTCATCTTTATGATTTAAGATATATATCCATGTGTACCTGCTATAGTTATCCATAATGTCACATAATATTAAGACTCACCAAGTGATGCATTATTCGTAGGTCCCCAGATATCTAAGTGCACAAGTTATAAATAGGCCTACTGCTATTCTGTGTATTCTTGGCAAATGGAAATCTAGCTTGTTTCCCAAAAAAACTGACTTGCTGAGTATACGTATCCCAAATCTGCATACCTAAACCTTGATAGCCCTATAGCAAGCTCCTTATACTCCATATTTTTTAGCTTTTGGACATTTATATGTCCAATCCATTTATGCCATATATCAATGTCTTGGATACTTTCCCCATCATGAGCAAACATAGCATCATTCAACTTAGGTATGTTTGCATCAAGTGTAAACATCCTGCCATGTCTCTGGCCTTTAACAATCAATCTACATCCTCTGCCATACTCCTCTATGAAGAAACCATATCTATTAAACTGTACTTTCAGATTTTGCTTAACCATCTGACCTACATATAATAGATTCTTGGTGATCGATGGTACATGCATACATCATGCAAGTGCTTTTTCTAGCCATCAAGTGTAACCAAAGGAACAATCCTTCTGTGTGCTATGTCATGCTGAGAATCATCTCTAGTACATAGATAGCCATTAGCACCTGATTTCAGCTCTGTAAACCACTTTCCATGTGGTGACATGTGGTTTGAGGCACCAAATCTATATACCGAATATTACCAGACTTTCCTTGTTGCTTGTCCTTGTTGCGTACATGAGTCATAGCAAAGAGTCTCTCAGTAGTCTCATGCTCTACATGACTAGAAGATGGATAATGGCCTTGCTGTCTATCCTTCTAATTAGCCTACTTCTTCCAACACTCTTTTGCAATGTGGCCATGCTTTCCAGAGTAATGGCAATCTTTATCTTTGTTTACATTTTCATGACTAGATTGAGTATGCCAGGATCCTCTACCCCTAGATTGAGATCTCCCCCTCACATGGGAGTATCCACCACCTCTACTAGAAAATCCATGTTGCTGCTGACCTTGTTTATGCTAAGATGCATGCTATTGAGTTCCCCTACCATGGCTAGAACCTCTACCACCACGATAACCATGGCCTCTCTAATTAGAGTAAAAAGATACATCTTTGCTTTTAGAGCTACTCGAGATCATAACCAAACCCAATTTCACCTCTTCATGGATAAGAAAGGATACAAGTTCATTAAAGTCAGGTATTTCAACCTTGACTAAAATTGACATATCAAAGGACTTATATTCCAGCCTTAGACCACTCAGGGTCATAGCCACCAAATCCTCATCATCTACCTCGATCCCAATGGATGGTAGCTAATCCGCAATATTCTTTATTTCAGTCACATAGTCTTGAATGGACCATCCTTTCCTATCCATTGTGTTAAGTTTATGCTTCATCTGTATTTTTCTGGCACTAGTGGTAGTACCATAGTATCTCATTAGAGTATCCCATGCATCCTTCAGTGAGTTGCAATTCATTATTTGCATAACCATAGCATTAGAAATACATAGGGATAGCCAATGTAGTATCCTACGAGCTCTCTCAATCCATGCTTGATGTGCCCTAAGTTGATCAAGAGTTGTACTCCTATCATGGAGTTTGGGATTAGCCTCCACACCTGTACCCAAGTCCCAGTAGCCCTTGCCAATGAGAAAACCCTATATCTTGAACTTCTAGATAGCATAGTTATTGTTTTCTAATTTTTCATCTACTATTTGAGTTATGTTATTTCTTCTTTTATCATTTGCCATCTTTGCAACTCTATGTATTCAATGGAGTATGAATTAGATAGTGTTTGACTCCCTACAAATCAAGTAAAATGTGTATGATAGTTTCAGTCAAAATTTCTTTGACAATAAATCTTTGCAATAATCAGTGTATTTCAACTCATAGACATGTCAAAAACATCCTCAAACATGTGGCAAAACATCTAGACATGATGGCATGTTCATGTAGACTTCATCTCCTGCATATCTTGTATGCAACCAAGCTATGTAACAGTAGATAAACAAGCAATCTACAATGACTAGTAGTTAATTCCCTATGCAAACTAAGGTATTCTTAGTCCAAAACATCCTCAAGACATCATAGACATGTCCCATTACATCATGGATTCAATACATGATCAAATAAGCATCAATACTTGCACCGTATGTAAGTAGCAGTGCAAACATTCTCCCTAGAGGTTGTATAAAGCCAATCCACTATTATAACCAGCAATGTTTTAGTCCAAATCAGAGCATTTAATGCTCATTTACATCCACAAAAAATCTTACATTCATGGACCAATATCCAAGCATTTACGGGTACCAAATAGGTGTCAGGATGCTCCAAAACTTCAAGTGTAACCTCTCATATATATTCAATGATAGATTTCAATCTGCAATTTCAGATCTGTAAAGCATTTCAGAACTAAACTCTCAGCCCCTTTTAATCATGCCAAATTCATAAAGTCCAAGTCATATACATTGCCAAACATATCATGTGCTTCTCTATGCCCAATAGAAGCATTTTATAACTTTCATCATATCAACCCTTCAGGCTATCCATTCTTACATTGGATGCTCATGCAATAGAGCTCATTCAAGTGGCAAAGAACCCTCTTGAAAAGCCTCAACAAGCTGTAGGTACCTCAAGCACAAGATACATACCAAGGAACAAACCTATGGTTGCCATTACTGCAAGATATTTCAGGAGAACTCTCTTTTCTCCTATAGACTACTTCAGATCTCTTCATTTCCAACTCTTGACTTTAGGCTCTAGCTCCAGCAATACCAATGCTAAGCTCCCAGGCTTCTTAGGCTTCATGGAGTCATGGGGGTTCATTGCTTTGATACCATGTTAGAAAGATGAGATAGAGATAGGGGCAAAAGAGAGCAGATAGCTCTTAACAATGTCCTTGTTCTTCATTATTCATCACACTTACTCTTACTAAGTAACACAAAGTACAATGTACTACAACCTAAGTCAAGTAGTGTAAAGAGACTTATTCTAATTGTGTCAGTTGAGTCTGATTGATTTTTTACACACACATGTCATCTTGCTAATCTATTGCTGGATAGAATCGGTAGGTAGTAGTAGGTAGATTGAGCCTGCATATCTCAACATCTTGGTCATACATGATCATAGTAGCAGATGAAGCTTAACTCTTGCAAAAGAGAGAAAATTAAAGATCTTTGAATCAGTTGTAGACATGATTGAATCATATCGTGTCACTAAAAGAGCATGTTATGATGCCTCAAGTGCCAAATAAAACCATGCCAAGTGGCTAGAAATAAGGCTTTGAGAAGGCAAAAAATGGGTTCAAAAAGAATTATGATAGTAAGATAAATAATATGTTTAGTGTGAAAGTAATTCATTGTTTAAGAGAGAAAGAGAGAGTCAGTATCTATGTGAATGAGTCTTAAATTTTAAATGCTATGTAAAAGGGTTTCACTTTCTATTTTATTCATTGAGTTTTCAAATCTATTGTTGTGTAGGAAAGATGGCTAGATCTAGGGTAGTTGCAAAGAAGCTTCCCCTCAGAGCTCCATATCATGTTTGGCTCCATGGAGCATCTACTAGCTTAGATGCAATATTGGACAATGACATTTCATAGCCTATGAATGGAACACCCTCTTCTCATCCTAACCTGACTTCCTTTAGCCTCCTAGAGAGGGATCCTCCTCAACACATTCTAAAGGAAAGTTTCTCAAGACTTGTTTGCAAGATTGTGCAAGACCTCTATCGCACAGAAAGTGGGAGGCAGTTTTTGGTACATAGTCAAGATAGACCCAATCACTTCACAAAAGAATATCTTCATGCCCTATAGTGTGATGCAGAGGCCTTATTGGTGGACTTAATGACCAATGCTCAGTATTGTGCAATACATGGAAAGTGCATTGACATAACTCCCAAGGACTTCCAACTTGTAAGAAACCTTTAAGTAGTGAAGGATGAGTTTGTTCCCAATAGAATGAATATAGTTTGTAATATTATCTTTTTTGGAATAGTGTTCTCCTTATTCACTGGACATGTGAATATATCCCAGTGCAAAACTGTTGTACTCATCTAAAAATATGAATTAGGTTTTTTCTCTCATCCTTTAGTCCCAGGGAATTCACTGTTGAGATGTTTGCAATCACACCTACTTCAATCTCTTTGGATGGAGCAGTGAGGGCTTAGGACAAGAATCCCATAACCACAATAGGAGGATGTGATGCCTAGACTTTCCTATAAAACATTATACTTGCTTCCTTTTTTCAATGAATGATAGTACTCTTTTCTTTCCAGTAAAGTGTCTGTGCCATTGTCCACACACAAGATTGTGTTTATGAGTCCAAGTCTCAACCTTGGAACCTCATTCACTTGTGTGACAGTTGGTCTTGTTTTTGTCTATGTCTTCATGAGTTTGGTCTTCATCTTTCGACCTCGATAGCTTCTACATTGCCATGTCCTAGATCCATGTTTCAACATGGTATCAGAGCCTAGTTGGGCATGACCTAGCTTAGCTCAACTCATGACTTCACTTCCAGCTCCATTCTCACTCCTCTCAACTCAAGTCTAGCTCATGAGTGGATCTCTTAAAGCTTCTTTGCTAGAGAAGGAAAAGAAGATAAAGTCAAAGGAATAACCAAGCACCTCTAAAGATGAACAAATAATATACGTCAGTAATAGGAACAAAGGAAGAAAGGACCAGCTATTTTGTGACTTCTGCAAAAGGACTGGACACATTGAGAAGTTCTGTCATGCCAGGAAGAGGTCCCAAAAGGCCTATCTAGTTGCTATTAAAGAAGAAGAATACCATCAGGAGAAGGACAAACTTCATCAGTCCTTCTATTCTGATAGACTTTTTAAGCCTTGTATTGCCTAGCCCTAATGCTTCTAACATAAGCTTGTAAACTCCTCATTGTTACAGCCTCTGGATGCCCACCATGTCTTTGGTACCCACACTTAGCCTTTTCTATGATAGCCTCTAGTGTATACCAAGTTTGTGATGTGCCCACACTTTGCAGGTGGTTGCTCACTAAAGTGCCTACACACTTCGTACTTCTGGTTGTGATTGAGGAGGGGTGTTGAGATGTTTGCAATCACACCTACTTCAGTCTCTTTGGATGAAGCAATGGGCTCATGACAAGAATCCCATAGGCACTGTAGGAGGATGTGCTACCTAGACTTTCCTATAAAACATTGTACTTGCTTCCTTTTTTCAATGAATGATAGTACTCTTTTCTTTACAATAAAGTGTATGTGTCATTTTCCACACACAAGATTGTGTTTATGAGTCCAAGTCTCAATCTTGAAACCTAATTCACTTGTGTGATAGTTGGTCTTGTCTTTGTCTATGACTTCATGAGTTTGTTCTTCATCTTTCAACCTCCATAGCTTCCGCATTGCCATGTCCTCGATCCATGTTTCAACATTCACTATATGTATACCCTTTATATCATGTGTGTTCAAGGCCTATTTATAAATATACTCACTTGTAAATTTTTTAAATAAAATATAACTCTTTTTTATTCAATCTATAAGTAATCCCTTTATATGTGACCCTTCTATATGTAAAAAATGTGTAAAAAAAGTACTTTAAAATTTACTTTATATTAAACCCATGTGATACATACATTTATATCTGACCTCCCTGGGTTTTCAATCTCAAAGTTAATGTGCATCTTCACTATGTTTTAACTCTCAATTGTAAGTTTTGTTAGAACTTTCAATTTTCATAGGAAGAACATGTGAAAATTTACCATTTCTCATTGTGGACTTTACCTCTGATATCTTTGTATAGTCTACGTGGTGCAAAGATTCTAAGGGTCAATCATCATAATGTTGATTTCTCAATTATCAATCCATCCATAATTTTGGTGTTTGATAATTTAAAAAATACCAAACTATATCACCATGCGATGAAACTTTATATGCGTACCTATTAGACTCTTGATGTCTTAGTGTAGTCCACATGGTGCGAAGTTCCAAGGGTCACTAATCACAACATTCATTTCTCAATTATTATTGATCCATCCATAATTTTGGTGTAATATAAGTTTAAAAATATCAAAATATATTAGAATGAGAGGAATACATCCATGGCATTTGAAGCTACTTTTTTTATAGGACTCTAGGTGCCAAACTTTAGACAAGAGATCTCATGGCATTTTTTCTAAGAAAAAAAAAAGTGGGCTCGTGGCCACCTAACAAGAGTGCATGTCAAGTTTCATCACATTCTAATAAAAAGTTGTGGGTTCACGATCACACAATTTACAGTGTCTATGAAGTTGTATTAACCTAGTATGTCTACTCATTTGAATGATTTTCACTCCATTATCTCAACTTATCTTATAGGGCATTGAATTTGAGGATAACATAATATCTCTATTCTTGCTTATTACACTACTTGAGTCTTAGGATACATTTTGTACTATTGTGAGTGCTAATCCTCTTAAAAATGGATTTAAATTCTTTGACATAGAGAAAGGTTTGCTTACAGCAGATGTGAATAAGATAGAACAATTGTACATCCCATACTTTTGATGTACTTACAGTTAGAGGCAGACATGATGGGAAAAGGAATAATAACCATGATAGAGACTCATAGCTCAATAGGGAGAAGTCTAACACAATAAGTCACATGGTTCTAAATCTTCTATTACTTATCATTACTATGGGCAACATTGTCACATAAGATCATAGTGTCATAAGATACGTAATAATAGGTGAGAGAAATGTAAAGGAAAAGTAGAAGATAATACTAAGTCTCTTGTGATAATTGTTTATCACAACCTTTATTTTTCCATCTGAACCTCCTCTTAGAATCACGTAAGGTGTACATAGATTTCGGGTGTGTAGTTCAAGCCTTATATAGGAACCAATGTTTATAAAGACTTGCACATTTCTACCAAATAAGAGTGATGTAATTTTTCCTTAAACGAAATTCCTTTCTAGAAGTAATCCTCTTTGGGAATATTTATTTATAATAATTTCAGCATTAGACTTGGATGGATTTGCAGGTGAGACATATGACATTAAAAAAACCTTGGAGTGATTCATAAGAGTCTCCTCATATTTAAGAAAATGGTGCTAAGCATACAAGGAAGTCAATATAAGGAGACTTTCTACAAAAAATTCAAAGTTGTCAGTCACTTGGAGCCAAGATCTTTGAAAATGAAAGAAGAAGGTGGGACGAAGCTTGAACACACATGTCTTTGAGTATTTTAAGAAAATACTCCAATAACTCTCCCATGTGGTGCATACATCAAATTTTTTTTTTCTTCTCTCTTATATTTTCTCATTTCATGCATCTCGCTTTCCCTAGCCTATTATTAAACCAACTATATCACCCTTTTTTAATATTTGGAGCTTCACAAATGGTGCATGCATGGAAAAATCTTTAGGCTACCAAAGGAAGAAAAGGTAATAATATATTTGTGTATGAAAGGATTCTTATAATAAAGGCCACATCTACAATGATGGAGAATTGAGACTCTTCTCAATGATTATTTAAAGCAATTTTCTCCATAATCTCTCTCAAAAGCAAGCTTCCACGCATTATGAACCTATTTTAAGAATTTTATATACCTTTTCACATTCTCTTTACTCAAACCTTTGTAAATTATCCATCCCATCTTGTAAAGCATCACATTATATTAGTAATACACATGCACAACTCTCACACACATTTTATAATTTTTTTAGTTTATCTTTCATTTTTTTATTATTTTGCGAAGCTTCACTATGAAGATTGATGCATCAAGATAAAAAAATATATTATGAAGGGAGACTTCATGCATTGCCTTACATCACCTAGTACAACATCCAATTTGAGGCTTTAATTAATCAACATTATGCTTGATTAATTAAAGTTATCAAATAATATAATCTAGTCAAGTGCCTATCAAAGTAGACCCCTTTGAGCTTTCAAGGGGAGACATACATACTCCACTCTACTACCATTCTCACTATCCTTATTCTCTTCCTCTCCTTCACTACTTCTCCATCCCTCTCTACTCCACCACCCTTCGTCCTCACTTCATCATACATACTAGCTCCCTCTCTCTCACCCCCAATCAATCTTTCAAGTTCATCACCCTCCTTATCCCCCACTTCATCCTACCCTCATTCTCTCCTACTCTTCCCCTCATCCTTTCTCATTCTCCATCTCTTCATTATCCCATTCCTCCCCATTCCACTACCCCAAACCCCTCCGCACCATCATCTTCTCCATCCCTTCTTCCTATTTTTCTTCACTATCCTTCCACTTATATGTGCTTATCTCCCCCACCATTTTGGCTTGTGATGAATTATTTGTAATCCTAAATATTAGTATCTTTGATCATTTGCTTCATATTGTATCACACCTTCTCCTATCTTCCTCTTTACATCATCATCTCTCTACTCATGTGTGTAAAAAGTGCCCTAGTACATTTTCAATTTGGCTAGATAGTGCCCTTTTTGCATCCTTTAATGTGAGAAGATTGATCCCATTTGTATAGAGGTCACAAGTGCTCATTCTCTCTCTCATTAATTGGTGCTCTTGTTGATAGCATTCTACAAGAAACCTTTAGTTTCTCTTTAAGAGATAAAAGTTTATATTTTCTTTCTAAGTCCTTTGTCAAAAATGAAAAATGGTGGTATAAGGAATCAACCATTTAGAGAGAACATGCCATTTATGCCTTTTTATTTTCAATTAGTTCACATTATCTTTAGTCAAAAATTTTATTTTCAACAATGTATAGCTCTCATGTTCAGGCCACAAAAATATTCTCGGGGTGGGATAGCAATTGTCCTCTATTGCTATTAGCTCAATGTGGAGCGAGCAGTGAGGGGTAATCACTTAGGTCGCGAGCGTGCATCCATTGGGCTTCTTCCAATAGGATGATTTTTAAACTTAAGCAAATATCTAGAATATCTACGGCCAGTTCTACTAGTCATAAAGTTAGTGTCTAGAATAGTTTCAGGTTCAAGGATTTCAGTTTCTTCTTCTAACAAATGAGGATTTTCATAGACAAGGTGGACATGTAATTGGCCTCTAAAAGGTCGTAATAAACTAATATGAAAATTATTATGTATCTTTGAGTGTTGGGGTAGTTCTAATTTAAATGCATTGTCATTGATCTTGTGAATTATTTTAAAAGGTCCATAAAATCTAAGTGCTAATTTAACAATAGGGTGTTTCTCAACACTTTGCAATATTCTCTTTTCAATGTGTAACCATACATAATCATCAACATTAAAACTCATGGCTTTTCTTTTCTTATTAGCTTGTTTAGTATATGATTGCTAGGCTTTCACAATCATATCTTTAACTTCAGTAAAAATAGTAGCATGCTATTGGCAATATCATCAGCATCTTTAACTTTGTTCGGCAATGATGTAACAGGTGTAGGCAATCTATGTCCATAAATGATTTCAAAAGGTGCTTTTTGTGTAGTTGTGTGTGGTGTATTATTGTATGGAAATTGAAGTAGATGCAAGTGTGTGTCCCATGTTTGTGGTTTTGAACTTGTGTATTCACGCAAGAGATTTAGAATTGTAATGTTAGTAGCTTCTGTTTGCCCATTGATTTCAAGATGGAATGCAGATAAGAAATCAATCTTAGTACCTAAATTAGCAAACAAAGTAGTCCAAAAATTATTACAAAATCTAGAATCACAAGCAAAAATAATAACTTTTGGCAAACCATGGTTAGTGAAAACTGTAACGTGTCCACTAGTATCATTTCCTAACAGCAACAAGCATCGGACCCAAGCGAACTACTTTACGCAGAAATGCCAAGTCCGAAGCGGATTCACGCTGCACTTGGTTCAAGGAGAATGGGAAACGAGAGGGATGCAAAGCTCAACCTCTCTGCCATAAGGCATAGTCCCATTTCGTTCCCCTAAAACAACGTAAATCGGGTAAGACAT
Source organism: Lygodium microphyllum (assembly GCF_053477565.2). Taxonomy (NCBI): domain Eukaryota; kingdom Viridiplantae; phylum Streptophyta; class Polypodiopsida; order Schizaeales; family Lygodiaceae; genus Lygodium; species Lygodium microphyllum. The sequence continues at coordinate 61,028,792 of NC_141141.1, read as the reverse complement.
AACTCTAGGTCAACGCTTTCGTTGTTTGTGTCCTTTGACGATCATCCCACTGTTCTTCGAGATTTGAGACTAGTTCCCGGCCAACCGAGACCACCCAACTGTAGGACGGACCCATGGCCCATCCTCCGCACTTTCCTCAGTTTGTTTTAGTTATGTAATTATCTAACACATTAGTTGGACATGTAACAACTAGCTTCTTTAATTAATCCGTTAAGCACTGGTTCCTTCACGTAATCTTATCACGTGACATAGAAAAACAATATCAGACAAGTTCTTTATTAACATATCATCATATTTATCTTTGAAATACAAGGAGTTCCGCCCGTAGGCTTGTCCATAATCCGCCCGAAGGCTATCCAGCAATCCACAGGGATCACTATTCCAAGTTTTCGCCCGTAGACTAGTATACGGGCCTCGAGATCCAATCCCAAGTCACCTTAGCCTCTTGTGCAGGACCGGAAAGGCGAGGGATTTATGGCCAGAGCCCCCCCTGGCACCCAAGCATCCTCCTGCTCCAAGTAGCACTCAACGGAGAGACCTCCCACGGTGGGTTCGGTCCACGTTCCCGGCGCGGTCAACAACCCCCTTGGTTAGGGTTAGGCTGACAGTCGGGGGTAACTGAAGCTGCCTCTCCCTTCAGGCCTTCAACCTGAAGTATAGATATTCATTTAATTTGTAATTAATAAATCAAACAGTGCTCTAAAATCTCTAGCAAGCACAAACATTTCCATTGATCGATCTTGTTGTTGGCAAACTGCTAAGGAAGGAATCTTTCCTTTTAAATGCATCTAGCACTCGATCCGGGGTGCCTTGCAACTTGGCAAGATCCTTTATATTCTGGGTTAGGGCGTACCCTATTAATCCAACTTGATCAAACCCTAAAGTTCATTGAATATTTTCAGTTTCTGGTTTTTAACCTTCCTTATCTGGAAGGATATCAAAGTATACATCCTTTTACAAGATAACTTGCATAAGGATCCGCCATCCTTGTTGCGGGAATTTAGCCTTTCTTCTTGTGAATCAATCACAAGACCATATGACTTTGTACTTGCCGCACAAGTCCTGCATCGTACTATGCGATGAAACAATCCGTTTCAGTTTCTTTAAGCTGATGTTTGTCAGACTTAGGGTTTCCTAGCTTGTATTATTTTCTTTAAGAAACTCAGGGACAAACCCTAGCTCTTTTACGTTTACGATTTACTGACCCTTCAATCAGGGAATGTGGGCAAGTATTTAAGGTATAAACATTTCTTAGATTTTAAATCATTCCCAAAGAAATTTTCGCAGCATAGGTATTTCTAAGTTTATATTAATTTGGTTAACTTTTAGAAGGTAATATCGAGATCACCTCCGCACGATTTGTTATCTATGTGTCAATTGATTTTTCAATCCTAAACTTTATTGATTTGAGGTTAGGTAAATTCAATTAATCTCCCTTTTTCCTTGCGAACAAAACTCATGCCAAATAAACAATCTTTCCCTTGCTAAGTTATGCAGTTAGCAATGATAACTTCCTAGAGTTTAAGCATCGTAAGAAACCTTTCATGATTCGCCCATTCCATGATGATTCGTTGTAAAAAGAATAGGGGTTAATAGTGCAAGATGCAGTTTTATACCTTCTAGGCTTAACCGAAGTACACTACTTTAGTGGATAAATAATATTGTTCATAATTCATTTCAATGCATAATGCTATTTGAAGGAAAACTATGTTTATACTTTATTTATTTTGCATATTTAATTAAACTAAATTCCTTCGTCGTAAATAACTAGGATAAAATATATCTTATCCCAACAATTCATCTTGCATGATTGAATTAAAACCGATATAAAATTAAGAAGGAAAAACCTGGGTTTGGGGTGAGATATCCACATGGATACCGGGAGATGACCCTCCCGCAGCTACTCCTTGGACTTTCTTAGGCGGCATCGCAGTTGTAGTCCTTCGAACGTGGAAGCAACTTTACACTCCTTTTTGGAATTCCACCGTCGCTTCAATACTCTTCTTCTCTTTTTCAAGGCAAGGAATCGTTAAGGGATTAACCACGAGAAGGGGATAATAAGACCTTTAAGGTCTTAGTTTCTTCGGGAGGGAAAGGTTTACAAAGCCTAAAGAAAAGGCCCTATAGGGGTATATACACAGTGAAAAGGGTGTGTGTGAGTATGGTTTCAAAAACATATGAAGGGGCCTTGGGAGATCTTTGGGCACGGGAGTGAAAGGGTATAGGAAGGGGGATCTTGAAGGGATTTTTGGACATGGGGGGGTAAGTTCCAAGCCAAGGGGAAAGGTGAAGGGTGAAGGGTGAAAGGGGATTTCAAAAGGCACAAGAAGGGGGGCTCATGAATTTAAGCACGAGGGAAAAAGTAATAAAACTTTTCAAGCCTCAATTCTTTTTGGGGGGGTTCCATCCATGGGAAGGGGGCTTAAGGGGGAAAGGGGCTTAAGTCTTTAAGCATGGAGGGGGAAAAAAAGACTTATAAAGGCTTAATGACTTTTAACACGAGGGGGGAGGGGGGGGGGGTAAGAGGGTGTGTAAAAAAAAGGGGGCACAAGGCAAGGGAGGAAATTGGGTTTTTGGAGGGTTCCAATGGGAAGGGGCTTTATAAGGACTCCACGGGAAGGGGGGCTTAGAGGAGCCCCCCTTAGAAGCTTCTGAGAAGCTTCTGTGGGCTCAAAAAGCCACGTGGAGGGAAGGGAAATCACTTAATGGCGGTGGATGGCGCTTCCCAGGCGGCAGGTGGCCATGTCCAAATGGCCCAATGGTGGCCATGATGCAACTCAGCGGCGTGCTGGGAGGACTGGCAGTGTCAGGCGGCTGGTTCAGCGGCAGCAGCTCACAGACCTCCCTTTCCCTCACAAGGCCTTCCCTTTTGACAGTGGCGTAATTCAGAATATCCCCCCTCTCATACCTCGTGATGCTTGCAAAGAGCCGTCCCGCCTCCTAATCACAGCGACGTCCTCAGTTTAAATAGGGGAGAGAAGGGGGATCCTCCCTCCCCTAACGTGTCAGTGCGCAAGGCGCCGAGCTCCACTAAGGAGCTTAGCCCTCCATTCTATTTCCCTCCCCTTACAGCACGACAGTCGGGAGGGAAATAAAAATAAAAAAATTTACATTTGATATATTACAAAAACAGTCTTCAAAAACAATTGTGTAGCTTGAGATGATGCAGTTAATGTTTTCTTGCATGGTAGGAAATATGCTTGTTTGCTAAATCGATCTACTATAGTCCAAATCATATCATGGTTAGCTTGTGTATTAGGCAAACCAGTTATGAAATCTATTGAAATATGTTTCCATGGACGTTTAGGTATTGGTAAAGGCATTAACAAACCATATTGCTTACCATGGTGTCCCTTGACTCTTTAATAAATTAAACACTTAGAAATAAAGTTAGAAACATCAGATTCCATTTATGGCTAGTAAAAATCTTCAACCAATGTTTTTAAAGTGGAAATAATACCTCTATGGCCTTGATATGAAGGACAATGAATTTCATGCAACGTAAATGATCTAAATGGAACAATGACACACAATCTTTTCTCATAAAACATAAATCCATCAGAATAAGACAAAGAATCAATTGGAATCCAGTTATTAGTAACTAATTTGTTCTAATCAGCTTGAAAACTAGGGCCATGGTCATAGGTATCCTTCATAGGAATAAGGAAATCAAAAGATAGAACAAAAATATTATGGATACTTGGTCTTCTACTCAATGCATCGGCAACAACATTCTCCCTTTCGGGTTGATATTGGATATGTGGATGGAAACTTTGAATGAAAGCAACCCATTTAATATGACGGTCAAAAATTTGTGGCTGACTATGGAGATGTTTGATACTTTGTTGGTCAGTCTTGATCATAAATTCGGATCCCATTAGATAGTGTTTCCATTGACATAAGGCTTGTACTACATCTAACAATTCTTTATCATATGTGGAATACTTCAGTTTAGAGGATTTAAGTTTGCAACTAGAATAGGCTATGGGATGGGAATCTTACATGAGGACATCTCCTATTCCTAATCCGCTAGCATCAGTGACTACTAGAAAGAATGGTCGATTAAAATTAGGTAATTGCAAAACAAGTACATCTGTTAAAGCATGCTTCAATAAATCAAAAGACTTTTGTTGATTGTCAGACCAGTGATACACAACACATTTCTTTAACAATTTCGTTAAAGGCAATGCAAGCAATGAAAAATTTCTCACAAATTTTCTATAAAAGCTAGGAAGACTAAGAAAGAATGTAACTCATGCACGTTTTTATGGATTGGCCAATTCAAAATTGCCTCTATCTTTTTAGGATCAACACGAATACCATCAGAAGAAAAATGTGACCTAAATATTCAATTTAGGTTTGGAAAAATTCACTCTTGTCAGGGTTAGCATATAATTGATTCTCTTTTAACAATTTGAAAACCAAAGATAAATGTTCATAATGCTCATTCTCATGCTTACTGAAAACCAATATATCATCAAAGAAAACAATCACACAATTCTGATACTTCAAAAATATATGATTCATCATACGACCGAATGTAGCTGGTGCATTGGTCAAACTGAAAGGCATAACAAAAAATTGATAATGACCAAATTGAGTTCTAAATGCTATCTTGAAAATGTCATGTGTATCCAATCATACTTGATGATATCCAGATTTGAGATCTATCTTGCCAAAAATAGTGGCTCCTTGTAATTTATCCATGAGGTCGTCTACCCTAGGGATCGGATATCTATTCTTATCAGTGATCTTGTTTAGGGCACGATAGTCAATGCACATCCTATAGGTATTATTTTTCTTCTTAACTAATAGGACAGGTGTACCAAAAGAAGAACTACTGGGCTGATGAGTCCTCAGTTCAATAGTTCTTCAACTTGTGCTTGGATTTCTTTCTATTCAATCTGATTGTGTCTATAAGGTGCTTTACATGGTGGTTGAGAACTAGGGATTAAGTCTATTTTATGGTCTTCGGGACATGTAGGTGGTAAACCAGGTGGTAAATCAGCAGCAAAACAATCTTTAAATTGTGAAAGAAATTGTGCATGCCTAGGATGCATCTGATTTTCCTTAGCTTCAATTTCATTTACCCATACTAAGTATGATTTGCTACCTTTTCTCAATGCACGTTTAGCTTGTGTGTGACTAAGGTGTGCATTCCATGTAATGTGATTTGTTTTTCATTAGAATGAATTTTCATGGAATGTGTGGAATAATCTGTCGGGATTAGATTTGTGATGCCAAGGCATTCCTAAAATAATATCACTAGCTTGTAAAGGAACGACCAAAAAATTTATGTGCTCAACATAATCACCGATTTTAATTTCTAAATCATGAACGTCTTGTGTACCATTGTATCTAGTGCCTAAGAATGCAGCCTTTATGCGATAATGAGTTGGAACAATGGGTAAATTCAATTCTTTTACCAACTTTGCAAAAATAAAATCATGTGTGCTTCCATCATCATGCAAAACAATCTTTTCTTGACCATGCACAAAATATTTCATCGTTAATAATGAATGAGAATTTGGCATACATGGTAAAGTATCTGAAGAATCGTCGATATCATCATCATCTTCAGTGAAGTCTGGCATATCTTCATGGTCTTTGTCTTCAGTCGCTCGTAAGTAATTGATTTGAACAGCTTGCATCTTGGATTGACACTTCACTGCTAAGTGTTCGGGTTGTTGACACTTGTAGCAAACTATAGGCTTTGCTTTGGAAACATTATTAGTAATGGCTAGAGAGAAGACTTAGGGTTTGAATTTATGTTTGATGGTAAAGCAGGGGGTCGAGTCCAGAGTTTATGGAAAGAATAAGGAACAAAGCGATTTTGATTGAATCTTCAGAAGTTAGAATTGAATTACTTTGTACCAAAGTTACCATTAGTCAAAAATTGTGGTCGCTTTTCTCATCCACGAATTTTATCTTTAGCATCATGCACTAAAGAAATTGCATCCTCCAAAGTCTTTAGCTTGAATATATTCACTTCTGCATAGAAGTGACCAAACAAACTGGACATATACTTGCACTTGTGGATCACTTAGGAACATCTTCAAGCATTCAAAGTTGTAGTAAGGCACTCCAGAAATGCTCAGTGTATTGTAGGATGGATTCACGATCTCTTTGTTGCAGGAGATCCCACTGTTTGATTATTTTTTCATGGAATTGAAGTGGAAGAAAATTCTGCACAAATTTCTTTTGAAAGGCCTCCCAGGTAGAGGGACAATCAACACTCTTGCAAATAACAGTCTACCATAATGATGCTTTGTTTGCTAGATGGTTAGTGATGCATTTAAGTTTATCTTTTTCAGTATATTGCTCTTCATGAAAATAGTCATCAAATTGACTGATGAAAGAAAAAACAAATTTTCCATCACGTTGCCCATTAAAAATACAGAATTTGAAATTTCTTTTACATATCTTGGCTTCTTTCCTAAGAGACTATGTAATGAGTGTCGCTTCAATCGTACATCGAATAATATCTTTAGGTTGCGCTCCATCTTGATTGACAGCGGATCATTGAAGTGTAGCCAATTGTGCTTGCAAATTTTGATATGCTCTTTGCTCTTCTTGAATTTGCATCATAAATAGATCCAATTTTATCTCCATAGTCAGCTCTAGTAAATCGCCTTCCCCCATAAAATCTTCCATGTTTTGATCAGACATCCTGCAAAAATCTCAAATAACTTGACACACTCGAAATCTCGTTAGAAGGATAAGCGTAGCTCAAATTTGGGCTTACAAGGCTTGCTTTAAGAAAAAAAAAAGACTTTTGCAATCTTGCTTTTTTTGCAGGCGGCAATTAATGACGGTCTTTTTCCAAGCAAGAAATTCTTCTATAGACTACGTGTGACAGCCTCCTTGCTGGAAATCAACTCTGCCAAAGTGCAGGTGTGAACAGAGGCTTGTTGGAGTTTCGAAATGGGTTTGGGGTAAACTTGGTGTGAACACCCACTAGGAAGGAGATTAAAGATTGAGAATTTTAAGCTTTAGTAAGCTTAATAACTTAAGCTTTATAAAAAGCTTAACGTTTTTTTTTAGAATTCAAACACGATGGTGGTATCTTCACGCTGGATTCATCATCATTGCCACCACTCAATTTTGGAAAGCTTAAGATCTTCTTAAGCTTATTAAGCTTTATAAACTCAAATTTAATGAAATTTTCTTATCTGTTTCTCTTGACAAAGGAGCTTGAGAAGTGGTCCTCCGCCTTCTAGGGGAGGTCCTTCGCTATTTGAGAGGACACCAGGGGGTTCTTCACCGCTAGGAACACGCTGGTATTGACAGTTTATCGTGAGACAGTCTATAGAGACCGTTCATTCTAGGAGCTTTGCCTTCATGCGAGATGGTAAGCGATTGGAAGCCCTTGATCTCAGCTTCGCTCTGGTACCACTCGTGTCAAATCGAATGCTGTATGCGTGCGTAGAAAACTCCAGAAAGTCCCCAAGAACAAAGAACTCTACAAAAGCTTTATTAAAGTAAGAAAAGAGTTTGCATGACATGAGACAAAAAGACAAATTGGGTGCAATCTCCCTCCATGCCTTGTGTGAGCGGTTCACAAGGCATGTATTTATAAATTTATTAACCTCCAAGCTCAAAAATAGCCCACTTTACAATTAGCATGCTTTTGCCTTTTGTGTTTGCTTTTGCTCAAATAAAGTGTAAAGTGTTTGGGCATCCACAAATTGGGGGCTATGCCCAAATACAATGCCAAATAATAGAATATTTAAACCGAGTGCCTATGTACATACAAAATAATAAATATTTGTTAAGTGCTTTAATAAATAAGCACGTCCAAATAAATATTGGCACCACGTCTTTATTGATAGGGCACACACCAAATAATAAATAATAATTCTTCTAGGTAATCTGAATACACGCCATCGCCCGGTGCTTCCCAATGCCACTGCTGTCTGATCTAGACATCAACTGAAGCATTCACAATTGTTGGAAAATAATAAGATAAAACCCAAAAAAGTGAATACCTAGTAGTCTTTAGCTACAAAATAATTAAATAGGCTGGAACTCTGTCCTAACCTTAATTTAATACAAGTGCACTCTAAACTCATAAACATCCATTAATTTAAATATATATTTTGTGAAATCACTCATTATGGAATCACCCACATGCACATTAAATTAATCTGACACCCAAAAAGGACAGGTGTCACAGTCAACTTCTCGCATAAGGAATCCACCTTGTGTATGAGCCCTAACAAATAAATATAGTTTTATGGAATCCATCAGAAAACCTCACGGAATCCACCGCAGAATAAAAAACCTCATGGAATCGACCATGGAATATGCCTCTTGGGATCACCACCTGACCCCAAGCAACCTAGGACCTAGCCTTTGAAGCTTAAAATTGTAATTTGTACCTATCCCAATCCCCGAGTTGGGTTGATGAAGGTAGTTGTTGCCAGACGGACCCCAAGGCATCTTAGTTTTAGCCCTTATGATTGTTGTTTGTGCTAACTATGCATAACATCAAGATTCCAATCTATCAAACATGAGCTATTAGTTCATGTTGTTAGCAAGAGCTTGGGCAAAGCTTAGAGTTTCTGAGATGAATTTCCTTTAGGCTAGATCGCTTATCATGCCATCTATCAAGTGTGTAGGTTGTAGCAAATATCTTAAAGGCAATGAAAACACCCATATTATTGCGAGGACGGGGAGTCGACAATGCTTGAAAGCCTTATATGTTGTTTATGAAATTATCCCATAGCATCTAAATGCAATTAACTTCTCTTGAAACAAACATTTGGGAAACTCAATTCTTCGAATAGTAGAGGTAAAGTTTACCTTTTTCAATGAACTATTCTCATGTGGTAAATTTTGGAACCTAATGTATCGCATGTGGGAAATTAAGCAAGCATCAATCAAATTGGGAATACATTACTTACAACCGGTGCCACAATTGGATTGGTAGTGATGCCCTCGCCTGAGACTTTGTTGCTCATTGTGGGGTTTCCATCCGCGCGCAGCACTTTCCACTTGAGGGCCATCCTTGGTCTTCTCTTCTTTTACATGCAACTTGCAGAACACTTCAACAGCCACTTGCTCGAAAAGAGGGCCAATTGGGGAAAGTTTAGCTTGCGGGAGGGAGGACAATCTCACAAGAGGTACACGGAATAGATTCGCAAGCAAAGGGGAAGAAAGATGCATGTGGCCACCTCCTTAGGAGGGGAAGAGAAAGAGTCTATCTTTCCCTCTTCTTCTTCTTCTTCTTCTTCTTCTTCTTCTTCTTCTTCTTCTTCTTCTTCTTCTTCCTCTCTCTCTCTCTCTCTCTCTCTCTCTCTCTCTCTCCCTCTTCTACTTCTTTCTCTCTCTCTCTCTCTCTACCAGCATGCTGTTTTTTTCCTTGCAATGGGGGTGGGGGAAGAAGTCCTCCTTCGCAGCCTTGGGGGGGGGGAGGGGGGAAGGGGGGGGAAACACCACCTGTCACCATTCGCATGGCAGCGCTGCAATTGATACCTTCATTGTCTTCTGCGTCAGCTTCCTCCTCTCCCCCTTTCATGTCGTCACGCTATCTTCCCTTTGTCCTTTCTTGCCTCACCACCTTCGTTGGTGACAGGGGGAAGAGAAAATTTCAACTATTTGTAATTACTAAGTGGGATTCCCATGGCTTGTGTGGGGATATTACACGAGATGTCCTCATCTAGAAAGAACTAGGAAAGACAAGCATTAATGGGGGGGCTTAAGGCCTCTGAATTAGGACCCACCATGCATCCGATGATGCGCTACTCGTAATGACTCGAGTAGTGCAACTCATATTATTGCAATTAACCGAACATACTAGAGTAGGATTTATTTCAATACAAGTTGTATTATATGTCGATAAAATATCTAGGATTTCTAATTATCTTGAGGTGGTGTAATAGGTTCTAGGTCTTTGTCTTCATTTGTTTAGGATATGTCTACAAACCATAGATTAATCAATCATGCATCATTAGGAAGTTTCACTCTGATATCAACTGTAATGTGCCCGCCTACTGGCTACTATCCAAGCACATTTTAGTAGTCCATCGAGGATCGAATCTAATCATCGCTGCCCGGCACTCCCATGGAATGTTCCGGGTTTGTTGCCCGAGTCTGCATCGCAATGGAACGTTCGCAGCCAAACCCACTAGGATCGACCTTAAATCTGGGTTCCTAGGGATCCAGGTCTCCTGATCTCATTCTAGCATCAAGTTCTGGACATCATACTTTATGCAGAGATACCCAAACCGAAGCAGATCCAAGTTGCACTTGGTTCAAAGAGAATGGGAAATGAGAGGGATGCCTCGCTCAAGCTCTCTGTCCGTAGGGCATATTCCCATTCTAGTCCCCTAAAACATCATGAATCGAGGTTGTATCCTAATAATTTCTCAGGGTCATATGTAAGTAAAACCTTTTGGAAGCCTCCCAGTTTTCTAGGACCACCTTTGGTGAAATGGGTCTATCCTACGGCAAGGTGATCCCAGAAAACTGAGAGGTTTCTCACAAGGTTTTAAGGACATCTGACCCTGAGAAATTGTTATGATAGAGCCCCAACTCATGCTATTTTAGGAGACTGGAATGGTACTATGCCCTACGGGCAGAGAGGTTGAGCGATGCATCCCTCTCATTGCCCATTCTCTTTGAACCAAGTGCGGCTTTTGGCTTGGGTATCTCTACGTAAAGTAGGATGTCCAAAACCTGATGCTAGAATGATGTCAAGAGACGTTGATCCCTAGGAAACCAAATTTTAGGTCGATCCTAGTGGGCTCAGTTGCGAACGTTCCATTGCAAGGCGGACTCGGGAAGCCCTAGGCGACAAACTCCGAAACATTCAATGGGAGTGCTGGGCAGCGACGCTTAGATTCATTCCTCAGTGGACCGCTAAAACGTGCTTGGACAGCCGATAGGCGGCCGATAGGTGGGCACGTTACAGTTGGTATCAAAGTGAAACTACCTAACGATGTGTGATTGATTAATTATGGTTCATAGACATATCCTAAACATATGAAGACGAAGACCTATAACCTATTACACTTCTTCAAGATAATTAGAAATCCTAGATATTTTATCGACATGTAATACAACTTGTATTGGAATAAATCCTACCCTTGTACCTATGGTTAATTGCAATAATATGAGTCATGTTAAAACACATGGGATCTAGAGCATGGCAGATGCAGAAGAGAGGAAAAAGAAACTCATGAAGACATTGACCTTGACAAGGACAAATTGTTGCACAAGTAAATTAGGCTCCAAGATTGAGACTTGGACTCAACAGTGATGCCCAGATATCAACAAGTTTAGGATTTGGCATGTTGATTAAAGTTGTTGATACATTATTATATTTAGGAGGCAAACTCTTAAGTAGAACACTGATGCAAACATCTTCTTCCATTTTAATATTGATTCCTACAAGTTGGGTTAGAAGTCCTTCCATGTAATTTAGATGTGTGGCAAGTGATGTGCTGGACTTCATTTCAAGCTTGAAAAACTCAATCAGGAGACTATACTTTGATGATTTAGACTATGCACTGAACAAAGTGTCAAGTCTCTTCCATGTATCCTGTGAGGTCTCATAGTTATCCACATGGTGGATATAGCTGTCTTCTAGCTCCACTTTGATAATGGCCTAAGCCTTATCATTGTTCTTTTGCCAAGTGATAGCAAGATCCACATCATGAGGCTTCTTTTCTTTTCCAGTGGTAATGGCCTAGAGGCCCTTCTTCATCAGGATAAGTTTGATGCGGGTCTGCCAGCTGTGAAACCCGACTCCTTTGAAGCGAGTAGTTGGAGAGTCTTTACCCATGTTAGACTTGCGAGAACAGCAACAAATCAAGTTTAGACTTATCAAATTTGAGTAGTAGAAGAGTTTGTTGAGATGTGTCAAAAGACACAAGTGCTAAGAGTACTAAATGAGTGTCAATGGACACTATGTTTCTTCCTTGAGTCTTCCAAATCTGCAAAATCCTTCAAGTTCTTTCAAATCCAAATCTTCCCCTTCTTGATTTGATGCTGGCAAAGTAGATTGGAGTGGCAGTGGGTTGTTCCAATGGCAAAAGAGAGAAAATGATGAGATTTTTTAGCTTTAGTGAAGTTTGGCTATGGCTTCTTGGATTAGGATTTTGACCCATCCCTGGTTTTTCCCTGATTGTGGGAGCTATAGTGGATCATTTTTTTAAAAAAAATTAATGAAAATGAAGCTTGAATGATGAGCTATCAATGTCCTATGGTGCTCGTCAACATCGCGACCTGTAGCAACTGCAACAGTAGCACGAACGATAGCATGCCCATTCTAGACAGCAACCACGAATTTTTTCAATGCTGGGCTTTGGAGTGGCCAATCTCAAGGTGTCAAGTGATAGGAATATTCTCCTTGAGCAAAGGCACAACTCTCTAGAAGGAAGCATCCAAAGATATGAGCTCTATGATGAGATATGAAAGCTCCAAGTGTAGCAGGTCTTGTCTGGCTGTGGGGCCACAGACTAGAACCTGAGAAAATCAACAATGCTAAGTAGTGGATGAGGCAATCTCAAGTTTTGAGATGATACAAAGAAGTATCAGTAGCGGGGAAACACTTCTCCAGAAGGAAGCTTGGTAAGATTTGACCTATGGAGTGAGATACAAGAGCTTCAATCTGACAAGGTGCTACTGACCATGGCAGCCATGAAGGCAAGCTTGAAGGTGGAGATGGAAAGTGAGTTCATAGACTGAGACTGAGCTGAGTAGAGATAGACGAGAGGTGAAGATCTAATAAAAAGAGCTAAGCCTTGCTTAGGTGCACTCTGATACCATGTTAAAACACGCAAGATCTAGAGCATGGCAGATGCAGAAGCGATGGAGGTTGAAAGAGGAAAAAGAAACTCATGAAGACATTGACCCTGATAAGGACAAATTGTTACAAAAGTGAATTAGGTTTCAAGATTGAGACTTGGACTCATAAACACAATCTTGTGTATTGACAATGACATGACACTTTACTGGAAAGAAAAGAATACAATCATTGCATTAGAAAAAGAGTGCAAGTACAATGCTTTATAGGAATTGAGTGGTGGTACTTCTGGTCCTGAGCCCTCAATGCTCCTCACAAAGGGACTGAAGTAGGTGTGAAAATATCTCAACAAGTCACACTACTTGAGTCATTAATATACGAGTAGCGTAGCGGGCACATGGTGAGTCCTAACCCAGAGGCCTTAAGCCCCATTAATACTTGTCTTCCCCAGTTCTTCCGAGATGAGGACATCTCGAGTTCTCTAAGGGGGAGACGATGTAATATCCCCGCACGGGCCATGGGAATCCCCCTTAGTAATTAAAGATAGTTGAAAAAGTTTCCCCCCTACGTGTTGTCATCGATGATTGGTGGCGAGGGGAGAAAGGAAAAGGATGAATGGAAGACAGCATGATGACGTGGAAGGGGGAGAGGAGGAAGCTGACGCAAAAGACGATGAAGGCATCAACTGCACTGGCACCATGCAGACAGCAATAGGTGGTCGTTACGACCACCACCACTCCACGTCCCCCCCCTCCCCCTTCCACCCTTCGGGCTACAAAGGAGAACTTCTTCCCCCTCCCCCATCACAAGGAAAAAAAACAACACGCTGGTAGAGAGAGAGAGAAAAAAAAATGAGGAAGATGGAAAGAGAGACTCTTTCTCTTCCCCTCCTAAGAGGGTCACCACATGCATCCTTCTTTCCCTTTGCCCACGAATCTATTCCTTGTACCTCTCGCGAGATTTTCCTCCCTCCCACAAGCTAAATGTTTCCCCAATTGTCCCTCTTCTCAAGCAAGTGGCTGATGAAGTCTTGTGCAAGTCGCATCTAAAAGAGGAGAAGACCAAGGATGGCCCCCAAGTAGACAATGACACGCACGAATGGAAACCCCACAATGAGCAACGAAGCCCCAGGCAAGGGCATCATGCCAATCCAACTGTGACACCGATCGTAAGTAATGTATTCCCAATTTTATTGATGCTTGCTTAATTTTCGGCATGTGATATAGTAGGTTCCAAATGTTACCACGTGAGAATAGTTCGTTGAAAAAGGTAAACTTTGTCTCGACTATTCGAAGGATTGAGTTTCCCAAATGATTGTTTCAAGAGAAGTTAATTGCATTCAAATGTTATGGGATAAATTCATAAACAACATATAAGGCTTCAAGCATTGTCAACTCCCCGTCCTTGCAATAATAAGGGTGTTTTCATCACCTTTAAGGTATTTGCTACAACTTGCACGCTTGACGGATGGCATGGTAAACGATCTAGCCTAAAGGAAATTCATCCCACAAACTCTAGGCTTTGCCCAAGCTCTTACTAACAACATGAACTAATAGCTCATTTTTGATAGATTGGAATCTTGATGTTATGAATAGTTAGCGCAAACAACAATCATAAGGGCTAAAACTAAGATGCCTTGGGGTCCATCTCGCAACTACTACCTTCATCAACCCAACTCGAAGATTTGGCTAGGTACAAACGACAATTCCAAGCTTCAAAGACAAGTGGAGAGCTCTATGGATTTGGAAACCCTAAGTCAAACGACTTTTGTACTTGCTGGAAAGAAGGCCGGGTTATCGATCGATGTAAGTGATTAATAGAACTTATGTCTTGTATAGTGTTTGAAACCTTAACATATGCCTTAGCCGAAAGAAGGGTCTCTTAAGTAAAATTTACATAGAACTAGCTCTTGATCCCAAGGAGGAGAGCAAATGCGTGATAGGAAGGTTATTGCGACTATTCCTACAATGTTGGAAAAGGATATCATTGTTTTGTTGATTGATCTAACATCGTCCTAAATTATTTTTACATTAAATTATTGTTCGGATGTGATTTGGATTATTATTCCAAGTGCTTGTATTTTATGGTAAATGCATGGTAGGGGTCTGTGATGACAAGTTTCCATGAGAATAAAGGAATGTTTTCTTGGACAATGATATTAGGGTTGAATGCCTTGTTTGTGCTTGATTCCTAAATGGATTACTTAAGAAAATGATATTTTGCATGGGTGCATTATCTTCAAGATCGCACCATGAATTAACCCGAGAGGGCACTGCTCGATTCACAGGCCAACGGTCGAGTGGTGAAAAGGCCAACCACAGAAATTGTGTTTCACTCCTAGGCTACTTGGGGTACAGGTGGAGCTCTAGACACCCCTTGCCTAGTCCATGTAATATTTCCACACAATAAAAGTTAGTTAGTTAGTTTGAAAGTTAGTTAGTCAATTAATAAGTTAGTAAGATTACTAACTAAAGACTAACTAAGATAAAAACTAACTCATATTAGTAATTTTTATTTAATTTAAATTTTTTATTTAGAAAATCGAGTCATAAATCTCCAAAAATATTAGATTTTGGGCAAAACTAGTATATTTTAGATATTATCCTTTAAAAAAAGATATGGAGATTTTTAGAACTAGATGTCATTTAAAAGAAAAGACAAGTGATATTTTAGTTAGTTTGGAGATTTTATAAAAAGAAAAAAATAAAGAGAGGATTTCCAAAATCGCACGCGCTACGATCGCAGTACACAAGCAATGGATAGCACTTTGAACAGAGAAAAGAAGAAGGAGTGAATTAAGAGCTTTCTAAGCAAGTGTCTTGGGGTTTTACCCCCCTTTCGAAGCCAATGGAACCATCAGATGATCTGAGCATCAGATCACTGATCTTTCCAAGATCCCCCTCCACAAAGAGCTCCACTTCTCGACCACAAGCCCTCTTCTCTAATTCACTATAAATATGAGGCATGGGAGAGGCATAGAAAAACATAAGGAGACCCCAAGAGGCTGCGAGAGAGAGGTAGAGAGAAGGATACCCCTCCAAGAGATTGTGAGGAAGAGCTTGAAAGAGAGCTTGAGAGAGAGAGAGAGAGAGAGAGAGAGAGAGAGAGAGAGAGAGAAAGAGAGAGAGAGAAAAGAGTCACCCCGAGAGGCTACAAGGAAGGAAATTAGCTCAATTCCCTCTATCTCGATCCTCGGCTTAACCATCTTCTCTTACGCTCTCCCATCTTGAATCTATTCCACCTTCTTAATCTCTTGAGTCTACTTGCGGACGATGGCCTCCAAGCGAAGAATGTCGCGTGCGGATGACAAACCTGCAACCAGCAACAAGGCTTCGGGCAAAGGCATCACTATCAATCCAACTGTGGTTCCGGTCATAAGTAATGTATTTTCAAATTGATAGATGCTTGCTTTGATTCTCGTATGAGATACGTTAGGCCCCATACTACGATGCACGAGTATAGGTCATGGGAAAGGATAAATTTCATCTCACCTACTCGGAAGATGGAGTTTGAGAAGTGCATATATCAAGGGAAGATATTGCACCTAGTTACATATGGCTTATTTGCTGGTAGAGCAATTACAAGGAAGAACTAGTCAAGGGTTATGAATGGCATAGTCGTAAGAACGATATTAAAAGATTGTGCATACAAGTGCTAGATTAAAGTATAGTCAAGGGTTACAAATAGCATAATTACTAAAAGAATTTGACATTGAGAATCATGAATAGAGAGTACTAGTTTAAAGTTTAGATACTTCACAAATACTTAGTCTAAGAGCCCAAATATTAAGAAAAACTAGATTCTAGCTCAATGCAAGGCCTGTTGGAGTCTAATTACTTGAGATCATCTCGCACTCATCTTATTAAGTATTCATACGTTATGCCTATAACATGTTTGATATATGAGAATAATTTTCTAGTTGCCTCATGACTTGCCTAGAGCTAGTATAAGAAATTAATCATAAGGGTTAAAACTAAGATGTCTTGAGTTCCGTCGGATAACGATGACTTTTGCCAATCCAAATTCAGGGTTGGGTTATCAATCAAGGCAAGTGACCTATAGAACTTACATCATGAAAAGTGTTTGAACCCTTAACATATGCCCTAGCCGAAGGAAGGAAGTGTTAAGAAACATTTTTGCATAGTATTGCTCTTAGATCCCAAGGGGGAGAGCAAATATACAATGCAAATGTTATATCGTCTATTTTTGCATTGATTGGAAAGAATGCAATTGGTTTTATTGGTTGATCGAACAACATCGTAAATGCTTTTACATTCAATTGTTTGTTAGTTGTTATTTGGATGATTATTGCAAGTGCTTGAGATTTATGGTAAATGCATGGCAAGGGTCTATGATGACAAGTCACCATGGGAATAAAGGAATGTTTTCTTGGAGAATGATATTAGGGCTGAATGCCTTGTTTGTGCTTGATTCTTAAAGGATTTAATTAAGGAAGGATATATTGCACGGGTGGATCACCTCCATGATCGCACCACGGATTAACCCGAGAGGGCACTGCTCGATTCATGGGCTGAAGGTCGAGTGGTGAAAAGGCCAACCACCATGGGAATGATGTTTCACTCCTAGACAGCTTGCGGGTCAGTTGGAGCTCTATACACCCCTTGCTAGGTCTAGAATGGAGTTGAAGACCTTCGTGGCCCCCAAC
Organism: Lygodium microphyllum; assembly: GCF_053477565.2. Lineage (NCBI taxonomy): Eukaryota > Viridiplantae > Streptophyta > Polypodiopsida > Schizaeales > Lygodiaceae > Lygodium > Lygodium microphyllum. Next base: position 61,011,375 of record NC_141141.1, on the reverse strand, counting down.
GTCTAGGCATGTTGGGAGATCCTATTCTAGATAAAGGATTGAGTTTGAGGTGCCATGTGAATTGGACCAATTACTTCTGCAGCGCAGAAGGGATACTTCTATTGGACAGAAGCGATACATAATTTCTCCTGTATGGGTGGGAGACAAAGATTAACTTGAAGATAAGTTAAGGAACTTGTTTGAAATTGTTTGTCAATAGATTGCTTTGCTCTGTTTTCGTGTCTGTGCTATAAGTTATGCGAACGAACCCTGTTTCCTAAAAGGCTTAATTAATGAAGCTGACTTTAAGTGTCACACATAAATGTGGTAGGACCTAATTAGAAAACTAAAGCTATTAAGGAAAGCGGGTGGGTGAAACCCCCGACAGGTCCTTCCTATGGCAAGGTGGTCCCAGAGAACTGGGAGGCTTCTCACAAGTTTTTATTGTCATTCGACCTTTAGGTATTGTTAGGTTAGAACACGATTCATGCCGTTTTAGGGGACCGGAATGGGACTATGCCTTATGGGCAGAGAGGTTGAGCAGTGCATCCCTCTCGTTTCCCATTCTCTTTGAACCAAGTGTGGCATGGGTCTGCTTCAGATTGGGTATCTCTGCGTAAAGTAGGATGTCCAAAACCCGATGCTAGAATGCTAACAGGAGACCTTGACAACTAGGAACCCGAATTTCAAGTCGATCCTAGTGGGTTCGGTCGTGAACGTTCCATTGCGAGGCGGATTCGGGAAACCCTAGGCGACAAAACTCAGAACATTCCCTGGGAGTGCCGAGCAGCGACGCTTAGATTTGTTTCTCGATAGACCGCTAAAAGAGTGCCTAGAAAGTTGATGGGCGGGCACCTTACAGTCCGGAGCAGAGTTGAAGACTGCCATGAGCCCAACATTTGAGGCTTTGAAAGTTCCTATTCTAGATAATGGATGGAAATTATGGTGCCATGTGATTTAGATCGGGTACTTCTGTTGGATAGAAGGGATATATAATTTCTCCTGTATGGGCAGGAGACAAAGATTAATGTGAAGATAAGTTAAGGAATTTGTTTGAACTTGTTTGTCAAAGGATTGCTTGCTCTGTATTCATGTTTGTGCCGTAAATTAGGCAAATGAACTATGTTCCCTAAAAAGGCTTAATTAAGGAAGCTAATTTTAAATGTCAAACATAAATGTGATAGGACCTAATTAGGAAACTAAAGCTGTTAAGGGAAGTGGGTGGGTAGAACCCCCAACAGGTCTGTCCTACAACAGGGTGGTCCCTGAAAACTGGGAGGCTTCTCATAAGGGTTTACAGACATCTAACCCTGAGAAATTGTTAGGATAGAACCCCAACTCATATTTTTTTAGGGGACTAAAATAGCTCTATGCCCTACGAGTAGAGAGGTTGAGCGGCACATCCCTCTCATTTCCCATTCTCTTTGAACCAAGTGCGGCTTGGATCTCTTTGGCTTGGGTATCTCTCCGTAAAGTACGATGTCCAAAACCCAACGCTAGAATGCTGTCAGGAGACCTTGATCCCTAGGAACCCAGATTTTAGGTCAATCCTAGTGGGTTTGGCTGCGAACATTCCATTGTGTGGTAGACTTGGGCGACAAACCCTAGAACATTCCACGGGAGTGATGGGCAACGATGCTTAGATTCGTTCCTCGATGGATCGCTAAAATGTGGTGGGACTGTCGGGCGTGTAACGATTGGTATCAGAGCGAAACTTCCTAATGATGTGTGATTGATTAATGTATGGTTTATAGACATATCCTAAATAGATGAAGACAAAGACCTAGAACCTATTACACCTCTTCAAGATAATTAGAAATCCTTGATATTTTATCCACATGTAATACAACTTGTATTGGAATAAATCCTACTCTTGTACCTCCGGTTAATTGCAATAATATGAGTTGCACTAGTGCATCATTACGAGTAGCGCAGCAGACACATGGTGGGTCCTAACCCACAGGCCTTAAGCCCCATTGATTCTTGTCTTCCCTAGTTCTTCCGAGATGAGGACATCTCGAGTTCTCTAAGGGGGAGAGGATGTAATATCCCCGCACGGCCCATGGGAATCCTCGGACCCCTAGTGATTAAAAATAGTTGAAATTTCCCCTGTCTTCGACAATGCAACAGGTGGCGAGGGGGGAAGGAGAAAGAACAAAGGCAAGACAACGTGACGATGTGGAAGGGGGAGAGGAGGAAGCTGACATAGAAGATGACGAAGAAGACAATGAAGGTGTCAACTGTACCACCGCCATGCAGACGGCAACAACAGGTGGTGGTTACCATCACCACCACTCCACGTCCCCCCCTCCCCCCTAATAATAACCACCCTTCCACTATATAAACCCCTCCCCCCCACCCCTAGGGATGCAAAAGGAGGACTTCTTCCCCCTTCCCCATCACAAGGAAAAGAAAACAACATGTTGGCAGAGAGAGAGAGAGAGAGAAAGATGAAGAGGAAAAGAGAGAGAGAGAGAGAAGAAGAAGAAGAGGGAAAGAGAGACTCTTTCTCTTCCCCTCCTAAGAGGGTGGCCACATGCATCTTTCTTCCCCTTTGCCTGCGAATATATTCCCTATACCTTTTACAAGCTGAATTTTTTTCCAATTGGCCCTCTTCTCGAGCAAGTGGCTGCTGTAGTCTTGTGCGAGTCACGTCTAAAAGAGGAGAAAACCAAGGATGGCCCCCAAGCAAAAAGTCTCACGCACGGATTAAAACCCCACAACGAGCAATGAAGCCTCGAGCGAGGGCATCACTGACAATCCAACTGCAACACCGGTCGTAAAGTAATATATTCCCAATTTGATTGATGCTTGCTTAATTTCCCACATGCAATACGTTAGGTTCCAAACTTTACCACGTGAGAATAGTTTGTTGAAAAAGGTAAACTTTGTATTGTGACAAATTGGGGAAAAGTTCAGCTTGCAGAAGGGAGGACAATCTTGTGAGAGGTACGGGGAATAGATTCTTGGGCAAAGGGGAAGAAAGATGCGTGTGGCCACCCTTTTAGTAGGGGAAGAGAAAGAATCTCTCTTTCCCTCTTCTTCTTCTTCTTCTTCTCTCTCTCTCTCTCTCTCTCTCTCTCTCTCTCTCTCTCTCTCTCTCTCTCTCTCTCTCTCTCTCTCTCTCTCTCTCTCTCTCTCTCTCTCTCTCTCTCTCTCTCTCTCTCTCTCTCTCGCTCGCTCTCTACCAGTGTGCTCTTTTTTTTTCTTGCAATGAGGGAGGGGGAAGATGTCCTCCTTCATAGCCTGGGGGGGTGTTTATCTAGTGGAAGGGTGGTTATTATTGGGGGGGGAGGGGGGGACATGAAGTGGTAGTGTTGGTAACCACCACTTGTTGCCATTCGCATGGCGGCACTGCAGTTGACGCCTTCATTGTCTTCTCCCTCAGCTTCCTCCTCTTCCGCTTCCACATCGTCATGCTGTCTTCCCTTCATCCTTTCCCTTTCCCCCCTCGCCACTTGTCGTTGGTGAAGATAGGGGGGGAATTTCAACTATTTTTAATTATTAGGGGGGATTCCCATGGCCCGTGCGGGGATATTACATCCTCTCCCCCTTGGAAAACTCGAGATGTCCTCATCTCAGAAGAACTGGGGAAGACAAGCATTAATGGGGCTTAAGGCCTGTGGGTTAGAACCCACCATGCGTCCGATGTGCTACTCGTAATGATTCAAGTAGTGCAACTCATATTATTGCACCGAAGGTACAAGAGTAGGAATTATTCCAATACAAGTTGTATTACATATCGATAAAATATCTAGGATTTCTAATTATCTTAAAGAGGTGCAATAGGTTCTAGGTCTTCGTCTTCATTTGTTTAGGATATGTCTACAAACCATACATTAATCAATCATGCATCATTAGGAAGTTTCACTCTGATACCAACTGCAACGTGCCCGCCTATCGGCTGTTCAAGCATTTTTTTTTAGCATTCCATTGAGGAACGAATCTAAGCGTCATTGCCGATCACTCCCATGGAATGTTCCGGGGTTTGTCGCCCGAGTCTGCCTCGCAACGGAACGTTCGTGGATCAACCTAAAATCTGGGTTCCTAAGGATCAATGTCTCCTAAGAGCATTCTAGCGTAAGGTTCTGGACATTGTACTTGACGTAGAGATACCCAAGCTAAATCAGATCCAAGCCGCACTTGGTTCAAAGAGAATGGGAAACGAGAGGGATGCGCCGCTCAACCTCTCTGCCCATAGGGCATAGTCCCATTTTGGTGCCCTAAAACAGCATGAATCGAGGTTCTATCCTAACAATTTCTTAAGGTCAGATGTCTATAAAACCTTGTGAGAAGCCTCCCAGTTTTCAAGGGACCACCTTGCCATAGGACACCCATTTGGGGTTCCATCCACCCACTTCCCTTGATAGCTTTAGTTTCCTAATTAGGTCCTATCATATTTATGTTCGACATTTAATATCATCTTCCTTGATTAAGCCTTTTTAGGGAACGGGGTTTGTTTGCGTAATTTACGGCACAAACACGAATATAGAGCAAGCAATCCTTTGACAAACAAGTTTAAACAAATTCCTTAACTTATCTTCACATTAATCTTTGTCTCATGTCCAGGAGATATTATGTATCCCTTCTGTCGTCCAACAGAAGTACCTGGTCCAAATCACATGGCACCATAATTTCCATCCATTATCTAGAATAGGATCTTCCAATGCCTCAAACGTTGGGCTTGTGGCAATCTTCAACTCTGCTTTGGACCAGGCAAGGTGCATCCAAAGCTCCACCTAACCCCAAGCGGCCTAGGAGTGAAACACAATTTCTGTCATTGGCCTTTTCACCACTCGACCTTCGGCCAGTGAATCAAGTAGTGTCATCTCGAGTTAATCCGCGGTGCAATCTTGGAGATGATCCACCCGTGCAAAATATCATTTCCTTAATTAATCCATTTAGGAGTCAAGCACAAATAAGGTATTCAGCCCTAATATCATTGTCCAAGAAAACATTCCTTTATTCTCATGGCAGCTTGTCATCACAGACCTGTGCCATGCATTTACCATCAAACACAAGCACTTGGAATAATCACCCAAATCACATCCCAACAATCGGTTTAATGAAAAAAGCATTAAGGACAATGTTAGATCAATCAACAAAACAATGATATCCTTTTCCAACATTGCAAGAATAGTTGCAGTAACCTTCATATCACGTATTTGCTCTCCCCCTTTAGATCAGGACCCAGTTCTATGTAAATTTTACTTAGCACACCCTTCTTTCGACTAAGGCATATGTTAAGGTTTCAAACACTATACAAGACATAAGTTCTATTAATCACTTACATCGATCGATAACCTAGCCTTCTTCCCAACAAGTACAAATGTCCTTTGACTTAGGGTTTCCAAATCCATACAGCTCTCCACTTGCCTTTGAAGCTTTGAATTTTAGTTTGTACCTAGCCCAATCCCCGATTGGGGTTGATGAAGGTAGTAGTTGCCAGACGGAACCCAAGGCATCTTAGTTTTAGCCCTTATGATTGTTGTTTGCGCTAACTATGCATAACATCAATATTCCAATCTATCAAGCATGAGCTATTAGTTTATGTTATGAGCAAGAGCTTGGGCAAAGCCTAGAGTTTTTGAAATGAATTTCTTTTAGGCTAGATCACTTACCATGCCATCCATCAAGCGTGCAAGTTGTAGCAAATACCTTAAAGGTGATGAAAATGCCCCTATTATTGCGAGGATGGGGAGTCAACAATGCTTGAAGCCTTATATGTTGTTTATGCATTTATCCCATAGCATTTAAATGCAATTACCTTCTCTTGAAACAAGCATTTGGGAAACTCAATCCTTTGAATAGTCAAGAGGAAGTTACCTTTTTCAATGAACTATTCTCACATGGTAAAGTTTGGAACCTAATGTATTGCATGTGGGAAATTAAACAAGGATCAATCAAATTGGGAATACATTACTTATGACCGGTGTCGCAGTTTGATTGGTAGTGATGCCCTCACTTGAGGCTTCGTTGCTCATTGTGGGGTTTCCATCCGCACGTGACACTTTTTGCTTGGGGGCCATCCTTGGTCTTCTCCTCGTTTAGATGCGACTCGCATAAGACTTCAATAGCCACTTGCTCGAGAAGAGGGCCAGTTGGGAAAAAGTTCACTTTGCGTGGGAGGAAGGACAATCTCACGAGGGATACAAGGAATAGATTCGCGGGCAAAGGGGAAGAAAGATGCGTGTGGCCAACCTCTTAGGAGGGGAAAAGAAAGAGTTTCTCTTTCCCTCTTCTTCTTCTTTCTCTCTCTCTCTACCAGTCTGATGTTTGTTTTCCTTGCGATGGGGAAGGGGGAAGAAGTCCTACTTTCCAGCCCGAGAGGGGGGGGACATGGAGTGGTGGTGGTGGTGGTAACCACCACCTATTCTCGTTTGCATGGCAACTGTGCAGTTGACGCCTTCATCATCTTCTCCATCATCTTCTGCGTCAGCTTCCTCCTCTCCCCCTTCCATGTTTTGGGACTCCTAGGTGGACTTGGCATTGGCTAGATTTGCTCGTAGCTGTTAGATGATTCTGCCATTTGCTTTGTTGACCAATCAACCTTATCATGAGCAACATTGTGCATGCGGTGCTCCTTATCCTCTTGGGAAGTCAAAGGCTCCTTGGGCACTAGTGGCTTTTGTGCACACTTGACGGTTACATCTGATATTAGCTTGTTAAGCATGCTAGGCTAAGGATCTACCCTTTGAATAGTCCAGTTTGGTTTCTTGATTTCAATCGCGAGGGGCTCGGTCACTCCAATGTTTTTGACTTGAGACATTTTTTTGTTTAGATTTCCTCCTGTGCTTCTTTGCTCTTGATACGTGGAAGGGGGAAGAAGTCCTACTTTCCAGCCCGAGAGGGGGGGGAAGAAGGCCTACTTTCCAGCCCGAGAGGGGGGGAAGAAGTCCTACTTTCCAGCCCAAGAGGGGGGGGACATGGAATGGTGGTGGTGGTGGTAACAACCACCTATTCTCGTTTGCATGGGAGCCGTGCAATTGACGCATTCATCATCTTCTCCATCATCTTTTGCGTCAGCTTCCTCCTCTCCCCCTTCCATGTCATCACGTTTTCTTCCATTTGTCCTTTCCATTTCCCCCCTCACCCCCTCCCTATCGTCGGGGCGACAACAAGGAGGGGAGAAAAAAATTCAACTATCTTTAATTACTAAGGGGGATTCCCATGGCCCGCGTGGGGACATTACATCCTCTCCCCCTTAGAGAACTCGTCATCTCGGAAGAACTGGGGGGAAGACAAGCATTAATGGGGCTTAAGGCTTGTGGGTTAGGACCCACCATGCGTCCACTCTGCTACTCGTAATGACTCAAGTAGTGCAACTCATATTATTGCAATTAACTGGAGATACAAGAGTAAGATTTATTCCAATACAAGTTGTATTACATCTCGATAAAATATTTAGGATTTCTAATTATCTTGAAGAGGTGTAATAGGTTCTAGGTCTTCGTCTTCATCTATTTAGGATATGTCTATGAACCATACATTAATCAATCACGCATCATTAGAAAGTTTTGCTCTGATACCAATTGCAACGTGCCCGCCTATCGATTGCCTACCTATCAATTGTCCAAGCACATTTTAGTGGTCCATCGAAGAATGAATCTAAGTGTTGCTGCCTGGCACTCCCATGGAACGTTCCGGGGTTTGTCACCCAAGGTATCATGAGTCCACCTTGCAACGGAAAGTTCGCAGTGGAACCCACTAGGATCGACCTGAAATCTGGGTTCCTAGGGATCAAATTCTTCTGACATCATTCTAGCATCGGGTTTTCTGGACAATCTACTTTACACAGAGATACCCAAGCTGAAGTAGATCCAAGTTTCACTTGGTTCAAAGAGAATGGGAAACGAGAGGGATGCGTCACTCAACCTCTCTGACTGTAGGGCATAGTGCCATTCTAGTCTCCCAAAACAGGATGAATTGGAATTCTATTGTAACAATTTCTCAGGGTCAGATGTCTGTAAAACCTTGTGAGAAGCTTCCGAGTTTTTTGGGACCACCCTACCATAGGATAGACCCATCGGGGGTTCCGTCCACCCGCTTCCCTTGATAGCTTTAGTTTCCTAAATAGGTCCTATCACATTTATGTGTGACATTTAAAATCAGCTTCCTTACTTAATCCTTTTCAGGAAACATGGTTTTTTTGTGTAATTTACAGCACAAACACGAATACAAAACAAGCAATCCTTTGATAAAAAAGTTCAAACAAATTCCTTACCTTATCTTTACGTTAATCTTTGTCTCCTACTGCCCATACAGGAGAAATTATGTATCTGTTCTATCTAACATAAGTACCCGGTCCAAATCACATGGCACCATAATTTCCATCCATTATCTAGAATAGGATCTTCTAATGCCTCAAACGTTGGCCTCATGGCAGTCTTCAACTCAGAAAGGGGTGTCCAGAGGTCCACCTAGCCCCAAGCGGCCTTGGAGTGAAACATAATTTTCGTGGTTGGCCTTTTCACCACTCGGCCTTCGGCCCGTGAATCGAGTAGTGCCCTCTCGGGTTAATCTGCGTTGGGATCTTGAAGATGATCCACTTGTGCAAAATATCCTTTCCTTAATTAATCCATTTAACAATCAAGCACAAACAAGGCATTTAGCCCTAATATCATTGTCCAAGAAAACATTCATTTATTCCCATGGCAACTTCTCATCACAAACCCCTGCCATGCATTTACCATTAAACACAAGCACTTGGAATAATCATCCAAATCACATCCCAACAATCAATTTAATGCAAAAAGTATGGCTCAAATGAACAAAAAAGTGATAAGGCACGAGATCATACAAAGTATGGCTCAAATCATACATGTTTTCTTAATCAAGGCTAATCAAGGCTAAGAGTATCATCAAACATATAATATCAAGTGACTCTAAAGGAAAACATACCTCTTTTTATAAAATATTGCCTCTAGTAAAGTCATAATTCAATCTACATTCAATCAACACACAATAGAATCTAGTTAGAAAGCATGCCCCCCAAAAAATGTATGAAAACATTTGCATTTTAGCATTTAGTAGCATCCATCTCTCGACTGTCAGTCTATCTGAAGAAAGACCTTAAAAAATCACAAGAAATAATATATTAGATTAAAAATATGACTTTAATGTGATATCAAGTAATATTAATATGCCTACCTCTTCACCCAACTTGCACTTGGAAGTGCTCCAAAGCTGCTAGTAGCAAGGCAAACTCTCAATACATCTCACCACCCTCTTACTTTATGGTTTATGGGGTCTAATTAGGTGACTCATAAGGACTAGAATTGTAGAGAGATAGCTAGTGACATTTCTTTGAAGATATGAATCTATGTGACTATGGGATGAGTGGAGTCATATTATTTCAAGCATGCACCGCTCATAGTCATGGCCTATACACTAAGACACACAAAGAACTCATAGGAATCAAGGCAAGCACACACAAATAAGGGAAAACACTTATAATTCACCCACCTATAGTTTTTAGACAAAGCATAGTAAGTACTTGTAGCACCTTGGTTAGTAGCAACAAAAGACTCATTGTAGAGGTGCACCAAAAAACCATATAGACCCAATAAAAATGGATCTTAGACAACCATAACTATAGAAATCTATTTTTTATATGTACATCTGCCAATCATGATAAAAAACAATATGAAACAAGAGATGTGCATGTGCAAGGTTTTAAATTGCCTAAGACCTCTTATACGATTTAGACTTACACATGGGGCCTCCTTTTTTGCACATGTCTATGTGATTTAAAATACACAATAATGAATCATAAGCTACAATTTCTTAGATGTAGGCATGATCTCTATTTGATATAGGATGAAAGCATCATAGGTGTAAAGATAAGCATATCATAAGATCTAGTGCTAGGTGAGATATTCTTGGCAGTAGTAGATAAGATATTTGTAGGAGCATTGTTGATTTGTGCATTTATGCCTATTTGGTTTCTCTATCAATTTGGGTACATATTGTTCATTTCATCGTACTATTGATATCTACTAAATCGCTATCATTGTGAATACAAGATTCATTATGTCCTATATATGATTGTGGCCTCTCAAGCTTCTATAGGGCCATCATAAACATGGACTAAAAGTAAAGTGTATTGCAATGTCCTTGATCACACTGACATCATCTTGTAGAAGTACTTACTTTGGAATTTATATTGCACTTGTCCTCTCAAAATAACAACCCACATGGCAAGTTTTCTTCCATTGTAAAGGTAGTCTAAGCTACTTTGAGTAGTCTAGGGTACAACAATCCACATGTGGCAATCTTTCTTCCATGGCAGAGATACTAGTATAGCAGATGCCCCTGTCATGGATTCTACTAAAAGTGTGGGATATGTTCACATGAAGGAAAGGATTGCAAAAGGTTTCTTGATTTTCACCTTTCATACAACTACCCACCTTGCTTGACTCGCTCTTTCTACACCTCCACCACTGCCACAATAGGGCATAAGCAAAGCCATTGTTCTAGCAATACCCTTGCTAGCATATGCTCATAATCCTAGACCCACTTATAGACCCATTATATAACATCCACCACCTATTATACCACCTCAACCCAAACTAGCCCCTTTTAATCAATTGGGAGCTGAGGACCATGAGGCTCAAGACTATGGTTATGAAATGAGTAACTTCTAAACAATGTGTAAGGAGCCCTAAACATAGGTATTGACTCAGCATTTTGTCAAGATTCAGAGGGCCACAAACTAGTTTACCAAGAAACAACGTTAGAAAGGGGACATGCCATGAACAACATGGAAAAATAGCCCACTAAACTCTCAAATGCCCCATAAGATTGCCACCATTATGCTACCAATATGGCCTCACAACTTAGTTGACTACCACTACAAGAATAATGGAATCCCATTTTTCCCAAACCCAAGCCACTTGCAATGGGTGTGGTTTGGAGTATTTATTTTCTCAGTGCCCTAACAAACACCCTGATGCACCAATGATCATACCCTTATTGAATATCTTTAGTAGATAACACATTAGCACTTCTCACAAGTGATCCAAAACTTTTAAATGCCATCACAAGGCCCAATGTAGTAGCCCCACCTATAGGACAAGCTTTAGGACTTGCTACAACAAACAAGGCTAAGTCTCCAAGTGAATCTAACAAAAAGACAAAGAAAGAGAGTGCTATGCAACATTAGTTCGAACCTTGTCACCCTCCAAATTCTAGGCAAAGATTCTAAAAGCCATGCTTCCATTAACACTGATCAAAGTCCCCTTTTTGCTAGTGTGTCATTATTTGGCCTATTAAGACAAATACCAATAATGTGGCACTATATCCTTCTTGACTAACAGAGAAGGAAATCAAGAAAGGAAAGCAAGCCACTACCTTAGTAAAAAAGACCCAACAAAATTTAGAACTCATTCCAAACCCATAGGAAATGTTTGGAACCTTGAAACTAAACTCCATAAATCTCGTAATAGAGAAAAGATGTTTCAAGTTCTAGACCTAATTCAAGATTTTCTAGATGATATATCACCCTAGCCCAATGGCAACACTACAAAGTGAAAATAATTGGACCTAATTCAAGATCTCCTACAAAAAAAGGGACCAAGAGCCCCCTATCATTCACGTGCATGCAAACAATGGGGCTGTTACCCCCTCTATTTTTTTGTACTTTCTTTGTAGTTCCATTAGTGCTGTGATTCTCTTACTTAGAGGTATTTTGCACAAGGTTGACTTTATTAGTTAAGTGTCAATATAGAAACAATGTACCTTTATGAAAATGGTATTGAAATGAGAAATAATTTCGAAAATGAGAAAATTTTTAAATTGGATTTTTTTATAATCAGGATGTCAAATATGTCTTCTTCAATGTAGTTTATTAAGTTCTTATATTGGCTCCTATTATCAAATGTCTATTGTACATTGAGAGAGAGGGATATTATACTATTATGATGGATATCCATGGTGTGCATGGGATGGGGCAGTAGGTTATAAGAAGCTACAGATAGAAGTAGGTTTAAAGGATTTTTGTGTTTGTGCATCTCACAAATGTTTTACTAGATCCAAGAGAAAGGTATTTAGGATTGTGGAGTGAGAAATCTGAATGGAGTAGTAGAGAAGAAACCTTTTTTACCACTTAGGCAGGGTGCTAAAACATTAGGGGAGTTTTGAGGTCTCAAAAATGCTTTTTAGGAGATAAAGAGAGAGTGCTCTAGACCAATAGGAGCAAAGCCTCCGTAACGAAACTGTATATATATATATATATATATATAATATTATAAATTTATATTATCAATATCTATTTTTAGCCTCTTATATTTGTAATTATGATATTCTTTGCATTAATGATATACAATTGTGGGAGCTTTCGCTCAACCGCCAAGACCCATGGACCGCTTATTGCTTCAAGCATTCCAAGCGAGCTCTAATGGCTATCTCTCACCTAGCCGACGCGTCGTCGATCCTACGAGTGTAGTGAGCTTACCTTGACGCCAATGCGAGTAGCCTCCTCCCTCGCACACCTCGGTAGCTCCACGATTCTTGATGCTAGCTCAAGCATCCTCAAGCCTCCTCCATCTCCAAGCTCCATCCTCCATAGCTGCGCGCACAAGAGAAGAGAAGAGAAGAGAAGAGAAGAAGAGAAGAGGAGATGGTGAAGAGCTTCACCCACTTGATCCCTCACTCCCACACACTCACTCCCTCACACTCTCACACTCCCTCTCTCAAGAGCACACACAAGCAAGAAGGAGAGAAGAAGAGAAGAAGAGAAGAAGATGAAGACTCCTTTTGCCACACACCAAAAGAATGAGTTTTTCATTCACTTTTCAACTTTATATACAAAACCCTAAATCCCTTTTGGGCGGTCATCCCCTTTTCCCCTTTTTTCATGGCCGGCCCTTTTTCCCGTTGTTCTTTTATCTTCCTAGCTTCCTTTCCACCGCTCATCTACATTTACAAATTGCACGGGTGAGAGCCTGGTGCTCCTTGAATTAAACCATGATGCGCTTGTGCTCTTTTACAATAGTTTGACTTGCGCTTTTCCTTGTGCACCTTTGTCTTCCGTTTCTCTTTGCCTTGGCCTTTGTCTTTGTCTTCTGTTTTAGCTTTCCGGATTTTCCACCACCTGGCACTCTTTTACAAGATTTCAGGGTGCGCCTTTGTATTTTAAAATGCACATTTTCCCTTTTGCATTTGCCTTGGTCTTTTAAGGTTGCCCTTGCACTTTTGGCATTTCCTCCTCTTCTTTCTTCAGTCGAGCTACCTTTTTTTCGCATTTTCCCTGCGTCTTTTTTATTTCCTTTTGCTTTCTTTGTGTTAGGGTTAACAACAGTCCCAACCACTTTTATTTAATGATACGTTTGGATTAATGATAATAACATGTTTAATCTAAATTCAAATTAGTAAAGAGCTTGGTACTTTTTTTTTTCCTCCTTTCTTTTATCCCTCTTGTGTTTTTCCCTCCTTTGTGTGGTACCTTAGTTCTCTCTCTCTCTCTCTCTCTCTCTCTCTCTCTCTCTCTCTCTCTCTCTCTCTCTCTCTCTCTCTCTCTCTCTCTCTCTCTCTCTCTCTCTCTCTCTTATGGATATAGAAATTCGACCTTCAACAAGGTGTCCAAGCTCCCAAATCACATCCATATCAGTTTTTAACTCATTCCAAAAATATGGAAGATTGATTCCTACAATCATTAGCAAAGGCATTTGGATCACCACACAATAGGCAAAACATGGGAAAAGGTGAAGATATGAGAGCTCATTCATCTCTGCTTGAAAGGGTAGAATCCGAGATTTCAAGCTTGGAGTAAATAAGAATAGCATAAAAGAGGTTCTGGTGCAACATGTGTTTATGCATAGAGAGCTATATTTGGAACCTAGAAGTTCAAATCTTCCAATTCATAAACCAAATTGCAAGGATTAGATTCTTAAAGTCTTTCTTTTCTTGAACTTGGTTTAAGGTTTTCCATTATAACATTTGATCATTTGTCTTGTAGATATCTATCCCTCTAATCTTGAGGAATGGCAATCGATCGAGTCTATTGTTGATGTGATTGATGTGATGCATGGCTTGATTGGAGAAGAGATGTACAAAGGTAGAAATAAGACAGAGTTTGCAGAGAATGGAATATTCTTCTATGACCATTCTTATATTGTCCCCATGCAGCATAGCCAATGGGGATCAATATCCCGCCTTCCTTTTCTTAATTTTTCAAGCTTTGAGTGGCCTTTGCCAAGTCCAGCTACTAGTGAAGGCTATAGATGTAAAATATTTTCTGAGATACAGAGAGCATTAAAACCTAGTATCTCAAGTAGGCTAAGCAAAGTTACTTTGTTTATGCCTATTAATATATTTGTTGAATTCTTTTCTAATGCTGAGATAAGAAGATCAAATGCCATGCTTTCAGTGAAGAGACTAACATATGATCATGTTATACAATTTGTTGATGAGGGATGGGACACTAGGATAGAAGGGAAATTTATATGTAAGATAGATCAAGACTCTATAGCTTGTAAATATATGATTGCTACTCAAAATTTCATCCTTAGCTTTTATTATAGTATATGGCATTATGTTGGCGATAATTTGGTTGCTTTAGACTAAAATCTTGATACTTTTAGCAAAGATCCTATAGTGGATCTTGATGTTTGTTACAATGAGGACATTATTGCAATCCTAAAGGTTAGATCATCATGTACACTACATCAAGTGAGGATGGATTTACAAAATGAAGATATTGAACTACCATACTCATTCGTGTTCCAATTTAATAAAAAATAAGTAAGTTTTATATCATATTATATCCACTTAGGTGTATATTTTCATTTTCTAGTTAATAAACATTTGTAACATATTTTTTTAAATAGATATCAACGAGGAGACAAAAGAATATACAATGCAAGGATATTGAAAAAAATATCTATTTATCGTCAATATAAAATACTTGTACAAATTTTGTGGCAAATTTTATCAACCATCTCCATGACTTATACACAAGGGCTTACAATCAATGAGACAAAGCTACTTTTTTAGAACTTTTCTTAGGAGAAGGGACATCCTTTCTAGGAGTCCTTTTGCCTATCTTTGATGCTTTGGTTGTTGAAGACATAGCTTCACCTGATGTAGTTACATGCACCTCCTCTCCTTCAATGTCCAAGTCCCCCACTATTGTCCATTCTTGTCGGTTGTACACAATTGACCATTATGTACTTCATGAGCTTTGCTCTTATATACCAAACATGCCCACTTGTATATCATACATATTAACATTAGTGATTAATATGGCTCATAACTCTCGTTCACATTGTAACTTCTATGAAGGGTGGCTATGGTCCTTGTTAATCCAAGGAAAATATCAGATTTATGACTCAAATTTTTTAATAAAATATTTGTAATTAAATAAAAATTGTTAGTTATTAATGTTAGTTAGTTTTTACCTTGGTTAGTCTTTAGTTAGTAACCTTACTAACTTATTAAGTGATTAACTAATTTTTGAACTAACCAACTAACTTTTAATTGCATGGAAATATTACATCCTCCTGTGTATGGCCATCCTCTAAGGAGAGGAAAAGAAAGGAAGAACTCTCTCTCTCTCTCTCTCTCTCTCTCTCTCTCTCTCTCTCTCAGCGTCTCTCGTAGCCTCTCGAGGTCTCCTTGTGCTTCCTTGTGCCTCCCCATGCCTCATATTTATAATGAACTAGAGAAGAGGGGATGTGATTGAGAACAAGAGTTCTTGGTGGAGGGACTCTTGGAAAAATCAGTGATGTGATGCTTAACTCATAAATGTGATGGTTCCATTGGCTCTAAAAGAGGGGTAAAATTTTGAGACACTTGGTTAGAAAGCTTTCAGATCACTCCTTCTTTCTCTCCCTATTCGAAGTGATGTCTACTACCTATAGAGTGCAATCGCAGCACGCGTGATTTCGCCAATCTCTCTCTTTATTTTTTTCTATTTATAAAATCTACAAAACTAACTAAAACATCACTTGTCTTTTCTTTTAAATGACATCCAGTTCTAGAAATCTCCATATCTTTTTAGGATAATATCTAAAATATCTAGAATATGCTAGTTTTACCCAAAATCTAATATTTTTTTACCATCCATACTATACATATTAACACTGGTGATTAATATGGCTCATAAATCTCATTCACATTGTAACTTCTATGAAAGGTGGCTATGGTCTTTGTTAATTCAAGGAAAATATCAAATTATGACTCTTGATTTTTTAAATAAAATATTTTTAATTAAATAAAAATTGTTAGTTATTAATGTTAGTTAGTTTTACCTTAGTTAGTCTTTAGTTAGTAACCGTACTAACTTAGTAATTGATTAACTAACTTTCGAACTAACCAACTAACTTTTAATTGCTTGAAAATATTACAATGTCGCAATAAACCTCTATCTTATAGTTTAGTATGTTTCACATTACCTTTATAAGTTTATCGTCATTGAGATAAATAAACTGAACCAATCTTCTGGCATTTACAATTACTCTCCAGCCCCACAACAGTAACTATCATCTTGATGTGAGGACACTTCAATCAACAATATAAAGTAAAACTATGAAACTTGTTTATGGTAGTTTTCAGAATAAATTTTCTTAGAATGTTCCAACCATATTAATCAAGATCTTACCGAAACTTGTCTATATTGCATTGTTGCAAGTCAAAAGGCATGGAAGGCTTTTTCTCTAGCATTTCAATCAATATTTTTACAGCTCTATACCAAAAAGATAATAAAATTTAGAGTAATTACAAAAGAAAAATTAAAATATTTAGAGTACCTGCAAAAAAAAAAGATCAAAGTATCAAGGAGACCCTAGATTATATAACTTACAACTTGACATTTCCATGGCTTCCCTTTATAGAATTGATGAGGAAACATTGCCTCTCCACACAGTCTATTCCAATTAGGCTCCAATGAGAACTGAAAACAAAAATATTTCAATAATCTAGCAAAACAAGATCTCATAAAATCTAACAAAATATCAGATTACTTACTTTTCATTGTATGGAACAGAAGAACCTCCAAAGTTTCAAAGTCAATTGAATTGAACCAATGGTCAAATGCACTTGCATCAAGCTCACTCCCCATATAGTATGAGATAGATGGATCAAGAACCTCAATCTTTTGTTGTATATCAAAGGGGAGCTCATGCATTACACACCTAGCAAAGGAATGGAGATAGTAAGCATCAACATGAAAGTCTATTGCTCGAAAAATATAGTGAGTATAAACAAATTTTAGTATACTATACCTCATCCTAGCAAGAAGAATAGAGTCATTTACTTCTCTCACTTTATTCTTGAGAATTTGAACACATTCAAAGTCTAAAAATACCATATCATATCTTTTGTTAATATTACCAGGTAAAAAGCAACAAACATGGAAGCCCTTAGAGTCAGCCCTTTCAAAAAGGGTAGATAAATCCTCTTCAAAATATGGGAGTTGTTCTGCTTTATTTTCTTCTTCCTTCTTTCTTTTATACTCCCTCCATTTATTTGCCTACTCTTTTGTGGCCTTTTTCTTTTTCTCATGTTGTTTTGTGTCCTTTTCATGGGTGACATCTTCAACCTTAAGTCCTGGATCATTTTTCTTCTTTCTATATGGATGCACGTTTAAAATATTAAAAGCCTTCACATTAGAAAGGGGGATTGGCTCAAGGACTTTTGAAAACTCGTATTCGAACGTTGATGGGCATGCCTGAATGTAGGTTATTATTGTTCATCTAAATTATGTGCATCATAAGTTTGATGAATTGGTATTAAACAACATATCTTTGATTTGAGCAGATGGAAATGTACCATTTCAAAGTTGGGTAAGACAAGAGACCTTTTGGGCCATGTTGCAAGACGGTGGAAAGAGATTGATTTTGAGTTGGGAGGACTACTATAACATTTGAGTGGAACATGCTTTGTTCCTCCAATATACCCAAGAGATAATATCTCAATCTCCTAAGAATTATCATATCTTTATCCATAAGTATAAGCCTATGTGTATGAGTAGCACAAATATAAGAATCTTGGAAAAACTCAAATCAAAAAATCTTCTGTAGCCTCTTGAATACAGTTGAGAGCTGCCCTAGTCCATCTAAAACTATCAAGACTATGCTTGTCACAAATTTCTTTGACAAGCCTTTGAAAAGACAGTCTTGGAATTGCATTATTCAGAGCCTTCATTACACTTCTAATCTCCTTTAGCCATCTAACATGTTGTGAGAACCTTCTCCTTGGCTTTGATTTCCTTGAAAGTTTGGAAGGCTTGGAGGACTAATGGATCTTTGAAGCAAGATCTCTAGGATCAACTTTCTCCTTCCTTGCAATGGCCTTAGTTCTAGCCATGTGAAACATCCAAGAAAACAAATAATACAACCAAATTAGGATAGATCTCCAAATCTCTGATATAATGTTATCTATAATCACTTAGTAGCAAAATAAACACTAATCACATAGTCTACCTCCAATTTCAATAAAACAATGCATGCACAAGACGTATGAAACACGAGGAGGCCTTCTGGACAAGAGAAACAAACACCCTCTCATGTTTCACATGTCACTTCTTTTTTCGATACATATTTGATCAAAGACAATTAATGTCATGAAGTTTTACAAGTTCCACAGTAGAACAGTTCTCATTCTACAAATCTCATATCTTATTCTCAATGAGTTCAACCCTTGAAAGAAGATCTATCTAGATGTTCAGATCAATAATATTTAAATATTATCCACTAATTCTTATCAATATTAGTGAAAAAAATGTATCATTATGTGTGATGATCAAGCTCTGTTGATCCATGATTCTATTTGAAGAAACTTGGATCCCAAGTGACGTATGAAACACGAAATAACTCTTGTCCATAGGAAGAGCCATGACTAATCGCATTTCATACGTCCGGTTTTTTTTGGGATCATTTGGCAAGAATTGTCAACTGATTCAGAGCTAGATCATATTAGTAAAAAAACTTACATTTTCAAGGGTTTGACACGTATGCTGGGCGATAAAAAACCTTCTTTAGTCGCCTTGCAATGAAGAATAATTTTGCACATTGTGATCAAGTTAGCATTGTGTTGGTGTGATCGAGCATAGAAAGAGCTTTGTCTTCGGAAAAACTCTTTTGTAGTTCAAAAATTGGGTTTAAAAGGATGTTGGTTTATACGTGTGGCTATTGTAATACATAGTTAATTTCGCACGTGTGACAGGCGAACCGTTTTTGCTTGGAAAGTTGTGCCATGTGTCACTTACTTTTTTGGCATGATAGCGCTTTTATGGCTCCACTTTTTTAAGGTAAACGATCACTCTTAGCATTTTCTTTTTCATTTTAAGAGCACCTCCTTTGAAATAGTACACTGTACTTCTTGAACAAACATGCGGTGACCATTAGCATATATATATAAGCACTTTGGGTTGGGTTTATGTTAATATTTCTTTCACGTATCTTGTCTTGTCTTTGACGAACTATTTATCTTGTAAGCATTGCAAGCCAAACCAGGCGCATTCTAACAAAAAACCATTTATTCTCAATAGCAAGGACTGCAAATATCGGGTATCAAACTTTTTCTTGTCATTTTTTCTCTGCAATCCTAAATTTCGAGGCATTGAAGGTGATCAGATTTGTAACCTTTCTAGCAAAACGATTCACTGATGTATAAGACACAATTCTACCATTTGCAAAGGGTTTTGAAAGTTTTTATCGTGTTTCATGAGTCTTCAATGTGTCAAATAAAAACTGATCGATGAAACGCAAAATTGCATGCCTCCTCTGCTACTCAAGTAGTCAACTCGCTTTTTATAAGGCATTGTATTTTGATCAATTAACCATGTGTAATATCTTAGGGATTTTGACATGCAAAATGAATAAAATAAGATGTCATTGTTAAACATTGATCTATGTTTACTGGTTTAAGAGGAGAAAGATACACCAAAAACTTAGAAATTTTATAAGGGCTTTACTTAGTTTCTCTATCAATATTGTTCTTGTACACATGTTAAACAATGGGGTTTTGATGTTCTAGATGCATTGTTTTGGAAAAAAAATTCAGATGTATAAAATGAAAATTCGTCAAGTTTTTTTGTTAAAGTGACGTGCGAAACACGATTTTATGAACTATGAAGCGGTTTGGATCATTGTTTTCGTGTTTCATGAGTCGTGAATGTAAAACAAAATATGATCGATGAGACGCGAAATTTCATGCTTTCTCTATTGCATAAAGGGTGAATTCACTTCATTCATATTGCATTTCTAAATCTCTAACATAACAAACACGTTAAATTTGTCAAAATACAAAAGCAGTGCCTTGTAGGTTTTGACTAAATTTTTTTAGCAATCATTCTTTAGTCTTTTGGATATGAGAAAATGTGGATTGGTATATTATGCCCCTAATTTTATTTTTTTGTTTTTTGGATTTGATTTTGTGAGTAATTAGGATGACTAAAAGGAATTTTTCTTTAGAGGGAATTAAGAAGGAGGATCTGGAGGATACCTGTGATGAAAAGCTCTTTGATTTTCTTCATGCAACTAGAAATTCATCTAGATTTATTTACATAAGAGATATGCTCAATGATTTGCAAAAGCTCTTGAAGGATCTTGAAGATAAAGTGAAGGATTTTAGGGAGTTTTATGACATGTGGAAGGCCTAGAGATTGAGGGATTTGTCCATTATAGTAGTGTAATGGAAGCTATCAATGCTACTAGAACAACTTTGCAAACAAGGTTTAGTCTTATTAATGAGGAATTCAAGAAATAGAAACTAGATTGTCCTTTTCATCAAAATCAACATCAATATCTTTGCATTCTTGTATTAATTAGATCATGGAATATGAAAAGGAGGGATACCTACAGAGGAAGAGTTTTTACAAATTCAGAGCAGAGACTTGGTATTGGGATATGAAGAGAAACTGAAGTCTCCATTAGAGGAGAAACCAAAAAGTTCAATAAATCTATATGATGATACTCTTCTTGAAGAAGATGAAACCCTAAGGTATGAAAGATAATTCTAAGATATCCATTGTAATTTATATTAGAGTATGTTATGCATTATAGACAAATATTATTGGATATTTATCTACTGACGTCTTATACTATTGTGGTTTATTGTGCAGATAGGAATTGAAGATGCATACATTAGAGGAGAAACCAAAAAGTTCAATAAATCTATATGATGATAGTCTTCTTGAAGAAGATGAAACCCTAAGTTATGAAAGATAATTCTAAGATATCCATTGTAATTTATATTAGAGTATGTTATGCATTATAGACAAATATTATTGGATATTTATCTACTGACATCTTATACTATTGTGGTTTATTGTGCAGATAGGAATTGAAGATGCATACAACTTTCTTGGAAGAGCCAAGGGCTCAAGCCCATTGAAGCTTGGCAAAAGTCATGGCAAAAGTCAAGGCCTTGGTCATTATATTGGAAGCTTAAATAATCAAGCAATTGCAATTTATCATAGTAGGTTTTCAAGATCTCCAAGCTTACCAATAATAGCTTTGAAAGCTACCTCCAAGGTGAGTGGATCCCAAGCTTTCAATAGACATTCATACAATATAATTTTGGTGGAGAAGGAAGAAGCTGTAAGAGTTTTTAGCTTCATGCCAAGATACAATGGATCTAGGGCACGAAACTTTGGAGTTCTTGGCTCTTATTTGCTCTCCCATGTAGGAGATGCCAATAATTTGAAGCTCCTTCTGGGCTATAGGAAACAAGAGTTCTTGAAATGTAGAGGTCTCATCAAGTGGGATGAAACAAAAGATTCCTTCAGAGGACCTAGTGCATTCGCTGAAACTAAAGACTCTTCTGCAAACAGAGTCTGACTAAAAGATTTTAAGGGTTTCTTGAAACACATCTTTTTCCATCTCTTTGTCTATTTTTTAACCATTTTGAATATCTTTTCTTTGCACAAGAGTTTAAATATCCCTATTTCTTCTTTGGGTAACAATGGATATAGTCCCTGCCAAAGATGATCTATTACATGATGTTGTTGTGTCTTTGAGGTTGAATTTGTGTGAAATTTGTCTGCAGAACCATTGAAAGACCTCTATAAACTATTTTCTTTGTATCTTCCACCTCCATGTCTTGTGTGTCTAAAGTATTTTGTTCTTGGTTGATAATGTGATTTTCCATACCTTGGGTTGACCAGATAGATAGAGATCCATATTTCTTCATAAAATATGGAGCATGGTTGTATAAAATATGCTAGATAGTTAACAAATAGAGAAATTCAATTAGAAAACCCTATATAAGTCAAACAATAAAGAGACATACATATGAAAACTTATTACCATATAGTGAGTGAAGTGTTGATTACCCCAAGCTTCTATCATTGCCTTTTTAAAAAGGTTCCATTGGCTTTTGAAGTCTTTGAGATTATCATCATTCCACTTAGTTTTATCACAATAAAAGAATATTTTGTCTAGTGTTTTCCAAACATTGGCTTTTCTATTCCGAGCTTGTCCATTATCAGCATGCTCCTTAACTGCATTATGTAGGCACTTCCACTGATTGTATCTAATAGTTGAGCCACCAACCAAGTTTCCCATCAAAGTCTAGGAACCTTCTAGCCTTCACTCTACCAATAGATGGCTTTTTGGGGACACAATCTCCATCCTTAGACTTTTGAAGATCTAGTTCAATAACAACGTTACTACCATGCAAACCAATTGTAGATAATACTTTTTCAATCTTTGTTATAGCATCTGTTCTAACTGATAATGGCTTCAAGTTCCATGCAAATCCTATATAAAGATAAACAAGCTTTTCAATTATCCTACAAAGTGCATGAAGTGTAGAGATATGGATATTCACTAAAGGAATATCTAGGATTGGCTTAAACTGTAGATCCTTGTTATGCCTAGAGGGAGCTCTATTCCAATTGCTTGAGTTCAACTCTATGGCTAGGAACATGCAATAGGCAAGGAGATCTAGAGTTGGCTCCCTTTGATACATTGTACATACATTTAAGTGTCTTTAAGTCACCAGCTATGTGCCACCCAATCTTATAGTTCCCAAATCCTTCAACAAATAGCTCTTCTCCTGCTTATTGTCTCTTAATAACATTAGATATTGGTGTTCGATGAAAAACCCAATACAATATATCAAAATCCTCTGTATCTACTTCGAATGCTCCTAGCCACCAGATGTTGTATTCCAATTGAACACTAAATGACATTGAGTGATTGCAACAATCTGATGAAAGTGCTCTATTCATCAAGGTAATAGATACCCTCCCTAGTTTTGTATATTTTAGAATCTCACTTTCATCAAGTTTAACTACAAATCTAGCCACTCCTTGTTTTTCTAGTGATAAGTCATAGAATCTAATCATTAAACATTGTAGGGTGGGCAAGTTAAGGAAAATATTATTAAATTCATTGAATACAACTCCCTTTTTCTTGCCCTTGAATGCTAGCGTGGATATGGAGAGACTCACCCAAAATCTCCATCACTTTGTTATTCACTCTCTGTCTAATAGTTCTAACCACTGATGGCCTTGGAAGTATGCAATTACATACTTGTCCTTGCTTCATATTTGATTGTAAAAGCTAGAAAATTTGTATATAAGCATCTCGACTGATACCAATATTATCTAGTGTCTTTTACACTAACTTAGTATCCAAAGAATGATCCTTTATAAATGACTCCAAGCATTGTTTCTTTGCCTTTTTAAATTTCTTCTTCTCCAAAATATCTATTGAAACTCTAATATACAATAATTTCCGGAGAACCACGCTATGTAGATAATTCTTTCACCATAGCTACCCTTTCCTACCATGGGGGAGGAGAATCATTGTATATCTGGAAAGGTCCCAAAATACCAATATTATGACCCATGGGACCTTTCTAGATATACAATGATTCTCCTCCCCCATGGTAGGAAAGGGTAGCTATGGTGAAAGAATTATCTACATAGCGTGGTTCTCCGGAAAGCGTAACATGCGGGTGATGAGAGCCCCTAACTTCGATATAGGAGTAATAGTCAGAAACTTGTGAAGTGGCCCTTGTGAAGGGATATCAAAGTCAGCCTGTATGTGTGCATATGCTGGGCATGTTATAATCATGTGCTCCTCGAATTCTACACTCTGTAGTCCACACAGCTTGCATAACCTCGTCTCTCTTGCCTATCCACTCCATGCACATGTCTCGATCAATAAAGTGTGTGATCGAGTTTGAAGTCATGCAATATTCCATCTAAATACCACTGAGAGCGAGTTGGTTGCATATGGCTATGTATGTGGAACTACCTGCATGTAGGATTCCCAACATGAAGGATAGATATGCATATTGTAATAAGCAAGTTTGCCATTTTCTCCCTTGCTTTGATGTTTTGCTTGATACGCTCGTAAGAGGTCTGATTGAAATGTGTCCATGCATATATCTTCAGATGCCATATCTAGATATCTATCCACTCTCCACCCTTAAAACCATTTTCGCATATCCAACACCCATCCTGTTGAAAGCACTTTACTTTTCCATGTTTTTTATAGGTGTGTGCTAGCATCCCATGCCCGTTTGGGGAGCCTATTGTCATCCATTTGACGTACTCGGGTGGCATATCTCAGAACTCGGATCATAGCATGTACCTCAATTGGTTGACAGTGGCCAATTTTCAAAAGCATAAGTACATATGGTGTGGTGCTTTTGATGCCCAAATTTCTACGAATAAAAGCTTTTTGCGGCTTCTCAATGTCGTTCCATGCAGATGAGGAGATGTTCCCCCCCCCACACACACTTCCACTCCATATAATACCGTCTGTAGAACACATACATCAAAAATCATATAGCGTATTTTCCAGCACTTAGTACCTATATGGGTGCAATCATTTTCAAAGTGATAATACTTGCTTTTTCTTGCTGCTAATCGCCGCTCCACACATGTATGCCATCTTTGGTCTGCAGCTATCTTAATCCCCAAGTATTTGAAAGTAGATACTACCTCTATAGACTGTCCCGCATAATGTACTTTTATCGGGGTCTTTGATTGCTTGGTGCGCACAACGATTAACTTTGTTTTTTATACATTCACTGTCAAACCACTATCTTGACAAAATCGTTCAAGAATCCCCATGAACTGCTGCATACATTCCCCATTATATGTAAAGAAGACCACATCATCTACATAAAGCACGAGCAAGATGGAAAACATACCAATATGCATGCTTTTGGCTTCCTCTTCATTCATAGCTGTGAGAAGTATTTCATCTAGCTTATCAATGCATAAACCAAATAATGTAGGGGAGAGCAGGAAACCTTGTTTGACTCCCATATTACTTTCAAATACTTGTGACAGCCCATTGCGACCTTTGAGGCGGCACACCACTCATTGATATATCCTATAAATTCCCATGCATAGATCATTTGGGACCCCTAATTCTTGCATTCTTTGCCATAAGCCAACCCTTGGTAGGGTGTCAAAAGCCTTCTTAAAATCCACAAAACAGCAATACAAGGTTGCTCCCTCAAGCCCACTCTCATCCATAAGCACACGTAAAGTAACCAAATGGTCTATGATGTTATGACCAGGGCAAAAACTTGCTTGTCCATAAGCTCGTTTGTTATTACTTTCTAACCATTTACTCAATTGCATTTCTAGGATAGTGCTGAATAGCTTTGCCATTGCTGAAGTGACCATAATCGTGTGGTAGTTTGTGAGAAAATTGCAATCTCCTCCCTTATACAATGGTTGTATCCAATTCTCCTACCATTCTTGGGGAAAACCATATGCAAAAGCATGATGTATCACATGCAACATAAACAGACTCATCTCCTTTGTTGTCCATTTCAACATCTCTGCTTTCAACTGCAAAGTATCACATGCTTTTCCATTAGTCATCTTGTTGAGGGATGCCTCCAATTTTTCTAAAGTGAATAGAGCACGAAATGGTTGTGTATGTACATCACATTTAATGGGATGTGCCCCTTTATGCATGTTAAGTTCTGTAACATATGATAGCATGTTAGTATTTGTAAAATCCCCCATAACATTTGACTGTTTGGTTTGCAATTTTCTCCATGCTTGCCTTGGACATTTCTCAAACTCCCTAGCATTTTCACTTTCTTTGGCCACTACATATCATCATCCCTTTTTACGCGTGAGAGCATTATATCGTTTCTCTGCCTCACTTTGTTCTTGTCCCTTAGGGAGGATTTTCGGCTTTCTACGTGCAGTCTTACATTCATCATCAAACCATTTCTTGCAAGGCAATCCTTTGACATTTTTGTGACTACTCTTTGGTTTCCCAAAAACCTCTATAGCTGTATTTAACATTGCATCTCTCAGATCAGCCCATGTGCTACTAGTAAGATTGCTCATAACACTATCCAGGTGACCAGCATATCCTTGTTTCTTGTCTACATCAATATGGAATGCACCAGTACCTATTGTGTCCCTTGCATGTCCTACATGGTGGCAAATATCAAGTGTCAAGCCCAAAGCTATATGATCCAATTCTGGATGTTTTTCACCTAATCGGAACTCTCTGATCATGCATAAATCATTCGTGTGTACCATTGCATAGTCTACCACATTGGAACCTCCACTAGCTGAGTAGCACGTGTATCCTTCAGTATCGGGGAAAAAACGTGCATTTACATCCACAACCTCTTCCTTGTCTAGCTTATCACGTGCTATGGGCTGAAATTGCATACGTCCAATACGTGCATTTAAGTCACCTAAGACCATCACATGTCCTTGTTGCATATATGTGCATGCCTCCATACTCAAATCTTCAAAAGGTTCTTGTGAATCCACTTCATGTCGTGCATAAAAGGGGGACTCCTTATGTGGAATGTAACCTCCCGCAATGTACATCAGTGTAGTGTGCTTGAGCATAATCCATATGTATTTTTTATGTCGGTCTACTTTACATACATCAATCATTCCTTCCGAATAACATTTGTATATGCATGCAACTCCTCCTTGCCCTCTTTTTCCTACATGTGGCTGATATGTGCTATGAATTGTGTACCTTGGGAAATTTAGAATTCTACATGTCTCTTGCTCCCATGTCTCAGCAAGGAACACAATGTTAGCATCACCAACCATAGCATTCATGCTTTCACCTTTATGCCATGGAAACCCTCTGCAATTCCAAAACAACACCTTCACAAGCACACAACTCCCATGGGTCGCGCATCCCTATGCATCCTTTGAAGTGTTATCACTAGATTTCTTTCGCTTATTGTATTGCTTTCGACATTCCTTCTATTGCATGGGGGTGTGATCCTCATTTACATAAAAATATGTTCCCTTGAGGTATACTCAACTACTATCTAAAAGTATAGTTCTCTTACGTGCATCCAATAGAGTGCATACAATGGCTCTTGCTTTCCCATCATCTTTCTTCTTGCCCATACATCGAGCACTAAAGACAAGTACATCTACCATGGAAAAATGCTTACAAAAAAACTTTGTTACTTCCATAGTAAGAGACAGTGTAGTCTCATCATCTGTTTCGGGCAATCCCCAAATAACCAGGTTTTGGGCCTACTTTTATCTTTCTTTACATTCACGTCCATCCACATCATTTACCACTACATCACTGCCCTTTGCCTGAAGTACAAACATGTCTCCATTTGGGGGAGTATGTGCTACTACTCCGGCCCATGTTTTTGGTGTTTCCATGCATGTGTGTGTCGCCATACTTGTTTCCAAGTCTGTGATTCTCTTGGCATGTTCCTCCACAGTCTGTTCCAACTATGTATTCTTGCTTTCCAAATGCTTAACACTCGAAAGCCAAGCGTGTGATTTCTTGATTCTGTGCATTGATTGATGCTTGAAGTGTCACCAAAAATTTCCATATCCCATCCTCTGAGATTTCTCCAACACATGGTTGCTCCAACATGCTAGTAGAGAGAGGTGCACCTGTGATTGTTGAGTTGGCTTTACTGCGTGCGACAGATCGTCCACTTTGAGAAAGGTGCTCATTAGTATCTCCAATTGTAGTCCTATTTCTTGGTTCTCAGCTTCTATGGCAATGAGCAAGGGACACCGGGGAGAGGGGGGAGAGAGAGAGAGAGAGAGAGAGAGAGAGAGAGAGAGAGAGAGAGAGAGAGAGAGAGAGAGAGAGAGAGAGCTTACAACAGAATCATGAAGGGTGGATAGGAGAAGAGCATGGCCAGCATCGAGACATAAGCAAGCCATGGAGAGTGGACATCTTTCTTCTTCTACTCTCCCTGTTGATCCATGGTTGTCAAATGCAAGATTTGCCTCCGCACATATCGAGTGCATACAGAGTGATTGTTTGTCCTATCTCCTTGCCAACTTTGTAATAAGCACTCCCCACTGAGCCATGGTTGCTGGATGTAGGATTAGCCTCCACAAAGAGAGAGAGAGAGAGAGAGAGAGAGAGATAGAATGGAGGGAAGTAATTAAACGTCGAAAAAAATTCAAATTGAATATTAGTTTTCACTTTAATGAGGATGAGTAAGATCTTCATTATGATAATCTTTGTCTAGGTTTGATGTGACCATGAGAATATCTCGATAATGACCTTTGATGGCTAGGTCACTAGTGAACTAAGGGTAGCTATGAGCTTGTTGGGCAAACCTTTAGGCATAGTGGGCTCACTATGTAAAAACCTAATATGGCATGTGTGTATGCTCCAAAAGACTTTTGGGTTTGATACCATTTATAGCCTCTATGTTTGTTTACCTTTTAAATTTTGTACTTGTGTGACAAGTCTAGGTAATCATAATAATCTTTGAAGTTCTTGTTTACTACCCTTTTGTGTCAAGAGGAAAATTTGTCAATGGAATTTCTTGTGTATGTCAAAAGGGAAATGTTTTCTCTATCCTCACTCTTTTATTCATTGAAGAGCCATGCATATGTGCCTTTACACACATGCTATTTTCACCTAAGGTTAATTGTGCGTATTCAAGTAGATTTTGATGAAAATTAGCAATTGCAATCAAGATTAGTTGTAAAGAGTATCCCTTAGTAGATCGTTATGACACAAAGACACACACACAAAGAGAGAGAGAGAGAGAGAGAGAGAGAGAGAGAGAGAGAGAGAGAGAGAGAGAGAGAGAGAGAGAGAGAGAGAGAGAGAGAGAGAGAGAGAGAGAGAGAGAGAGAGAGAGAATTTACAATAGATTGCATAGCATTTACAAGAAACATAACATTACACAAGTTTTTTCCTTATTAACAACTATCTGCTATAGGGACAATGCAATCAAGACTAGTTTCAAAGAGCTAAGTAGATTACTATGAGAGAGAGAGAGAGAGAGAGAGAGAGAGAGAGAGAATTTACAATAGATTGCATAGCATTTACAAGAAACATAACATTACACAAGTTTTTTCCTTATTAACAACTTTTCGCTATAGGGATAATGCAATCAAGACTAGTTGCAAAGAGCTTGGTAGATTACTAAGAGAGAGAGAGAGGGGGAGAGAGAGAATTTACAATAGATCGCATAGCATTTACAAGAAACATAACATTAAACAAGTTTTTTCCTTATTAACAACTATCCGCTATAGGGATAATGCAATCAAGACTAGTTGTAAAGAGTTTAGTAGATTACTATGAGAGAGAGAGAGAGAGAGAGAGAGAGAGAGAGAGAGAGAGAGAGATCAAAAACTCACGATAGATTTCATAGTATTTACAAGAAATAACATGATACATAAAATTTTATGTTAAGAGCTACCAATTAGGTGAATAATATTAAAGAAATCACAATACCAACACATATTGACATAAAATGGTCCCAACAATTTTAAAAAAAATCATACCCAAAAATTAATGTTTTGAACAAGGATATTAATATTGCCAATTTCATGAAAGAAAATTTTTAATCATACATGGTGAAGTAAACAAAATATTCATCAATTCAAAGCTTTCCCTATTGCTTCATCTTAACATGCCTCATCTAGTTTGCTTTGCATTGTTGCCTTAGTTTTTTAAGGAGGATTTGGAAAAAAGGGGAGAGCCCTTAAGCCTATTTTTCACCTCAAAACCACCTTGCGATAACCTCACTCAAAGAATGGTCATGCCCTAGCTATCCAATTCCCATAGGCATCCTCAATAGGTTGCAAGGTATTGAGTGGATGTGGTAGTTGTGACTTTGACACCTTTGCTTGTTGGATAGATATCTACATTTGAGGTCCAAGATCTTGAGAAAACTCAAATAGATTGGCATTTCCATATGCTAAGCATACTTTAAGAAAGAGATAACATCCATAGTACATTAATGCCAACAATGATCATAGCCAACACCTACCACATTGCAAGAGTCATCAAGTTGACATATTTGCACAATCATATCCTCTTTTAATATCATCAATGAGCCTAGATATGCATTAGTTTCCATTTGTTAATGCTACATTGCAAAAAGTCTACTAATGATATTTGCACAATTATATCCTCATTTGGTATGGTGAGCAATAAAATTGCATTAACATACTTCAAAGTCATGACAAAGGTTAGGTTGCACCATGTTTTTGGTCAAAATGGGCATATAAGGATAAGCACATTGCATAATCGTTGTGGTTGTAATCATGATGTGGAACACATAAAGGCAATGAAGAAATTAGTGACAATGTCACCTCATGTACATGTGTTGTGGCCTATTACAAAGGGAACAAAAGTCTCCAATGAGAAGTTGTCTAGTTTAAAGGAATTTGGCTTCCATGTTTCATATTTTACCGCACCAATATGAACCCCACTTGCTTGTGGTCATGGTTGGTCAAGTGGCAAGAGCAAGAAGCAAAAGTGGAGGCATGGGATTTCAAATAAAGAACAAAAAAGAGTAGATGCAGCTAGCAATAGGGCTGTGGCATTCTTGGAGGATGTTATAAAAGTACAAAAGCAGCATGTAGTGTTTTGGGTACTCACAAAGAGTACATATGATGTCCACATTAAAGAAGAGTCTAACTACACCTATCTCTACATATGATGTCCACATTAAAGAAGAGTCTAACTACACCTATCTCAATTTCTAGAAAAGAGAGAGTGCACAAAAGTCATTTGTTGCCGACAAACACTTATATTACGTATATGTTTACATTCTTAGTCTCCAACCAAAGGAGCACATTCTTCTATCCCAATGTGTTGTAAAGCACAATGGATATGGTTCTACAATCATGATGTCAAGCATGCAAACATTGTGTAGAAACAAGTGATAGTATCATCAATCGTTCCATCTTTGTGGCTACTTGATATAGGAATAAATATATTGAAGCAAGAGTATAGCAGCCTAAAACAAGTTGGTTTCAAGTCTACCTTCTTTGCAACACCACCAAGGAACAAGAAGAGCAAACCTATTATTTCTATACAATGTGATTCAAGTAAGAGGAGACAATGTGCATGCATGGAATTCCCAAAGGTGCACAAAAGAGAAGATAGCTGCTTGGTTGCAACCTTCTTATAGGAGATAGTGCAACTTGAGTGGTAGTATTCAATATTTTGAGTCTTTGATCAAAGAGCTATTACAATGCGCACAGAGAATTTACCCAAAAGGTATTTCTTTCCTGCCAACGTATGCATTATGTGTATATGTACATACTTGGCCCTCAACCCAAGGAGCACATGGTCATACACTAGCATGCAGTAACTCTACAATGTCAATGTCATTTGTAAAATAAATGAAAGGTTATTTCAAAAGCTTGAAAAATTAGTTTCAATTGCAAAAGCACAAAATCAAAATCTCACAAAAATAACACACTCATCTCGAACATGTAGCTAGCTATCATGACCTGATGGACACAAATTCAAAGAGCATTGTTATGCCTTGGCAGAGGCCTTGCACCCCATGACAAGCTATGTTGAGCAATCATAAGTAGAGCCCATCTAGGATACTTATGATCGTCTGATGCAAATGCATAATAGGCTCTATAAGTCAATGTGAAAAAAGGTAAAATGACAAGAACTATGATGATATGCAATAGGTAAAACCA
Source organism: Lygodium microphyllum (assembly GCF_053477565.2). Classification (NCBI taxonomy): domain Eukaryota; kingdom Viridiplantae; phylum Streptophyta; class Polypodiopsida; order Schizaeales; family Lygodiaceae; genus Lygodium; species Lygodium microphyllum. The sequence goes on along the minus strand of NC_141141.1, from coordinate 60,979,538 downwards.
AAAAGTACAAGAGATAATTTTCTAATCATATAAATTGAGATGGAACATGTGGCACTATAGCCATATATAGAATTGTATCAAACTATGACTAAGCCACATCGAAATGATTTGCAACCAATGAAGAAGAACCAGATAGTCTAGTATCTATTACTGCATCCTTACATCATGAATTCTTTGCATCTATAAGCTCATGATGAATAGCAAAAAGAAATTTCTTCATTGAATCAACTTTGCCATCATCTTTAGCACACACTCTCTATTACAATACTTGCATAACATATTATTCACTATGTCTTTTGTCTTGCATAACACTCTCCAACCTACATCATGAATTCTTTGCATCTATAAGCTCATTATGAATAGCAAAAAGAACTTTCTTCATTGAATCAACTTTGCCATCATCTTTAGCACACACTCTCTATTACAATACTTGCACAACATATTATTCACTATGTGTTTTGTCTTGCATAACACTCTCCAACCTCTTGCTAAATGAATTTAATCTAGTTTATAGTTGTTTAACTCTTTTAGCAAGCATATTTTCCTCATGCAAAATAGAATCTTGTGCATGTGACATAAATGATCCTTAAGAACTCCATAAGGTCTCAAAATCACTGCAACCATTCTACCCACTATAATCTCCCATGATATATAAACATCCTTGACCACAACATTTCTCATCTCATCAACTCAAAATTTGTCACCATCGGTCCACCAACCTCATCCACTTCTACATTATGAAAAATTTGTTGCTCTACGTGTAGTAGTAGTTCAAGCCTTTCCAAAAGCATTTTGTGCTCAATCTGAAAAGCCATGTGAGCATCCATTAAAATCTGCATTTCTACCATGTATTTCCCTTTCAATTCATTAGTCCATTTTTTTGAACAACCTTGCAAACAGCTTGTCATGAGCTATCACCTATTTCAAATCCTTAATTTTCTACTTGTAAGATCCCTCAACTGCATGAAAATGTTTAGAGTTCGTTTCTAATTCCATGACAATGCATTTGCATTGTCCTGACTATCTTGCAATTGACTCTATTAGCTCTTAAACCACTACCATTTTGACCACTCCCTCTTTATGCACATGCTAAAAATATGATGTCAAGCTATCAATCATATGAATAGGTTGTGGCAAGCCATCAATGGGTTTTCCATGAGAAGACAAGACCGATACTTAATCTTTGAGTCCAAAACATCACTCTTGATGTCACCAAGAGAAGACTATTATGCATAACCTTGCATATCATTTTCATTCCAATGAATTTTCTCAATTTTCATTTTCTTCTTAGCATGCATGCTATCATAATCTAGTCTTAGACATTCGCAACTTGCATTCTTTTAATGATAAAATGGCCTTGTCTGATGATGATCTGTTGAACACTTTCTTTGCATTTTCCTCATCATACCCTATCTTCACCAAGTCACTATATATTGGTAATTTCTCTTCATCATATCCAAAGAAGGTTGGGAACCAACAAAAGGTGTTACCACTCCAGTCATGCCCAATATGATCTCTCAAGACTACCACGATCTCATCATTGTCATCATTCACCCTACTGCACTTTGTTAGAGGAAGATTCCTTGTAAATAACATTCAAGTATACATCATGGCGGTAATAGTGAAAGGACAACTCTAACAACAATGAAGGAGAGGGAGAGACATATGAAGAAGAGAACTCTGTGTTGCTTTTTTAGTCCAAGTTCAATAGACAGTCATATATCTTTGTGTGACAAGTCACCTCATCATGATTCAAATTAAATACTCAACACATATGAGTAATCTCACTAAATATAGTCTTCCAACTAGGCATGATTAAGTTTACTAATGAATAATAAGGTTGGAAAAATATTTTTAGTCTAAAATCATTGACAAAAGGCTTTAAGATATTACACTTGAGGTATTCCAACAAGAATGTTCCTTGTCCCATAGGTTTAAAGATATCAAATGAGCTCCCACAACTTTACATTTTTAGAAAATTTACCTAATCTAGATTTGTAGACCACAACCGAGTCCTCCTTTTCAAAAATTTTCTTACTAACATGTCTACTCACCAAACTTGACTTCGGGACCTTGCTACTCCCAAAATCTAAGCTACCAAGAACACTCTATCCTCTTCAAGCTTCAACACTTGTTCTAGTTTACACTACACAAATTTTTCAAGATTTAGCTTGTCTTGTACTACAATTCTTAAACTAGGTACCACAAACTCCATCAAAACTACAACTTCAAGTCCATATGCAAACCTAAACAGTGTTAAGCCTGTAGTTACCCTAAAAGTTACTCATTGTAAAGACACAGTGTGGAGTTTAGATTTGTATCCCAATATTTCATATTATCATCCTCAATCCTTTTTTAGGACTTTGAGCAAGATCTTATTAGAACTCTCCACTCGACCATGAGCTTGTGGGATGGTACGGAGTTGACTTCTTATGTAGAATCATATTCTTTAAGGTCAATTCTATAATAACTTTATTTATGAAATGCTTACCCTCATGCACCCAAACTTGGTCACAATATTTGAATACATAAACTTGGCCATACTACCTACTATATTGTTCTTCAAGGCATGTAATTAGAAACTCTCCATGCTATCCACTACGAAAGGCAAGTGAGATTTGTGAAGAAAAATGGAGATGGAGGGCTGAAGGTTCCATGGAAGTTTTAGACATGAGGAAGAAGAAACTCTTTCTCAAAAATTAACCATAGTTTACTCATCAACTAAGTCTAATTAATCCCCTCTTGAGCAAGTTACCTTCAAAGGGCATGAAATTGACCACGACCTAGCAAAATAGCACGGAGGCCACACTTTTGTCACCAACTCTTGTAAATGCCTCTAGCCATGGTATCTTCTAATTGTAGCACACTTGCAAATCACTACTAGTCAAAATCCATGTAATGCACCTACAATACTTGTTTGAGATAAACTCCATATTCGGGAATTTGCAAATTTCCCATCAATATGGGAATTCCAAATCAAAATGGATTTCATGAATTTTGGGAATTTCATTAATTTGGAACTTGGTGGAATTGAACATGTTATTACTTTTGGTTGTTTCCAAGGGATTGAAAAAAACTCAAAAAGGTGGTGTTAATAAACACCTTAGTTTGAATATCCTTGAAAATCTTCAAGGAAAATCTTCAGTCGATGGATTCTTGTAGACTTTGTTTGGCCTTCAATACAACCTTTGGGGGGATTTTAAAAATTTTGGGAGATTTTGTACCTTTCTTCATCCAAGAGAAGACAATGCTATCTATTGTTTCCCATCATTCATGATCTTTTTTGTTGCACATCCAATATTTATCCCAACAATTAAAATACACCTCTGCATCTGTAGCATTTTGACGACTACAAACTGATGCCCAATATTGTGTATGTGCCTTGTTGAAGTTTTTGGAATATCTATTTGTGTCCACTCACTTTGTGCAATACCAAGCCATATTGGATATACTGGATCTGAAGGTCTAACAAGCACAAGTCATCTTTCTTAACATCAAGCATTGGTTCAAATGCATGTTTGGGTCGTTTATTGAGAGGACCACAATAGTGATCATTTAACTCTTCCAATCCAATAAAGTCATCTGCATTATCTACATCTATATTGGTTACATTACTTTGCGTTTTTGGCCAAAAATCTATGAAAAATAAATCTTCTTGGACATTTGGAGTTTGAAGAGCGTAGATCATATGTTTCCAATAATCAACCACTGGTGTTATAAACTTTGTGAGCTCTACTTTAGGTCCTTGTACATTTGACCATATTTTCCAATACTTCAAATAATCTTTAACTCCACTTACTACTTCTTGATGATCCTTAACATACTCAAACATGGGCGGCAACAATGGAACGCCCTTTGGAAGAGTAGGCTTTCTTGCAAAGTCTCTCTTCCATAATTCAATGCCACCTTCTCTTGGTAACCAATCTGAGGACCTTGGATGCACCTTGTACTGCATGACATGTATATCTACTTGCATATAAAACCAAAATTGAAGAGGTTTTGAGTGACCAACAAGTGTATCTTTGGAATCACACAAGTATCCCTCAATGTATCTCTTAAAGTCAGGCACATGTGTCAATAAGAAAGGTGTAGGACTTGTCATCTGACATGATTGAAAATGTTGCATAAGATGAGGAAAAGTGAAGGTCATGCTCATCCTTAGCTTCTCTGAAAATTTGCTGAATATTGCATCGATGTCTTCATGTGTATGACCCACCATGAGAAACCCAAGCTGGATCATCGTGAATGTTCCTCGTGCAACAAGCAATGATAGATATGCAAAGAGATAGTGATTTTTATTTTCTGATCCACAATTATCAAGTTGAAGTAGTAAGTTCTCTGGCAATCATTTGAAATGATGATGGCCATCATGTGGTGTAATATCTTCCATGCATGATTTATTTTGTGCAACACCTTGATGGTGGTCTAGTGTTTTTTTCGAGCTAAGGGCATTTAGTAGCACAGAGGTTGATCGTGGCATTCCATCTACTTGTAGATCACCATTTGCATGCCTGTGTAGTCGCTCCAAGTTCCTAAAGCACAATGACAATGAGGTAATTGTGAAGTTAGGATCGTGAGGCCATAGATCAAGTGAGAAATGTCCATATAAGCCTTCTCCATGTCCATGTGTAATCATGCCTATTAAAGAAATTGGTAGTTGAGTAGATCTTTCAATCTCTTTTGATCAAAGCCTTAACCTAGGAATAACTGTCTTTTGTTGGTCCATTTTATCATGTATGATGCACAAATTTTTCTTTGGATCTAATGCTAAGGCAAAGCACCAACTATAGTATATGTTCCGACAACTTTGTTGTTGTAGCATGTGACATTGACACTTTTTTGGAAGCACATTTCGCTCTTGAAGACACTTTGTTACTACAGGTTGCTCTTTGATCTTTGAGAAAATACTGCATTTGGAGAAGTCACTTGTCTTTGCTAAGGTTACATGCTTGAACTCTGTGTTCCAAATACAATTGAAGGTGGACAAGGACATTTTTTTACATCCAATACCATTTAATGTTGTATTTACTTTTTCCCGTAGAACAATGCAAGATGGATCAAGGGAGACACAATTGGTCATCCCAAATGTTGTATTTACTTCTGCCCATATATCTACTTGCTTGTAAACATTTGGGATGACCAATTTTGTCTCCCTTGATCCATATTGCATTGTTCTACTCTTGTGTGGCATTTGCTCTGCATTCTTCTTAACAAAGTCTTTAAGCATGGCTCTTCCCATCTCTGTGTGATCCCAAGCTGCTCTTATTACCCCCCAGTTTCCATGCATTTCCTTCCTCACACCATGCTCAAATTGTATTTTGTGCCTGTAAAAGATGTCTTTGGATTCCATGAATCTCATACCATGCTCTTCCACATACCACTTGTCCATTGAAGATGAAGTTGTACTTCATTGTTTCCAAGTGATCAATCCTGCATGATCATTCAAACTTGTCATAAACATAGTTTGTGCGGTCTTCAAGTTGCAATCCCCAAAAGTATTTACGTAACCGCTGCATTGCTTCTCTATCAACAAACTGACAACAACTTTCTTGGCAACAATCAATCATGGAAACCTGTGAAATGGAGTCCATAGAAGTACTCAAGTTTGCACCTTTAGGGGCAATAATTCGAGGCTTTCTATTGACCATACAATATTATCTCTTTTGAAAAAAAATTGTTTTTTTGCACAAACAAAATCTTCATTAGTATCTTCCATGTTTTTGTCACAAGCATTTGTAGAGATAATTTACATGTATGATTGTTGTTGTAATAACGGTGTTCCATCATCAAAGGTGACTTGTTTAATAGGCCATCTTTCCGAAGTGACACAGTGGAGGTTGTCATCTATGTATGTTTCCGTGGTTTGATCAAGGGCTTTATCTACCACCACACCAACATCCTCTTCTCCTATCAATTCAAAGTTTATCACATCATATGGAAAAGCCAATAATATAGCCCCTATCCCAACACACATTGTGTTGCCTTCTGTCCATAGCATCACTCTACGTTCTCTCCAACTTTCACGAATGCTAAGCACATCGATATCCTCAGAAGGTAGGACATGGTTTGATTCGTAATCATCTCCTTCGTCATGAATTGTTATTGAGTTTGAAACCACCACCGCATCTTTCTTTCCCCATTTTGCAAAACCACCTAAAGCTTCATGAACCTTCATTGCGTCAATTGTTGGGAATGGCAAATATATCGCTACATTTAGACATTTATCAATAGCTACTGAAATATATCCATCTTCAAGTGTTTTTCCATGGCATTTCTCATTTGGATGTATTGCATACACTCTCCCAAGTGTAACAATCTCATAATCAACTAGCAAATTCATAGTTTCTCCAAAATAAAATTCATTATTCATGATACCTATACAAGTAACAAAATGGAGACGTTATAATTTGTATGTTGTCACCTCTATTAAAGAAGAAAATAGTAATGAAATTGCTAAATACAATGAAGTATCAAATTTCATTGAAAAGGAAAATGCATTGAAACATTAGATAGAATGAGTCCGACATCCATAATACAAAGTATTAATTGAAACATCTTACAGAAAGGGGATAGATTCGACCATATGGCCAAAAACAAACTTTCTCATGAACTATGCCCTAAACTAAAGAAAAAAAGTTTCTTCTATTATTTTTAGTTTCTCTTGATTTTACTTTATTTTATTAGCTACTCTTTGAGTAAGCAAAAACTTTATTGGGTCTTCTCATTGGGAAAAGATATAGCATATATTCAAAACTTGTACTATATTTATTCAACATGAGAACAATGATTAAAATTCTTTATAATGTATATAGGAAAAGATTTATCCACCTAGTCAAAAATCTATTATATGTATTCCATACCATAGCAAATATACAAATTCTTTGTGATCCCCATAGGAAAAAACATAATCAAATGATTGAAACCTTTGTTGTATGTATTTCACATAACAAAAAGGATAAAAGTTTATTGTGGTCTCCATAGAAAAATATTTAGCCAGATGGTCAAAACCTGAATCAAAATACATACAACAATGATAAAAGTTCATTGTGTTCTTTATGGGAAAAGATTTAGCCAGATGGTCAAAACCTCTATTGCAAGTATTTTACACAAGACTTAGGATTAAAATTCTTTGTGATGTCAACAAGAAAAGATTTAGCCATATGGTCAAAACATGTATTGTATGTAACCTAGATGATAGCAAGGATAATAATTGCTTGTGATGTCCATAGAACAAGATTTAGCCAAATGGTCAAAGCCTTTATTATATGTCAACAAGGATAAATAATCTTTGCGATCTCCATTAGAAAATATTTGATCAAATGATCAAAACCTTTATTTCATGTATTCCACATAATAATAAGGATAAAGATATTTTATGAGAAACATTGACCTCATGTTTAAATGTTGAAACCACAAGGATGTCTAAAGAATAGGAAATTTCATTCCCTATTACACAAAGCTATAAAGATTGAGGAAATTTTAGCATCAATTAGAAGCTATTTGAGAAGAAAATATAATTTTTATCATGGTTAAATATTTATAAATCTTATACTACCTACTTGTTCATAATAGTAAAATGTATCATATTACATTTTCTTTTTAAGTTATACTATTTTAGTCTAAATCATGTTATATTAGTATATCATACTATGTGCATATTATGGAATATAGTATCAAAATATATTTAAAAATAAATATTAATTTAATTTAGTAATAATTAATAAATACCTTTAAAATATATTAAATAATATTTTGTAAGGTTACGTATATTTAATGTGTCTAATATGTAATGTGTAATATCATTGAGGATTTTGAAGCCACCTTAGTAATAGTTCGAGAGTAGAATCTCTAGCAGGGTAGAATAGAGAGTGTGTATGCAAAATCTGTAGCTATGGAAATAGGGGCAATATCCCAATGGTGGGTTCTTAAGGGGGGGGGAGGGGGGGTGAGGGGGAAGGAGCAGGTCTAGGAGAAATACCCCCAGTGAGAGTTTGAGAGCAACATCTTCCTCGGTGGAGGTTTAGGAGCAATGCCCCCAGTCAAGGTTCAAGGATAGCGCCCCCTTGTAAGGATTTGGGAAAATGCTCCCAATGGGGGGTTCGAGGGGTAGCCCCCCCTGGTGGGGGTTTAGGGGCAGCGCCCCAAGGGGGGAAGGGGGGGTGAGGTGGAAGGAGCAGGTCTAGGAGAAATGCCCCCAGTGAGAGTTTGAGGGCAACGTTCTCCTCGATAGAGGTTTGGGAGCAATGCCCCCTGTCAGGGTTTGGGGATAGAACCCCTTGTAGGGATTTGGGGAAATGCTCCCAATGGGGGATTTGGGGGCAACGCCTCCTGGTGGGAGTCTAGGGGCAATGCCCCCAGTGGGGGTTTGGGGGCAGCGCGCCTGGTGGGGATTTGGGGGCAACGTCCCCAACACGAGGTCGGGTCTTTACAACTAATCATGATGTTTTTCAAAATGAGTTTCTCTTTCCCTCCCTCTCTCTTCCACGCAACTCTCTGACCTAAGTGCTTTCTCTATTGCATTTTTACAGTTGCAGGTTTTGCATCCCTGATCCTCTGTGTTTTTATCTCTGCTTATGTCGCCCATCTCTTACTACAAGTTTTGCAACCCTAATATTTGGTGGTTCTATCCCCCTGCTCTTCTCTGACTGCTCTCCACAATTTCATTTTCTCAAATGAAACAGATTATGTAGTGCAAATTTTGGTTCAAATCAGGGTATTGTGACCAAAACTACTTGTGTCTTCGAATAAAAAATCTTGCTCCAAGGGTTCAGCAATTCTATAGGATAGTGAATGATCACCACTCCACAACGTGTCTACTCTACTTCACAGGTGATTTTTGTTACGTTGGCATAGATTGCTTACTTCTACTAACTACAACAGGTTTTCAACTCTTCCCTACTTCATTTCTGACTTTGAGTTAAACTACATTGATTCTAATCATTTCAATCCATACAATTACTATAAATCACACTACTACTATTTCATATGATTAGTATAGAATAATATTAAGATCAAACACCACGAGCATTATCTAAATAAGAATTATGTATAAAAATTAAATGCAATCTTTATGTCTGTAGCAATGAGATTAGGTACTCACTCTTGAAAATTCAATGTCTTCTTCTTCTTCTCGATTGCTTGATTGATCTCCTGTAGTGCCTATCTTTTTTTATACCCACTATCTTGCAAATGATAGCTTCTTTGCCGTGAATATGAAAAACATGATTTCTTGCTGAAAATACTCTCTTTGATGTAAATATAAAATATATGATATGTGTAATGTTGAAAAAACTCTCTTGGATGTGAATATGGAATAAATGGTTTGTGCAATGCTTTCATCAATAAGTACTTTTAAAATACTAACATTTCTTTCTATTGTGTGATGCTATATACCTTAAGGTTTCACCTCAAGGCTAAATCTAGCATTATATTTATTGTATCCTTCAGTAATATTAGAGCATTTTATCAAGCTTTTATACATCATATTATACTTTACTATATAGAACTTTCTATTATATTGTATTTTCATAGTAAAAATATTTCCGTAAGATTTTATGGTTACATTCTTTATGATTTTGCAATAAGCATATGGCCATACAATACTTACCAATACTCGATATGATTTTTCCATAAGATGTAATTTGATCTTCTAACAACACATATCATGATCTTTCATTAATTTATAGATGAGATCATATGGTCAAAAATTTTCTTATAATATAAGGAGCACTTTTTGTTATTTTATTCAGTACAATCTAAGATTTGGCCATGCGGTCAAATCTTTTCTTATAATATAAGATGTAATTTCTGTTATTTTTTCCAATATACTATGAGATTTGGCCATGCGACTAAATCTTCTCCTTGAGCTATCTCTTGGCCAAAATAAGGACTCTTGTAATATCACAATATCTTACAACAAATCAACCATTTTGTTCATTTTACTATAAGAATGACATTTTGCCATTTGGTCAAATGCTTTCTTATATTATCAACCCCTTACTTACTTCCAAAAGGAAAGACTAGTTTCTACTTTCCTTACTTTCTATAATTTGGCCATGTGGTCAAATCTTGCCTTCTTGCAACAAACAAACCACTTTTTTGGGAATTGATCCTAAAAAATTTAGACTAAATTTATGGTGGGTTCAATCACACAAATTTTGGGTATGCTAGATTTGGTTGTATGGCAAAATCTTCTAAGACAAATATCTTCTATATTATCTCCAAAAAGGAAGACCATGTTCTACTTGGAACTTGTTAATTACCTACTATATTTATAGGAAGTTTCACCATGTGGTTAAAACTTGTCATGCAACAAACGAACCACTTTGTTTCTATGAACCATTTCTTTCATTTCAATTTTTCATAACTTCCTATCTATATGTTCATATATGAATATCAAATCATTTTACCACAAATTAGTCACTTTTTCCATTCCGCTACAAAATAAAAATTGGCCATATGGTCAAATCTTTCATTTTGTTATCAATGCTAGCATCTAAGAGTCCCCCATTCTTGTTTCATTCGGTCATATGATCAAATCTAATCTCATACATCTTGCAAACCATGAGACCACTTTTTTCATTCCACTATAAAATAATGTTTGGCTATATAGTCAAATCCAATTTCACAACATGTTGCAACAAATGAATTACTTTATTCATATGGTTATGAAACTAGATTTGACCATATCATTAAAACCAATTTATAAAAATATGGATATCTTGTAGGTTTCACCATGAGGTCAAATCTCTACCTTTCAAGTATTTTTCACATTACCTTATGTTGATAAATATGGGATTTGCTACATATCCAAATTTGTTTATATGTGAATCTCATATCACAATAAACCACATCCTCTGTTTAACTATTCTTAAAAACCAAATGGTAAAAAACTATGGCAAAGTTTCTATACTTATAGATAAGTCTTATGACTAAATAGGATTTGACCGCATGGCTAAAACCAATGTCAATTTTTCTACAATATGACTCCTTTCAAGGGAAACTTATATGTGCATTAATTAAAATATTAACTTTGGGCCAAATGGAGTCATGAGATTGCTACATAACCACATTGATATATGGGTGGATCTCATATTGGACTAAATCTCATTCTTTGATTAAATAGGATTTGACCACATGGCCAAAAATCTTAGCAAAGTTCCTAGAGTATAATCCTTGCATATGAAACTTACATGGAAAAAAAATCCAACATTAACTTAGGGACAAAATCATACATGACATTTTCTACATAACCACAATGATTTTTCACTATATCTCACACCACACTAATAGTCAACATTTCCTTATTGCTTGACCATTTGGTTAAGCCCATGGCCAAGTCTCACTATTAATAGAATTTGATCTTCTCAATGAATTCCATGGCAAAGTTTTTACTATATGATTCTTGCAAGAGAAATATAAGTAATGCTAACTTAGGGCCAAAATAATCCATGAGATTTGATACATAAGCACATCTATTTATGGTTAGATCTCATACCACACTTTTCAATATTTCATTTTATGGAAGAGTCCCTTTGGAGTACATTTATCTTGTATTTTGTGAAATCTTGTGGTGTTGTGTTTTCAATTTTCAACCTAGAAATCTTATACATTTATTTGGGTTTTGTGAATTTTGACTATTTGTAAATCCACTTTTGTTTGACAACTTTTTCTCTTTATAGAACTATTCAATGGCAAAGAAAGATAGCACATCCAAAAAGGAGATCCAAACCATTGATGGAGTTAGTGGTGATTTTGTGTATCCATGGTATGTGGATGTTTATGATAGTCAAGGAAAAATGGCTGACAATGTTCTCTTATTTACTTTAAAGAGTGATATTGCATTTTTTCAACAAGATGGTATCATAGAGAAGATAACAGATGGATGTGCTGGGAAAGAGAGAATACCATGTAATCTTGTTAAGATCAAGGGGAAAAATGCAATATACAAACTTGATCCTTTGTCATTTCACTTTGCACCGAAGAATAATCTTTGAAAACAATGGGATGGACCTTATTTGAGAAGGTAAAGGGCATAGAAGACATTATATCAACATTCCAAGCTGTCCAAAATAGTGAGCTACTTTCCCTATTAAGAAAAGGTGATCGCCCCAAAAAAAGAATGAAGCTCCAAGATAAACAAATAGACTTGAGATCTTCACATGCTCCTCAAGAAGAAAATAATTCATCGAATCCCACAAGCTCAAAGTCAAAATCACCTCAACAAAGTTCCTTGTTACAAGCTCTTGTTGTTAGTATGGCTACTAACACTACTGAGAATGATGCCACTTTACCTCCCATGCTGGAAGCTCGGATAAGTTACTCATGAATATATGTGTGCATCATGTGGGTTCAAAATAAAGTATTTTTAAAATACTATTTTTATATATTTTTTACATATAAAAACGTGTAATATAAAGGGGTTATTTATAGATTGAATAGACAAGGGTTATGTTTTATTCAATAAAAAATTACAAATAATGATATTTATAAATAGGCCTTGAACGCATGTGATGTAGATGATATGTATATAGTAACTTTCCTGAAGCTAAAAGTTACACCTACAAAGCCAATAATTTCTGTTAAGGTCAAGGGAGTAGAAAGAACATTCGATTTTTTTGAGATAGTTAAGAAGAAGGGAAAGAAGGAAGAATCAGGATTTCACATGTTTGAACATTTCTTTCCATTTGGTCCAACAACACAATTTCCTATTCTCGTTGATAGGTGTTATGAGGCACCTCCTTTGTATGCTTATAGGTCACTATGTTGGGATTATGTAGAGAAGCTAACCACGTCTTTTATAAAGAATCCCATGAATCCAGCAACAACAGCATATCTTATGCCTTTTGTACAAGACAACAATGAGAACAGACCCATACATCGTGATGAGGTGGATGTTAATAAGTTGGACACTTATAGTTATTGGATTATATCAGGGCTTCACTCAATTCATGCAGCAAAGATATATATTCAGAGTAATATTATAGGTTATCGAGCAACCAGGCATTTATACACCACGAGAAATGCTAGAATATTAGTTGATTGTCCTACGAAAATGTGCATTGATCTTTCACAAATGACAAATATGGAATCACATAATGTTATGAAGAATGCCCCTTATGTTAAACAACTTCAACAATTAAGAGATTAGTGGTGGCTAGCATTTGGTTCTCCACCAAAACCCCAACAAGGGCTTTCTAAGACAAGCTCTCAAAGAGTACCATGGCAAGTAATCACATATAAGCTTACCTTCTGTTTTTGTGAAGATTAGCATGATGCTCTTTCTTTTGTTCTATGCTCACTATTTTGCTTCTTCTTTTTTTTGCAAAGATTTGTGGCATATATTGGAGAAAATTGTGCATCTATAGATTTCCATATGATTGTTAGCTCCCAAGAAATATTTAAAAGTTGGATCAAAATCATGAAGATATACTCTAGAAGTGAGCTTATATCCGAGGAGGAGAGTTTGAGCAAGAAGGAAATGCAACCTTCTCCTACTGCATTTTGTTGCCTTATGGGTCTAAAGGATGGAGACATCCTTATACTGCAAGAGGAAATCAATGAAGGTCATATCCTTTTTCTTAGAAATAAATGGGATAAGGAAGATATGATTGACATGGAAACAAGGGCTAAGCAACTCAAACAAGATAGGGTCCTAAAGGAGGAATTAGTCACTCTTTTCAATGCCTCAGTTCCAAAAAGTAGCGCTATGATGAAGACTTGGGAAGAGATTGTTGATGACTTTGATATCAATGATAAAGTCTACACAAAGATTTTAGGCATTTGCAATGATTGGGTATCAAAGAAGCTCACATATGGAGCTGATGCAGGGCCCCTACCAAATGGAGCAAAAGATATTGTGAACTTCCTAATTGGAAAAAAGAAAAATCCTCTTCAATTCTCCACTACTTCGCCTTGGTGTGTATATATTGTCGGATGCAATCTAGAAACCTTTCTACATAATGTTTACATAGATCCAATTACCATTAGGGTTGTTGTTCTAAATACAACACATGGGGTTGAAGGAATGAAATGGGACTCTATAAAGTTTGGAAAGGTTGTATCCACTCTACTATAAATGACATGTGAACCTAAACAATTCATGTTGTTATCATTTCTTGATCGAAAGCAAATGGCAGCTTTGGAAAATGCTCTTGAAAGCATTTCTTGCAAGTATCACATGCTAGTTGTTGTTGGTAGTGTTGACTTCCTACCAATGGATAGAACCTTTGCTTTTGAATCTATAGATTCTTTTGTGGTTTTGACATTAGTGACCATGGAGAAAGCTTCATCAATTTTGAGTGATATATAAACAATGCCAACAAGCCTTCCATTTTAGACTTTGAAGGCTTGGAAAAGGAGTGCAATGATGAAGATCTTGAAGAAGACCAAAGGATTGCAGAGGCAATTTTGAGAAAGAAAATGAAAGTTATGGGAACTGCAATCAAAGAATTCAATGATGCTCATCAGGTTGTATTTGATGTATATGCAAGTGGACTTGCATCTAAGGTGGCACATGAAGATTATTGCAGTGGTTTGCAACACTCAAGAGCAAAGAGAGGTTGAAGCACAATTGTGGAGGGTCCATGAGAGTGCCAAACAAAATTCAAACTCCCAAGAGGTTCCTCCTACAAAAGTTCAAGTTCTTGAAGTACCACTCGAGGGCATGGAAGAATCAAGCCAAGATATAGCAAGTCTAATTATGAAAGAGAAATTAAAGGCTACTTTAGGTATTTAAACTTCGTTCCTTCTCCTTTCATCAAGGAAGACACATTGATATTAATTTGATTTTTTTCTTGAGAAATTACTTCCATTAGAATTTGTAAAAAAAAAATTGTGATATTACTTAAAGAAACTATGTTTTTAGTTTTTAAATTTTTTACAAAAGGCGCGAAGCATGTTTGGCTTAAAAAATCTATTTAAGTAAATCTTTTGCTAAAATTGTATTAAAGAGCTCATTAAAATTTATCATCCTTTGTAAAGATAACTATTTAAAGGAGATATTGTAATCTGGTGTGTAAGAATACTTATCATAATGAAAAGTTTGAGCTAGCTATGCAAAATTTACTTAAGTCTATTTTAGATCTTATTTCAATTAAACTCTTATATGTGTTGGGTAATGATCTTGTCATGTTAGTTTAGGTTAGATTTGTCCACATGGTTAAATCTCTTGTCTTTTATAACCTCTTTTAGTACATCACTAGTGTATGTCTATGCATGTGCCTTAGGATAAGAGAGCCAACAATATATTGCACACCCCAAAAAAAATTCATTGCATCTTCCAAATGAGTTTTACCTAGTAACAAATATTGCAACAAAGATTTCACCTCCAATGTATCTTTTGAGATGTGTATATGGAATATTAAGGTAAAATCCTTGTTACAATTCATGAGTTTAAATATCTATGGGATATAACTAGCTCAAAAATAGAATGGTCAGTCGTTAAGAAGAATCTATAAAAACTTATCCAAATAGAGTATAACTTATCTCAATTAAATTGTCATATGCAAATATATGTGACATAGTTTTGATCACATGGTCAAAGGTATCATGTTTAAATTTTCTTTTAATAATTAGGACTAATAAACACCTTCTTTGTACATGCCATTTTGAAGGCCTTTTTAGAAACTGAGTATGTTTAATATTATAATGATAAGATAATTTTTGTAACTAATTATAAGAATCTATTGTTAGTATCCCAAGTATACTTATAATTAGCGATGAAAAGTAGGTATGAAAAAATGACTTTATTAGAATAGATTTTACCTCAAAGAAATCATCATATATATTTTTTTCACCTCATGATATTACACTTGGTTAGATTTTTCCACATGGTCAAATGTCTCTTTTCTTAAGACATCATTTATTAAGTAGTACATATGCAGTGAAGTTTAAATTGCTTTAGTGTTCTATTCCAGTTTATAGATCAAACATTAAGTAGAATGATGAGGAAGTAAATGAATCTAATGTGCTTCTTTTTCTTATTTGTAACTTCAACTAAGACATCTATGGTTGGATATCTAACAGATTCAACAACAGTAGAGCACAATGATGTGATTGATGTGTCCTTGATAAGAAATGCAACACAATTATGTGTAATACTTGATCTCAATGGTCTTCTTTTACAACGATGCTTTGCTAAGTCTAAAAAGTTTCAAAGCTTTCAAATGGAAAAGCAATGGCTTGTTCTTCTACCAGGATGTATGGATTTTCTTGAAGCCTTATTTGCAAGATTCCAAGTGGGAATTTGGTCAACAAGTTTACATAAGAATGTCATGGCAATTATTAAGTGCTTAGAGATCCATGCAAAAAGGAAGTATCATTTTTTCATGATTTGGGGCCAAGAACAATGTCATAAACATCGATTCAAAATCATATATAGGCTAGATAATATGGGAGTAGAAGTAATGTTCAAGCCTCTGAAGTATGTATGGGATCAGTATGGAGATGTTTGTCAGCATACCAAGACTATTCTCATAGATGACAGTCCTTAGAAAGGATGTCCAAATCCTGTTGAGAATTACATTTATCCAAAAGAATTTGATATTGATCGTGGAGACTCTATCTTGATTAAAGAACTTCTACCATACTTGAATCGCTTAAGCAAATACCATGATGCACGTGAAGTCATCAAGTTTGATTGATATGGACAGTTCGATATGGACAGGAGTCAGTCCAATATGGGCATGAATTGTATGCACAATTCAAGGTTGTCATTGATGAATGGACTAGAGTAAAGAATGATGGTATTTCATCTTCATCATCAGCACCGCACGAGACCATGATTGATAAAGAGGGTATATATGTTTAACCTTCAATTACTTCTTGCTTCAAGAGACCATCTATTATACAAACGTCCTCAACAAATGCCTCACGTCATCCATCTCTTACATTGAAAAGCTCACAGTTATCCATGTTGAAGAAAACTCCTTTAGTCTCTACTTTGAAAGATATGGAAGCAATGCAACTTGGTCATGAGTTAAGATATCACAAACATTTCATAAATAGTAATGTAGCTAAACGTTTTATATAAAATCTACAAAAGTTATATTTTTCCAATATACATTATGTAACAAGGCAGTGACTCTATATGGACTAATTTTAACTTTCATAATAAATATATCCCTTACATTAAGGGTTTTTGCATGCCTATGAAATATATGCTTGTTAGAAATTGAAAGTTTTTTATGTAGTTACCTTGGTGTTTTTAAACACCACCAATATGAATGAGAGAATCTACTTAGAGTTTTTTATTCTTTCAATAATATTAGTTAATTGTGTTGAAAATTCTTATAAAGTGGTTTAAGTCCTATTTTGTACTTTATTACTATCTATTATACAAACATCCTCAACAAATGCCTCACGTCATCCATCTCTTACATGAACAAGTCACAATTATCCAAGTTGAAGTAGACTCCTTTAGTCTCTACTTTGAAAGATATGGAAGCAATGTAACTTGCTCATGAGTTAGGATATCACAAACATTTCATAAATGGTAGTGCAGCTAAATGTTTTATACAAAATCTACAAAAGTTGTATTTTTTCAATATACATGATGCAACAAGGAAGTGACTCTATATGGACTAATTTTGACTTTCATAATAAATATATCCCTTACATTAAGGGCTTTTGCATGGCTATGAAATATATGCTTGTTAGAAGTGTTTTATGTAGTTACCTTGGTGTTTTTAAACACCTCCAATATCAATGAGAGAATCTACTTAATGGTTTTTATTCTTTCAATAACATTAGTTAATTGTGTTGAAATTTCTTCTAAATTGGTTTAAGTCCAATTTTGTACTTTATATCTTAGCTAGCAAATAAGTCTTAATGAATAATAGAATTTATGTCTATTTCTTTGGAAACACAAAACATTGGTCAAAGGTTAAATCTTTAGTCTTAGAAAAATCATAAACTTCTAGCTTGGTATATAAATTTTTATTTTATGATATGAAAGTTCATTTAAGTAGTTAAAGTGTTAAGCTAGTTGATTTTGGCCAAAGCCAATATCCATCTTGTCTCCATATATTGTCAAGATAGATAGAACTTTTGAACAAAAGACATTTATATATCATGAATATACATACAAAAAATGTAAATGGGGTGAGAAATCATTTAACATACTTGTGTCTATTGGTTTACACAAAAAAAGAACCATCGCATCATATGTTATCCAAACTTATTACTATATGGTATTAGATCAAGTTATTAAACCACACCTAGTTAGTGGTGACTCTTTTAAAGTCGTAGTTCATGAAACTTATACATGTCATTTTAAATGATGTTATATCTAAAAGAAAAAAATCATATTATAATACCTTCAAATCCATAACATTATAAATTTTGGCCATGATAACATATCTTCATATAATGTTTAAGGCTCTTGTATTCTAAATTCTCTCTGCACTCTTTCAAACCCTTGTATTCTTACATTAAACTTGGAAATTTCCTAGGTATATCCTAGCTAAGCCTCTCGGGTAAGTTACTCATGAATATATGTGTGAATTACGTGGGTTCAAAATAAGGTATTTTTAAAATATAATTTTTATATATTTTTTACATACAAAAGGATGTAATATAAAGAGATTATTTACAAATTGAATAGAAAATGGTTATGTTTTATTTAGGAAAAATTCATAGATAAGGATATTCGTAAATAAGCCTTGACCACATGTGATGTAGAGGATATACATATAGTAACTTCCCCGAGCTAAGCCTCCTTGATGTTTCCACCACCATACAACATCACATTTTATTAATATGCTAGAAAAGATAGAGGTGAAATCCAAATCTCCTAATAGCTAACATAGCCTACACTTCATCACTTAAGCTCTCAAGATGTGTGATCTCATATTTGTAACATACAAAGTGCCCTTTAAAGACAAATATAAACATAGTGCTCTCTTTCATTCACAAAAGTAAGACATTCATTAAAAGTGGAACTTGGAAAATTCCCAAAATCTCCAATATGGTGTTGATAGGTTTTTATGATGAAAATTGAGACTGAATATGAAGAAGAAAATGAATCAAAGACTAATGCTTTGATATCATTTATTAAGAAGTGAATTGAGAAAGAGAATGTTAGGAGAAAGAAGATTGTTAAAGGAGAAAGAAAGACTACAGGGAGAGAAAGAAATGGGAAAGAGGTGAGAGAAACACTCAAAGAAGAGAGAGAAACATAGGAAATGAAGAAAGATGTTAGCCATGAAAGCTGGAGGAGAGAGAGATGAAGTAAGAAAAGACTTGTACCATATAAAAACTGGATACAAAATGATTGGTATCTCCACCTTTTATACCTATATCCTATGTACCCTATTTCCCATCCTTTACACACTCGAGCACCTGAGAAGGCATAAGGCTGAGTGATAAGTGGCCCTATCATGTAGGATGTATCTAGAGGCTCAAGGAAGCTCAGAGATGCTCTAATCTAGTAAGTTCCATGTTATATGTAGGAGTGTGATCACATATAGCCCAATTTTGCAAAATTGGAAGGAAAATGTCTTGTCTATGGAGAGACAATTTTTGTACTAGCATGCAGAGTGATAGTTTTGGTTATTTTATTATGAAATAAAGTATTGATATTTGAAGTGTTTATTGTGAGATAAAATTGATTTTAAAAATCCCAACCTAAATAGATAATAAAAGAAAGTTGTTCTTATATGTCAACACTATGTGGTAATATACCTTGCCCAATTAGAAAATTAAAGCAAAACCTATGAAAGAAAGTAGGAGGCTTTGATCTCGAATGATTGAATGCCTCCCATTAGGTGAACTCGATAAGTTGGGTAACTTTCCAACACTAGATGAAGTTGGCAAGTTCATGACCCTCTAAGAATGGATGAATTTAGTTCTCAGAAAAACATTATTTTAGGGGGCCATAACTGAGATTTTACCCTATGGTGGGTAGGGGATTCAAGTTACACTCTCCCCCATCCCTCACTCTTGTTGAACCAAGTATAGTGTTTAGTCCTATTCTCACCTTTGATTGGTTTTGAAGTGATATGTCTTAGGTGGGTGTTAGATTGTTGTTAGGGGTGATGTGTCCATGCTTTCCATGTAAAGTAGAATATGGATTTCCATGCCCAACTAAGTTCAATGTCATGGGATTTTGACACATAATGTGAAAGAGAGATATGTTTTGTCTTATGGAAGAGTTCATGCCATGTCTACAAAATGGTAAGTGACATACTTCTTAGTCAATGGACTTCTCTAACTTGCTTATTATCCTGATAATAGGAGTTAGTCAAGTGGAGTCTTAGAAGTTAATGACCATGTGGCTTTGAGTATTGCTTAGTAGTTACTTAAGTGACTTGTTTAGTCTGTTATGTGGTGGAGAATGAAACATGAGATCAAGAAGACCATTTAGTGTACACTTAAGGGCACCAATAGGACTAATTGGGCAGCTATTGTCAAATGTGACCACAAAGATGAAGGTAATGGCATGCTAACTAGGAGAGGACACAAGGAAAATGCAAGGGGAAGAGCCAAAGAAAGTAAGTGGACTAGAGACTCATGCATTAGGAGAGAGAAGAGTATTGGGACTATTTTGAATAGGGAAAAATAAGGAAAGAGAATGTAGCAAGCTATTCTTGAATTGAAAATGGACATTTGATGCTCAAATAGGGATTCTCTTGAGTTCTACTATTTGATTCTTGGCCTCTACCTTTGATAGACATGGTGTAGATAACAAAGATAGAGTTTCTCTCGGATTTGGGATAGCATCTATACCATGTTTTACTGTTGTAATAAAACTATAATTACACAGTTGAAGAGCTTTTGAAGGCCTATAGAGGGTATTTTCTTACAAGGATTTATGCATTCTAATTCATGTGTCTTGTCTATGCTAGTACCACCTATCATGTTCGATTAATAGATTGATGTATGTATAAGATTTTGAGGTGTTGCTTATAGCTTTTGGATTGTATTCAATAGACATTATTCATATATTAGTGTGTATATTAAGCCGTAGTCTCAATTTGTGTTGGATCCATTGTCCCAAGTGTGTACATGTGCCTTTGTCTTACACATATCTATTAGATCTATCAAATATATTACAATTTGATTGCTCTGCTAAGCTGTATGAAATGAAGTTACCTGATTTCACCTCTATTTGTCTCCATTAAATCTTTCAAATTATAAATTCTCCTTCTGTTATGTTGTTCGAGTCTTGTTCCATCTATCAATCTTCCTACACCCTTTTGTCTCTTACCCTTGCGGTATACCTTTAACCCTACATGCTTCAACATTGGTGAACCCAATGTGAAGGTCGGCGAAAATAGTGTAGTCATGGGGGATTCATTAGGTGTTGGTTTAGAGATATTATGCAACAAGTGGTCTTGCTATTGTAGTCACAATAGCATCAAGCCCAATAAAAACAAAGAAGTCAAGATTCTGAAAAACTTGATATTGTAGTTGTGCATGCTTTGTAGGATGTGGGACATGAGATGAAGTAGTTTAATGGGCAAAAGATATTAGCCTATCAACATGTATATGCAAACAATATGATTTTTTGATGGGGTTCTTTAGTATTCATGGAGTCGGTATTTTCCCTATCTTGCTATGCATGCATTACAAGAACAATTGGTTGAATTGTATCGAAGAGATGCTAATTGGGTTGTCTTGAAGAAGGCTCTCAAAGAGGAGTTTTTTCTCAAAGACATGGGATTAGTTACATGGAATTTGTTTACAAATTGGGTGGAAAAACCTTATAAGGGTCTTTTTGCTATAGCCTTGTTGTGTGAGTTTGAAAGCCGCTATGCTCAATTGGATGTGGATGACTAGTAGTGTTGGAAAGTCAAAAAGTTGAGTTATTCTTAAAAGAGCTGCTAATCATGTGTTGTAGGAAAAATTGATTGATTCAACTACAACAAGATGAAACCTCAAAAATTGGGTTGAAATCTAAGTGGGCACTCATTGATGCAGTAAATATAATTGTGAAGTAAAAAAGGATGAGACTGAGATTGGAAACATGGTTTACACCTATAGATTCTATGAAAATTCCTAAAATTGTAGCAAATTCATATGTATCTATAGGTGAACAACCTGTTATGTCTGCTAGTCTAACCTAAAAAGGAGAAGTTATTGATAAATTGGTGAAAATCATGTGTGACGTGCACTTGAATATGATAGACCTTCACTCAAAGATGCTAAAATTGGATGAGAAAGTGGAAGAGAAGGGGTAGGCAATAGCCCAAAGGCCTATTAGAGAAGGGTTTAAGAGATTATATATATGGTGTAATAACTTGTAGCATGAAAAGTGAGAGTGTATAGCTCATCTTGATGCAAAAGTAAAGAACTTGGTGTTTTGGAAAGATTAAAAGATTTATGCAGCTAAAACAAGGTTGCCTCTTGAGCCAAACTTAGCAAAGGGGATATGCAAAAGGGGTTCGAAGAATTGGTGGCAAGAAATGCGTTTGTAGCCATACATGCTATCACATATGGATTGGAACTTGAGTAACCATATGGTTCTTTGCATGCATGTAAAGCTAATGCAAAATCTATAATATGATCATGTGCTTTGGCTTGTGCATAGAGAAGGGAAAGATGGCTAGGGCTGAATTGACATGTGCTAGTTAGGCTGAATTGACATGTGCTAGTTAGAGTATACACGATAAAATTGAATGAGATGCTCCAGTTTTTGAGATTCAAGCTCATTAGTCTTCTTTCAATTGTTTACCTTAGTTGAATAAGGTTAAATCACGCTGACCTAACCATGATTAGATATAGGTATGTTGATCTTTGTATGTGTGTAGTACATAGTTGACTTTTGAGTGTGTTGATGAAATGAACTAAGAAGGGAGCATGGCTGCTACCCTTCCTGCATGTGCCTTTGTCCATCTCTTTCTCTTTGAATTCTAATATGGTATCAGAGCCTGGACTAGGGGTTGAACCTTGAGAAGCTCGGGCACCGGATGTCAAAGATGGCTTGTGCACAGAAAGGGGCAAGAGCTGACTACTGTGCGTTGAGGAAGCATGTGAAGAGGAAAAGGACCTGCAATGGAGTTCGACTCACTTCTATCAATAGAAGTATGGAAAATCACTAACATTGGTGGAGTACAACAAGAACGTGGACTTCTTCACCATCACGACCAGTACATGATGCAGTAATAGTTGGCATCATGACTAGCATCCCTACGATCAACAGCAAAACGATGTCTTTAGCATCATCAATATCATCGACTGTTATAGTAGTAATAGCATCAATGCTGGCATAATCGACATCACGAGCATCAACAAAAGATTTAGCTGACTATAACAACTTAAACGGTGGCATCACCAACAGTAATGGTATCGACAGTACAGGGTGCATTTCTAGCTAACTGCGTCATGGAGGCTCTGATTAATGCCACTCATTAGCTACTATTGAGTAGCGTTTCTACATATGACACCAAATCTGCAGGTCGAGGCAGCCTTGTTGTTGCCAAGCCAAGTTGATATGATTTGTCAACAATAGCTACAGCTATGCATGCCGATACCTTTTCGGAGTTTTTGGTAGGGTGGATATATGAGGCCCTTCAATAAATGCTCATTAGTCACTTCACAGCCAAAGCCTCAACTGTTGCTAAGAGCAGCTTGCAAGAGCTCATTTTTTCCTTAGACCTGCTGCAACAAGTTAAAAGCCAACTTCTGCAGCTAACTCCCGAGACATACATAGGAGTTGCAAATCGGCTTGTAAGGAGAGTGTGATGACTGTATGTAATCTTGTCACGGAAAAAACAAGGAGCTCGATATGGTGGAGGTTCAGCATCCTTCTTGTTGTGATAGCTCGATGATGGCGTGTAACATTTTGACAAGGGGGGACGACTAGATTACACCCGCGAAGAAGGAGAGCTAGCCAAATTCATGAATCCCTCTCAAGGATCCTATCTCAGTTTGGGATTCTACACTGCCTTTCACCTTCAACAACAACACACAGACCCTACTTATTTATATAGAGGAGATTGATATAGACAGTCTTCTCTGTCATGCCACTGAGAGGGTATCAGAAGAAACTTCTAACAGAATGAAATGCTAGAAAGTCATTTGAGAAAATTGTTGGCAATAAAAAATTCCCTCCTGCCAATGACTTGAAGGGCCAACTAGTTTTTTTACACCAGCAAAGTGTGTGCACATTTCAGACTAAGTTGGATTTCCAAGCAAGGCTCAATCTTAATTTGCCTTACCCTCATGGGTGCTCTGTGACTACTATAGATGGCCTAGGCAATACGCAGAAGGGCTTCCATGCAATGCAAGAAAGAATTCTAGGTTTTTGTGGCAGCTCTGGGTGGCACTTGCACTCTGAATTTGAGTTTGGTGTTTATTGCTTGTAAAAATTATCTCTATAATAGTTTTTCATCAGCAGGTGTATGCATGGTGAAATCATCAATTTGGAGTAAAGCACTCATGGTCATGTCAATAATTCTGTGACAAAATATCATTGTGTCTCACTAAGCACTTGAAGGATGCTTGAGGGTCTATTCCTGCATGTATTGGATCTTATGCAGTCATATAAGCTGAAATCTGTGCAGTTTTTGAATTAAATGTCTTTGTGGAGTTCAGGGGTGCTAATCACAGATGTCGGTAGTATGGCACTAAATGGTCAGTGACATATACATATTCAAGAGCATTGCATGCTCAAGCTTGACTTCTATGAGGCTGATTTGACAGACTCTTGATTACAGATTGTTGTCAATCATTGAATGCTTCATATGCCTACATGTCTACTGATCAGACAATGCTACTTGGTTGGAATGCTATTACATTTAGGTGCTTTGGCACATGTTTGGAAATATATGATATTGTTGTGAACTAAAATCTACTAGTTTTGCAAAGTTGTTGGAGAGGCAATGTAACTGCAGTTAAATGGAAACAGAAGACATGTACTGTCTGAAAATGTAATAGTGGTTATTGTTGAAGTTTTACAGTAAAAACTTGTTGCACTACAAGTCACTAAAGTATATTGCCTATTGGCATTTTGAGAATTTGACTGGTTTTGCAAAGCTTAAGACTTTGAAATGGCAAACACAGGAGAGAAGGATACTATCACTCAGATAGTTGGGGGCTACAACAATTTCGTTCTATGGAAATTCAGAATATCTAATTTCTTAATTGGAAGACGCTATTGGGACCTAGTCATATGAAGATGATCCCAAGCTACTGGGGGATAGACTTCCAACAAAGGATCGATTAAAGACACACATGACTTGGTTGGAAAAGGCCAGCAAGGTCTTGCATTGGCTGTCATTATGTGTGTTAGACACAAAAGCTATGCAAATTGCAAACTGTACTTCCCCAAAAGCTACTTGTGACTTTAATGATGAAGAATTATGGGCATGTCACTCATGCGAGAAAGACACAACTGAAACAAAAATTTAGCCACATATCTAGGAATGGAAGGTCTATTGAAGACTATGTCAGTGAGATCAGATCCATTGCAGAACAACTAGGCTTAATTGGAGCTGAAGTTGATGATGATGGTTTGGTGGCTACTACCCTCCATGGACTTGGACAGGAGTATAAGTAGTTTGATACTTCCATTTCAGTGCATCACGAGCAGCCTAACTTTGATGAACTTGTGGCACTTCTATTGCATGAAGAAGTGAAACTTGGACTCAATACAAGTTCCATTGGGTCTAAAAAGAGCAAGGACAATGTCTTCTACTCCAATCAAAGGGGTAGAGGTGGAAGAGGAAGATCAAACTTAAGAGAAAGAGGTGCTGAAAATGCATATGCAGCCCATGGACAACAAGCTACTGGATGGGAGAATAGGCAGCCTCAAGCAAATAGAGGTGCCTCAAATGCTCGTGGAAGAGGGAATTATTCAGCTAGAGGAAGAGGCACTTGGCAACAGCCTCAAATGAGTCATGGACAGCAATCGAATGCAAATAAGGATTTTTATTATTGTGGCAAATATGGGCATGTAGCTAAGGATTCCTACAAGAAGCACAATGATCAAAGAGCAAGAGGGAGGCAACATGGTAATTATGCTTCTTCTAGTGGTATGCAGGAGGATGATAGGTTGTTTGCTATGAAACATGTGAAGAAAGGGTTGCCTACACAAGACAAAGCAGATGATGTATGGTATATAGATTCAGGGGCATCTAACCACATGACTCCTCATGGAAAGTGGTTTGACACATTAGTAGAAGGTGCTTGTGGATATGTTTGCACAGGGGATGATACGTAGCATGAAATTATGCATATAGGTATTGTTCCCTTGATGATGCATGGTGATAGGAAAAAGAGTCTTTATGATGTGTTACATGTACCCTCCATAACCAAAAACTTGTTTTCTGTGGGACGAATGGCTGAATAGAATCTACAAGTTAGATTCAATAGAGATGGATGCTACATTGAAGAGTATGGTCAAGGATGCAAACTCATTGCTAAAGGCAAAATAAATGGCAGGATGTATACATTGGATACGAAAATTCCAGCATTGAATGCTGCTATGTACTCACATGACAATGCTGCAACAATAAGGGACATTGAGATACATCATAAAAGGATTGGTCATGTAAATGTTCAAAAGTTGAAGAATATGCAGCATAAGCAAGTTGTACTTGGACTCCCTAAGTTCAAGCATGTGGAATTGGGACATGTATGTTAGTCGTGTCAATTTGGGAAGCAATCAAGGCGAAAATTTATGAGGCATGTAAGCACTACTACTAGACCATTACAGCTTGGACATTCTGATGTATGGGGATCCTCACAGAATGCATCTCTTGGGGGATCACGATACTATGTGTCATTCATAGATGACTATAGTAGGTACACATGGTTGCATGTGCTGAAGCACAAGAGTGATGTCACGGATGCTTTTCAAGACTTCAAGAGACATGTGGAGAAAGAATTGGCTTGCTACATCTCATGCTTGAGATCTGATAGTGGTGGAGAATATGTCTCTAAAGTCTTTGATCACTTCTTGGTAGCTCATGGGATTAAACGGCAATTGACATGCAAGTACAGACCACAACAAAATGGTGTGGTAGAAAGGAAAAACAAGGTGATCATGGAATTGGCTAGAGCCATGTTGAATGAGAAAAGCCTACCAAATGCATATTGGGCAAAGGTTGTAATGACTGCACTGTATGTCATGAATCTTACACCAACATTAGGTATACATGAGGTGACTCCTCATGAGAGGATTTATGGGATAAATACATTAGCCATTTTAAGGTTTTTGGATGCTTGGCATATGTACATGTTCCAGATGAAAAGAGGAAGAAACTTGATCCAAAGGTAGAAAAGGCCATCTTTATTGGGTATGCACAGGGTATGCACAAGATAGGAAAGCATACAAATGCTACAATCCTTCTACTCATGAGACATTGGTTTCAAGAGATGTAGTATTTGATGAGCTGAAATCATGGCATGAGAAGAAGATCACTTGGATGAATGATGATGATGTTTGTTAGGAGACTTATGTCCATATTGGTACAAATGAAAGTGGAGTAATTTTTGGGCCTTCTAAAGATGCTACTACATTAGTTAGTCCTTGGACAGGTAGATTGAGAACTTCAGCATCCACTAACACGGGTATGTCAGTGAGGGGGAGAAATGTGGATAAAGGAAAAGGCAAACTTGATGATGTTATAGGGCCACTCACTTGTGGTTATGATTCACCTGGCACTGACATCCTGGATAGTGAGTTTGGTATTCCATTAGTTGTGACTCCTGGTGTGAGACATAGATGTATACCACCTCATGAGAGAGGAGAGTCTCATACTGCACCTCAATTGAGCAGATCAGAAAGAGTCATGAAGCTTGTGGATAGGATTACATACAGTGGTTATACAGTGAGGCACTATGCATATATGGCAAAAGTCACTAGCTTCAAGGAACCCACAAAGTTTTCTGAAGCTATTTTGGATTATCATTGGTTTAAGGCAATGGATGAGGAATATTCAGCATTGGCTGAAAATGACACTTGGGATCTGGTTGATTTGCCTGAAGGAAAAATGGCTATTGGTTGCAAATGTGTATACAAAGTGAAGTGCAAATCAGATGGCGCATTGAAAAGATAAAAGGCAAGACTTGTGGCAAAAGGGTATGCACAACAATATGGTCTTGATTATGAGGAGACATTCAGCCCCGTTGCCAAAATGGCAACCGTTGAGGACAGTGATTGCTTTGGCAGCATCTAAAGTATGGATTATATATTAGATGGATGTGAAGAATGCTTTTCTCAATGGTGATTTGGTTGAGGAAGTATATATGGATCAGCTCGAGGGCTATGTACATCCGGATTTTCCTACACACGTGTGTAGATTGAAGAAAGCATTATATGGGCTAAAGCAAGCACCTAGAGCTTGGAATGTTAAGATAAGTGCATGATTACAGAAACTTGGTTTCACTATGGGCAAGGCTGATCATAGCTTATTCACAAAGAAGAAAGGGTTGGTTATGTGATATTAGTCATCTATGTGGATGACTTGATCATTACAGGTGATGATGTCGTGGGCATTGGAGAGATCAAGGAAATGTTACATGCTTAATTTTAGGTCAAAGATTTGGGTGAACTGAAGTATTTCCTTGGGATTGAGGTTGTCTCTACACCTCATGGTACTTGGTTGTTGCAGAAGCAGTATGCAGAAGACATGTTACCAAGCATGGTATGTTGGATTGCAAGTTTTTGAGCACTCCATTGGAACAAAATGTTAAGCTACTTGCAGATGTTGGCCATGAGATTGAAAATGTCACTATGTATAAACAAATGGTGGGTAGCCTAATTTACCTTACCATTACTAGACCGGATCTTAGCTATTCAATTGGACTGATTAGTCAATTCATGCAAAAGCCTATGAAGCCGCACTTGGATGCAGTGAGGAGGATCTTGAGATATGTGAAGGCTACATTAGATTATGGTCTATTCTATGAGCATGGTAATCCCTTGGAGCTTACATGATATACAGATGCTGACTGGGCAGGAAGTACCTATGATGGGAGATCTACTAGTGGGTATGCATTTTCCCTTGGTAGTAGTATGGTCAGCTGGAGCAGTAAAGCAATCTACAGTTGCACTCTCTAGTACTAAGGTAGAGTATAGAGGTGTTGCATTAGCTGCATATGAGGCAACATGGCTCAGGAAGCTTCTTGATGATTTGGGCATGCAGGAGGTCAGTCTCGTCACACTCTATTGTGACAACATGAGTAGTGTGCTCCTAGCCAGTAAACTTGTCTATCATGCTAGGACTAAGCATATTGAGGTACACTATCACTTTACTAGAGAAAAAGTCATTACAGGTGACATTGATTTGGTCCATGTGAGGACAAAAGACCAAGTTGCAGATATCTTTACCAAGTCGTTGGGTAAAGATAAGTTTGTGCATTTTAGAGAGCTACTTGGAGTGAAGTACCCCACTTGAGCTTGAGGGGAAGTGTTGAGATTCAAGCTCATTAGTCTTCTATCACTTGTTTACCTTAGTTGAATAAGGTTAAGTCACACTGACTTAACCATGATTAGATCTAGGAGTGTTTATCTTTGTATGTGTGTAGTATACAGTTGACTTTTGAGTGTGTTGATGAAATGAACTAACAAGGGAGCATGGCTGCTACCCTTTCTACATGTGCCTTTGTCCATCTCTTTCTCTATGAATTCTAACACAATTGATTCATTTACTACCTATGCATATTTAGCTAAGATGCATAATATGGATGCTATTGTTGAGGAAAAGAGAAGAAGGGATGAGGATATGGGTCCTTCCATTGCAAGTCCTTCAAAGCACATGACACGAAGCGAGATGAAGCGACAAAAGGCTACTGAAAAAGCTAGCCCAAAACATATGATGGAAGATGTCTTGCATGAAAAGAAGCAAGAGGGAAAAAAGAGAGGCAAGCAACCTAGTTACAAGTTACAAATTGGACATAAAGTCATCAATTGACATAAAGAAAGTGCTTGAGGAATGAATTCTTGAAAGTAGGGTTGAATTTATGCTTGGTGAGGTTCTTGGCATTGCTAAGGCTAAATTCTATTATTGAAAGGTGAGAAGGATCGAAGCTTGCTTGGAAGTGAGCTATGGCGGAGAGCAAAAGCAAGAAGAGAGAGAGATACAAATGGAAACTCCAACCACCACAATGTGTGGCCAGGCCTTCTAGGGTTTTTGGATTTTCCCTAAGTGGTTATTAACTCTCTATTTTGATCTTGAAATGTGATTTAACCCTTCTCACAATGAATATGAGCATTGTTGGGAATTAGCCAATCCATCTCTAGCAAACCCTCTTAAGCTCTTAGATTCATAAATCCGAATCCCATGTTGGAAAGATTGCTTTCTATGTCTAGCCACAAAATTGTCCTTGGTGGATTGATTGACCTAACTTTGGGCATGGTCTTTTGAAGTGGTCAGGTTCGTTGCAATGGAAACACCATGGTGCCTCCTTATTGCCAACCTAGGTACAAAGTTTCCAAGTGCGCTTGTCTTGGCTTTCTTTCTTTGACCAGTTTGGTATTGTCCTTGGATCCTTTTGACATATCCTCACGAAATCTGCCACACTTGGATGTTGTCTGTGGCTCCTAGATAATGGGCCTTGCTCAAATTAATACATCTTGTAAGTTAGATGTGCACATTGCTTCGAGATGGATATCTAGTGGAGGGTTTAGTTTGTGGTAAAACTTTGACACCTACTACGCGATATCCATGGGCGGGGGATATTTCAAAAGGGGTACAAATCTAGAATAGTAGGCTTCCAAGCTCAACCTAGATTGCTTCAAACTAAAGAATTCATTCATCTGTAAGGTGCGTTATGCTGGTGGGAGATATGGCCCGAATATAGCTTCCTTCAGCTTTTTCCAAGTAATGGTTGCTTCCAAAACCCCTTGGTCCTTGCATCATTACTTCCACCAAAGTTGGGCTTTGCTCATCAGCCTTAGCTTAGTTATCATTGCATGATTAGGAGCAATATCTCTAGCACTGAAGTAATGATCCATAGATTCAATCCAAATTTCTGCTTTAGAATCAACATCCTTTCATTTGCCATTAAACTCAAGGAGTTTGATTTGCTTGAGAAGGAATTTATTCTCTTGCACTTTAGCCAGGATGAGCATAGGTATTGAAGGTGTAATACCCTAGGGTTATTAACATTTACAAGATGATATATACATTTTGTATGCTATAGCTTTCGTCTCTCTCTAAGGTTTTCGATAATTGAATCCACAATTTTTAAATTTGCAGTATAAGTCCAACACAAAGGTACACGATATTGCAAAGAATTCAAGACTCTTATTATTCACGGCTATAATAGTACTAGCCAGATTTTTTTAACTACATTAAATAGAGATAATTGAGATCAAGCTAGGAACATTTTTTTGTTATAATTGTTCTAATTGTGAAATTTAGATACATCAATCATTTTATAGATTAGAGGCTCATCAAATATATTTAGGACTTTATATTTATGGGGAAGATTTGGGAAACCATCTTTACAATAATTATTGCGGCGCGAGTGCACTAAAATAGCAACACGGGGCTGGGAGAATGCGAAGTACTTGGTCATAAAGATAACGGTTTTGGCAAATCCATTCTCTGCCTATGTTGAGGATGGGATTGAGGCATAATTCTTTAAAGATAAATAGCTTGAGCAGCTTAAGGTCTTCCATCCACTTGATTCTTTTGAGGTTGTTTTGAAGATAAGCAAGTCAATCGGTATTGATGAAGCAGTAGACTCCACTTCATGTCCATCAATGCTCTCGATACAATGGTAAGGGATTATACATACGCTCCAAGATTCTCATGAAGTGATCTCGCCAATCAAAATCAAGGGAATGCATTGTAGAGATAAACATTGTTCGAAACACTATTAATTTTTGCCAATCTTCATTATTTTGAAAGAGATTCCACCAATTGTTAGATGGTGAATTGTACTTGCATTGAACTTTTCCTTAAACAAGGTTGTAAACAATTCTTTCTATGTATTAATTCAGTTTTCATTATGATAGCACATGTGATATGCCCACTCTGAGACATCCTCAACAGCGGCACCATTTAGTGGTCCATCGAGATGATTTTCTAGACAATGTCACTTGGCACTCTGTTGAATAATACAAGGTTTGCCACTTAGACTCTCTTGAGTCCATTGCTGCAACGAAAGGTCTTGGCCATTCCCATGAGAATTGACCTGAATTTGGGTTCTAAGTAAACTAAGGTCACTTATTTAGATTAACTAACATTAGTTTTGAGCATCTGCTTGTGCTAGATTGCCGACTTGTATCACACTTGGTTCAAGGAGAGTGGGAAACGAGGGGGAGTATGAGTACATCAATCCCTCTACCCATAGCAAAAAGTCTTATTCAATTCCCCTAAAATGATACGGAGTCAAGGTGCTAAATGATTCCATGGGGTCAGTGTTCACCATACTATAATGCATTGAAATGTAGAGAAACTCTTGGCTTACCAAGTCCACCCTGCCTTAGAGCAAATTCGTCATCAGGAGTGTTGCCCTCCCACTTCCCCTCAATTGGATAGTTTTAGCTATCTACTTACCTATCACATTTATATTGTACAAATAAAATCAGCTTTCTTAATTAATCCTTTTAGTTATTCATGTAACTTAGATCATAATACACAAACAATAAAAACAATCCTTTGAAATATAACTTCTTTATTTATTAGAAAATCTTATACAAGTGTTCACATTCCACCGATAAGGAAGAACGACTTGAATACCTTTATTTTACTAAGATTTGACCCCTCATTAGTAGTAGGGCCCTCAAGAAGTCTATCCTGAGTCACATATGAGTTTGGATGGTTCCTAGGAGCCTAAGAGTTTACTAGCCAGAGCCCCCATGGCACTATCAACTCCTCCTGTCCAAGGATCCCCTACAGAGCAACCTCTCACCATCGGGGCTAGTTTGAACTCTCCAAGGTGGTAAACCAATCCCTCTTAGTGAAGGATTCCACAACTAACCTTGGGGAGGGAGGTCTAGCATGCTTTCTTTTTATCCTATTGTAAATTTGGTACATTAGGGTTTTGACTTAGTTCAATCAAAATTCATAAGTACATTGAGTAAACTTATATGCACTAATAGCAAGCACAAGCAATTGTTTTCGAGCAATATTTCTACACAAATAGGGAGGTAATCAAAGTAAGATTTTAACCTAGTGGCAATTCTTTCCAACTTGGTCCATTCCTTTCTTGGAATTTTATCTGTTCCCTCGTTGAATCTTCCTTGGTTGCTACTAAATTTTCTAGCTTGTTTTGATCTTTGCTCGCAATCTTTCTTGATCTCAACCTTTGTTGAAGGTTGATTGATTTGCCTTATTATGAGCCTTGACTATTTTATTTGACTTCTATATATTAGGATATGGTTAGGATTTGTCTTAAGTTATGGAAACTAAGTTCGAAACCTCAGAATCTTGATTTTTACATTGGAGGCTACATAAGCTAACAAGGTGATTATTTTTTCATAAGAATTTAGTCTTTTATTTCTTGAAAGAGAATTGTATTGGCTTTTTTGGTTGCTTCATGTACTACGATTTACACTTCATGTTGTTATGTCGGCAATCACTTTGTTATGTTGACAAAGCGAGTCGATTGGAATATCCTAGGCCTCTAATGGCTACTTACGCAATTCAATAGTTTCTAATGGCTACGTATGTAATTTAATAAATTTAATGACCTACTTTTAACTATCTTAATTCACTTTTTCCTATATTTACATGATTCGTAAATGCTAAGAAAAAATATTTTTGATGTGACTACTTGATTTCTAATTTTTAATAAAATTAGATGTGGAATTTTCTAATGAAATTTTTTAATTAAAAATTAATTTATTTGATGCACTTTCTTACATGTAACTAAAGTGAGAGTTTAATTCAATGTATTGCGATGTTGTGCAATTTATCCTACCTTTCAAAATTTCAAAATCTAAATTAATAGTTCCTACTTTATTCTAGCATTTCTTTAATGTGAAAATTTTTAGCTTGCCTAAGTTGAGAATTATAAAAATTCTATTTAAAATTTAAAAGAACATTTGATAAGCATATGGAAGGAACCTGGGATGATGGTGTCACGTCAGATGGTGTATTGTCCATGCTCGCGATTGCATTTGTAACTCCTACATTTCATGCTCCATTTTTAGCTTGCCTCTTTGAGCCATCACGAATAAAGTCCTTGTACACTAGCCTTTCAAGATTTGTCGAACTTGAAGATAAGATTGGAAACCTTGAGTAGCTAGCTAGTGGATCCCTTGTGACACAGAGATCTTGTAGAGAGAAGAAGAAGCTATTTCACGAATATTAGAGGCAAGAGGGTGGACAGAGTTTCTGCAAGCTAGGTGCTTTTTTATACGATGGTTGTCGATGATGATGGTCTCTTCTTGCTCTTCTCTTCCCTTACTACTCCCTCTCTTCCTCTTCTATCTTCCTTTTTCTCCTACTTTCTTTCCTCTATTATCCTTCCCTTCCTCCTCACCCTATCTCTTCTTATCAATCCTTCTTACCTCCTCCTTCTCTTCTTTTTCTACTATTCTCCTCCCTTACTCTTCTTCTTCATTCCTCCTACTTTCTCCTTCCTCGTCTCTTCCTTTCACTCCTCCTATCTTCCTCCCTTCTGTTCTCTCTCTTTCTCTTTCTCTTTCTCTCTCTCTCTCTCTCTCTCTCTCTCATGTACTAGCATGTTAGCCTTTAAAAAAAACTAATTCCTATTCTATAATAGAAATACTATTATATGGCCTTTGGTTTTTTAATTTTTTGCTTTCCCCCATGGGGTATATCAAT
The DNA here is from genome assembly GCF_053477565.2 of Lygodium microphyllum. Taxonomy (NCBI): domain Eukaryota; kingdom Viridiplantae; phylum Streptophyta; class Polypodiopsida; order Schizaeales; family Lygodiaceae; genus Lygodium; species Lygodium microphyllum. The sequence goes on along the minus strand of NC_141141.1, from coordinate 60,944,847 downwards.
TTGGAGTTGTTAAACCGAGGCATCAATAAGCCTTAACTAAAGGTTATCTTCGATTTGTTCATCATTGCGTAGTTATGGCTATCATAACTTGTCCTTTGAGATAGTTTGTGTGGTAGTATGATAGCTTTGGTTTCATCGTTAGTAGTTCGATGGTGATCGTTTCAATGTGCACATGTGGTTTATTAGTCTTTGGTGGCATTGAGCTTGAGGAAAGGTGGCGTTCAATTCAATGGCAGTGGCATAGTAGTTTACATCATTTTTTTCTAGTAAGAAAAATTTCTTTAAGGTTATAAACCTTACAAGTTAACCCCCCCTTCACATGTGGGGAGGGTTGAAGGGTTGAGTCATTATAGCCTTGGTTGAGGGATTGTTGAGTGAAGCTTTGAGATGGCCAATAACATGTAAAACTTTGCAAGTTTGGGAGTTTGGGAGTAGTGGAAGGCTCTTCTTATGGCTTCATCATGGTTTGAGTGAATGATTTGGCGATTTGTGGGAAGGGGATGGCAATGGGAGTCAAGGAGGATTTCTTTTAGGAGAAGATACTATGCAAGCTCAAGAGGAAATGATGATGCTTAAGCTAGCAAGGAAAAGAAAATGAGTTATTGAAGTTTTGTCTTGTTGTGATGGACTTTGTAAAGGTAAAGTGTTTGACAAATGATCCCTCTTTGCTTAGTTGTTGATAGGAAAGCCTTTCATTGATGGGATTAAACTTGTCATTTAAAGGTGGTTGAGGTGTGTAGAAAATGAACCTTTGGTACAAAACTTAAGGACAAGTTTTGTCAAATCTTGTCTATAATTTTAACTTTATTTGATGAAAATTAGCTACTTTGAAGTACGTTTACTTTAAAATAATACATATTTGAGAAGGTATATCAATCACTCAACTCTTTCAAGGAAGCTTGGTGTTGACAAAGTGGTAAGGTATATATACTAGTTACTTTTGCACTCTCCTTTTCAACAAGTCTGCAAGGCCTCATCATCTACTTGTGGCTTTTCCAACAGTGGCTTGCTCTAAGGCTTCTAGGACGATGATGGGCCATGGTTCATCACCTTCGACAAAGCTGTAAGGTTTCTATTAGAGATGGGGACTCATCAACTTGCCAATTTGCTCGTGGTCTGAATTCGGATGGAAAAGGTCACACTCACGCTTTACATAGGCATGGCGGTATCAGCGAAGTACAGTATGGAAGAGCGAGGCCAGCCATGGCTCACAATAACTTTTGATATTATGCAGGCTTGCAGATTCAGAAATTTCCGCACTTAAAGAGAGAGGGAGAGAGAGAAAAGGGGGGGGGGAGAAGGGGAAGGCAGGGAGGGAGGAAGGAAGAGACCTTGCTAGGTGATCCATGGCTTCCGCGGACGAGGACAAGATCAACAGAACCATCCTGGTCGCTGTGGACGATGGCGATCACAGCATGTACGCCTTAGTTTGGGCCTTGGACGTGCTTCTGATAGGCCGCACCAGCTCTGCCAAGGATCGCATCGTCGGCCTGTACGCAAAGCCCTCTTATGCCACTCTCACTGGTCCAGGTTCGGCGTTTCGGCCTTTTTAGCCTCAAATTGGACAAGTTGCAATTTTGATAATGCTTGAGAGCAACTGTGAGCTTACGGTTCACGTTTAGATTTATATTTCAGATCGTTCATAGACGAAGCTTCGCTCCATGTTTGATTATATTTCAGTCTATCCATGCATGAAACGAGCCTTCGCTTTATCTTAGATTATGTTCCAGTCCATCCATAGATGAAGCCTGTTAAAAAATCTCCAGAACTGATACGGGTGCTACAGAAGAACGTAATTTCACAGGTTTACGTGTCCTAGACGATTCCAGGCCAAGAGCTTTGTTTTGGCTGATTTGAATAGCACACTGGTCAGCTTTTCAGGTGCGGTTCATGTAGTGCTGAGGGCTGTAACAGCCATTTCTATGAAAATGGTTGTGTGGACACAAACTTTTTGAAGAATTTTGCCATGTGGCAGGGAACACCAAATGAGTTGTTACCAATCGTTCGAGAAAGCTGTTCATGTTACCTCTAGTATGTACTTATTACTCACTATGGTATGTTGTAGACACACGAGAAAGATCCGTGAATTCTTTTTGATGGTCCTCACTCTTGCAGTACACCATCATTGGCCAGTTTATCAAATGGATAACAAGTTAGCCTTTCTCAATTGCATCTTGCACGAGAAGATTGATGTTGATCAGCCTTTGGGTTTTAGTGTACCCAACAGATGAGATCATTTCTATTGTTTGCACAAGGCTCTATGGCCTAAAGCAGGCACCCAATATTAGAGGTTTGGCTGTTTCTTCCTTTAGAATGCTTTCAGGAGATCAGGTCACAACGACCTTTACTTTTGATGGAGAATGACTTGTGTACGCTCAATATTTTATATGTTGATGATTTGATTCTTTCAGATAGCCATACAAAGCAGGTTGCCCCTACGTGGGAGATATTGAGCTAGGAGTTTGACATGATGGATCTTGAGCTTCTATGATTCTTCTTGGTCTTGAGGTTTATGAGTTCCCTCAAGGAATTTTCATTTCGCAATAGTGGTACATCGCCAAGATGCTCGCAACCTTCAGCATTGTTGCTTGCAAGCCCATCTCATGCCCTACAGACCTTGAGTCTAAGTTATCTTAGGAGGTGATTTGAAGTATGTGGTAGCACCCCTCTGTTGTAATTTGGTTGCCTCCTTGATTTGGCTCATCCATATCGGACCAAACATTCATGGGTAGCCATCCTCAAATTTTTAATGCAGAGGCCTATTTGCTCCCATTGGTAGGTTGTGATATAGGTATCATGGTATTTGGAGGGTACTTATTCTTGTGGAATTCTTTATGGAGAGGGGGTCACTCTTATTGGTTGATGAGATTCAAATTGGGAAAGTGATGTTGACGCCCGCAAGTTCACAATCGGTTTTGCCTTCACTCTTGGATCTAGTGCAATATCCTGGAGTCGCAAGAAGCAACCTATCATTACTATTTCTTCTGGGTAGGGGGAGTATGGAGTTGCATGTTCCTTAATTGAGGAGTATATTTGGTGAGGATATTGTGGAGATGAGTTTCCTTAGCACCCATGACTTCTTTGGTGTGACAATTACAGTGCTCTAGCCATTGCTTGGGATCTTGAGTTGTAAAGAAATGATAGGGTTTGTGGGGAGGAACATAGAGTGCGTATAGGAAACATTGTGACATAGAACTCAGCAATATAGAAAGTGAATGAAATGATGAATCATGTACAGTGCCAATACAATAGAGGAGCCTTAGGGTTTTGTTTCTTGAGGATTGGTACTAAGGTGAGCAAGAGTTGAGTGGATGACACCAATTAGAGCTCAAAGATAGTTGAGCTATCTTGGTTGATCAAGTGGCAACACTTGTGAATGAGAATGCTCTATTGAGGGAGTAAAACAAAGTCCTTTGAGCAGGGGATGGTGGAGAAGACCACCATGGATCATTGGTGGTATCTTATAAGGGTGGGATATTGAGTATATCTAACAGCTAGGAGTATCCGATACCACCTAGATGAGATAAAGGGGTACTTGTTGGTCATGAACTATCACGGTTTTGTGAGTGAAAGTGGTTTGGTCATATCATCGGATCTTGTGCCGAAATGTAGGTTGATGCTCTGAAACCAATGAAATGCCCCCCTCGGATCCAACCTGCGCAGAGGAGACACGACACAAGCCATGTCCACAAATATAAGGGATTGGACATGAGACTTACCTCCCAGCCATAGAGCCAAATTGGCTCACTCCCGAGCTTGGGAGCTAGCCATTGATCTATAATTGCATTACAAACTGATTAGCTCTTTAAAACAGCCCCAAAACATGTCAATTACCAAAAGTTTCATTTAAGCGGTGTGTGGTTCTAGAGAGTTTTTGTGCCCCATAAGCCAAACCCTTATTTGGGAGGATCCTTCTGTATCTAGAAATAGATAGGCTGCCTACCATTCAGTTCATCTTTGTTTTGCAAGTTACAATCAGTCCTCCCCCTCTGCCATTGTTGGCGCCATGTTTCTAGCCTACATCCCATCATCATTTGCTGTCCAACCATCATTGATTGCAGCTGCTCCACTTCATCCATGTCGTGTACTATTTGTAAAAACGCAGGTAGGACAGCCTACAGGAGAGAGAAAGACTATAAATGTAGGCAGTAGGAGAGAGAAAACTGCCAGTTGACAGGCAGGACAGCTGGGCAACAGCCTGCAAGAAGCAAACTCAGGGCTGTGATGATGTGGCAGGCTGTACGGCAGCAGGTCTGCGCAGGAACAGCAGTCGTCTGGCTGGAATCAGCTCCAAACTGCGTGAAGAGGGCTGGAAATCAGGCTCCAACTGATGTAGACAGCAATGGACAGCTTCTGTCCTCCGTGAACGGGGTGTGGGCAGCAAGCTGAAACACCTGAAATCTGCAAAATCGAGATTGTTGATTGAATGGAGGCCAGTATACATATTTATAGAAAGTTTGGGCCCTCTCAAGTGGGTTTGTCTTATGGGACACAGAAACTCTCTAGGAATTGTTTCTTTTAAATAAACAAGGTTTCTTTATTAATTAAGCATGTTTTGGGGCTGTTTAAGTAAAGCTAATGCATTTTTTAGCTCAATAGTTGCCTACAGCCGGGAAGCACCAGAATTGGTGTCACTAGCCAATTTTGATGATGCCAGCCCTTGATGGGCCTTCTCTTGCTGTGGGTTGCTTGTTGATGGCTCCAAATGGCTGTAGCTTGTCACCTGCTGTAATCTACTGTTTTCTACTCAGAAAATGAACCAACAGCCTTCTCTCTCTCTTTCTCTAGCTGAAAACTGATTTGAATGGCTAAGATCAAGCCCCCATAACGTTTTCTTAGTTTGCATGGGTATTTTTGCCGAGTGGCAGCCTTCTAAACCCGATTTTCAGCATTATTCAGCCATTAAACTAATTTTCAGAATTAAATACATTTGAAAATTAAATTATAGCCCTTTTGGCCCTACCTAAAATTAAATGTGCCCCTCTCTCTCTCTCTCTCTCTCTCTCTCTCTCTCTCTCTCTCTGGCGTGACGGAGGCTGACAAGACTGGCGTGACGGAGGCTGACGGGATGGATGCTGACACGACGAGCGTGACGAAGGCTGATGAGATTGGCGTGACAGGCATGACAGGATGGATGCGGACGAGACAGGCGTGATGCTAGCATACGTGTCTGACGTGCCTGGCGTGTCGGGGACGTGTTTGGCGTGTCAAGGACGCTTGTATTGACTATTGACAGACGTGTCGTGAGGACTTGATGTGACGTACTTGGCGTGATGTCAGACCTCTTTGGCGTGAGGCAGACTTGTCGTGAGCAAGAATGTACTTGGCGTGAGGCAGACCTATCGTTCGCAGTATAGTGTTGCAGAGATGTATTGAATGCATTGACGCAGGTGTACTGTATGCAGTAATGCACTGACAATAAGGTACTGACACAGACCCAGATGCCAATGTATTGAGATTGCAGACGTAATCAGATTGATATGACACGAATGTACTCAGAATGACATGAATTGATGTGTTGGCTTGTGGACTAGGCAATGATGCGTTGACTTTGATTTTGATCATGTCCTGGAGTATGCAGTAATGTACTAATTGGGGCTACAATCTGTATTTCTGCAGTGATTGTAAACAGTGTGAAGGCATTTGGGCTCGTAAAAGATTACTAGGCTTACAAAAATTTTGTGAGGGGTTAGGGAAACCCTGGAAATTTGCAGGAATCACAGAAATTGCTCTGATTTGACAGTACAAAGTACAAGTTGAGTGGCTTTGCACACAATGTGTGAGAGATGGATAATGTAGACAAATGCAAGCATCAAACTGTGGAAAATGAATATCTGGGAGACGAATCTGATCAAGAACTAACACAATCGTCCATGGAAGCAATGTTCAACAGCCCTTCTAAGAACACACGGTATAACACGTATGGCCATAGGGTCCGTGATTGGACCGTCTCCCCAGCATCTGACAGGCATGGAAAGACCTCACGCACCATGAATGAAAAGAAATACGAAGAAATTCATCTCATGATTCGCTCTGAACTACGAATTATGAGACAAGAATTGGAGAAAGAAATACGAGAGCAAATCAAAGCCGAACTGATGGTAAATCAGAGGGCAGAAATGCAAGACATTCACATAAAGATTAAGAATGACTTACAGGCACAAATGCTGTCTGAAATGCACATGCTGAAAACTGAAATGCTGAATGTTGTAGATGCCTACAAATCTGAAATCTTAGAACTGAGGGAAGAATTGAATACATTTAAGAAAAAAGAAATGAATGTGCAAGAAGAATTACAAAAAGAGAAAGAGGCTTTGAAGGCATGTGAAAGGGAGGTTCACTCATGGCCAGAAGTGGCAAAGACAACATAGAAGCAGATAGAAGAAGCCAGCCCATGGATTGAGGTAGTAAAAAAGAATAAGGGAACATCAGTGAACAAAACTGAAGTAATGAATGCTACCTTGGAGGAAGAGGCTAGGAGACGGGCTAGGGTTTTACATGTACGGGTAGTAGGATGGGAGGAGAAGAGCAGCCCACAGGAAGATGCTAAGACACTTGCTGACAAAATTGGGACTTCTGACGTATCTATCGTCAATGCTTGGAGAGTGGGGAGAGAGGACTCTTAAGTCCAAGGCTCTAATTCTTGGCTTTGGAGACATAGAGAAAAAAAAGGCCTCCCTCTCCAAGAGGAGAGCCCTCAAGGGTGAGAAGATTTATTTAGATGAGGACCTTACCCCAACACAAATATGCATCGCAGAGAACACATGCCCAAGGTTTTGGAGGCTCGCTAAGAGGGAAAGTGGGCTGTTTATAGGGATGGACGAGTCATCATCATTGATAAAAAGGACTTCATGATGGTACGAGGTCTATGAGACACTTTGGATGTCAATATGGAATTGTAATGGAGCCCTATGCTTGGATGCTGGTTACTTTGAAGATAGCTTCCGAAACATAGATATAGCAATGTACATAGAAACACACCAATGTAAAGGCAGCTGACAACCAGACGTGCGGGGATATAGGTGGGAAAGTGCATTTTGTCCAACAGCTAGAAAACCAGGAAGCACTAGGGGTTCTGGAGGTGTGGCTATACTATACTGGGAAGACCTCAAAGAGATAGTGCAAGTAATGAAAAGAGATGATGATGCACGATATTTATGGATTAAGATACATGCAGGAAGACCACAGGATATTTTCATCGCAATATGCTACTTTCCTCCTGCAAATTCTACCTATGCCACACGAGATGGATCTCCCTTTGATGTACTTTATGAGGATATCATGAGATATGCTAGCATTGGGGACATATTATTAGTAGGAGATTTCAATGCACTCACCGGAGATAAGCAGAGTGACTTTTATATGCATGATAATGCTATGTTCAAAGAGATCGACATAGATGAAATAGGCCTACGCAGGAGAGCCTAGGATAAAGAAGTGAGTACCTATGGAACACACCTATTGACTTTGGGAAGTGCACATAGACTAGCCATCTTTAATGGTCTGCCACAATGGCCAGGATCTGACAATTTGACATGTTGGAATCACAAAGGAGAGGCAAGTACTGTGGATTACTTGATAGGCTCGCCAGCATTGATACCAGACATCCAAAACTTTAAGATATCTAAGAGACCAATTGGCATAGCAGCAGATCATGCTATTTTGATACTCAGGCTCTCTTGTGTACATATGAAACATGAAACACCATGCCTCCCTAAACATCCCAAATACTACTTTACAGAAGACACCTCACACATCTACAGTGGTTCTCTGTAGACCAGTTTACATACATTGGACTTTAGTAGATCGTTGGAAGAATGTACAAGGGATTTAGCAGAGGCCATACATGGATCAGCCATGTATGCATTCCCACACACCTTGCCACGATATAGGCCCACATGATCTATTGCTCCCCAAAATAGCTGGTATGATGATGAATGTAGTGTCACCCGAGCTCGCCTATAGAGGGAAGTGGAGCTAGGCACTTAGACACATCGCCAAGCCAAGGTGTTCTTCAAACGCCTTGTGCGGAAGAAGAAATGAGACTACTTAGCGAAAGCAGAAGCAGAGATATATCAGCTATTTTTGGGGTGGGATAGCAAAAGCGCATGGAAGATGTTCCATGAAAGACAGCCCCCCCATACAGATTACATCACCAGATGCGTGGCTTGACTATGGGAGATAGCTGTATAACCTGCCAGGACAGCCACCTATGCAGCCCCCACAAGCTTGTAGGCCAACACAGTGGTCATTCTTCACATGGAAAATGGTTAGGTATGCAATTTATAGATTACAAAATAGAAGGGCACAGGATGAAGATGGACTAGTGGCAGAACATTTCTCACATGCTTGTGACATATTAGCACCCATATTAGCACATATGTTCAATAGAGCAGTATGTGAACGTTTCCCTATGAGTTGGTCAGATAATACTAGAATTCCACTATTTAAAAGTGGCGATTCCCTGATTCCTAGCAACTATAGGACTATCATGATCGGTCATATTTTGGCCAAGATATATGGATCTATATTGGAGCATGAACTCAGTGAGTGGGCTGAAATGCAAGGCAAGAGAGCACAAGGACATGCAGGTTTCAGACGAGGATATACCACGCTGGACCATATTCTCACACTTGGAGCCATTATTGAGGAGGGTCGAATCCGAGACAAGAGGATCTATTGTTGCTTTGTAGACTTCTGCAAAGCTTTTGATACAGTGCCTCATACACGTATCATGCAGAGATTGCAGGACATTGGAGTATCAGAGGGTATATGATGGGGTGTCTATGCATTATATGAGGCAGTGATAGGTTATGTACGAGCACCTGGGGGGCTATCAGAGAGGATTGACAGTACCATAGGAGTGAAACAAGGATGTCCACTTTCACCCACATTGTTTGGTCTATACATAGATGAAGTGTCTGATTACATAGACCGAGGAGGAGGAGCTGGAGCCAGCCTGGTAGGGGTGCTGATACCGATATTACTTTATGCAGATGATATTGTTCTCATTTCAGATTCACCGAAGGGATTGTAGTGCCATCTAGATGCTTTGCACATCTTCTATAGAGATAAAGATCTCACAATGAACCTTGGGAAGACCAAAACGGTGGTTTTCAATACTTCAGCAGCATGGGTGACTAGATCTATGAACCAGTTCACATTTGGGGGAGACATACTGGAGCATGTGAGGGAATATGTCTATTTGGGAGTCACCTTCTTTGGCCCACGTTTTTCGTTGAGAGGGGCATTAGAGGCACGTCCGGCACATGGATACGCAGCACTAGGGGCATTCGAGAGTTAATGTGCTCACATACAGTTCCAAGAGCCCCGCATCAAACTCTGGTTGTTTGACACCCTAGTCACACCTACATTGCTATATGGAGCAGAGGTATGGGGTTGCAGCTTGTACCACAAGCGTCTTAGCCCACTCGCTGATCAGATTGGAATAGAGAGGGATTGTTATGATGGTTGGGATAGCGTGGAAAGGCCATTGATCATGATGATAGCACGCATGATTAGGAGTAAGCCCTCCACCCCACATCTCATTGTCAGAGCAGGGCTAGGGGCAACACCTATAGTTACGGAGGCACTCTTTAGGGCAGTGACCTTTTGGCACAGACTATGGGAACTTCCACATTATAGATACTCTAGATTGGCACTAACCTCATCTAGACAACTAGCAGCTGGAGGCGAGAAGAACTGTTGGTTTTCACAGATGACTATTTGGATGAGCCTACATGGTTTGGATATTGACTGTCTTCCACCTTTGGATTATAGCCTTGACTCCCCTATACTTTCTCTCAGCCGATCAGAGTTGAACTAGGTGATCAGAGCTGATATCTTGAGGATTGAAACAGCAAGGACATGGATCCATCCACCACTCCCTCTAGGATCGAGGATGGAGATCTAGAGGAGTCATTTCTTGTGTCTCTCTAATGATGGTTTCACTATTCGGCCAGCATGTATGGACACCCATCTCTCCCATAGCGTACGGGTTGCTATTGGACAGATTCGCACCTGTTGAGAAACCCTTCACCCTTCACCCACAGTTTGCGTTTTTGCGTTTTTGCGTTTTGCGTTTAGGGTCTGCAGCCCCAAAAAGGGGCGCCATCCTAGACTGACTGTGCCTATTTATAGGCCACTCTCTCATTCATTCCTTACGGCTGATTCATTTAGTCCACCACCTCTTCTCTCCAACCTCTCCACTACCCTCACACCCCTTTAGGAGGACATTGCAGTTCGTGGTTCGTGGCTGTCTTCATCATCTTCCTTGTGCTACTACACCCTTGTTCCCTTGTATCACATTCACTCCATGATTCGGAACTTCATCATTCCATTCATCAAAGTTTCTTCTCTCTTCTCTTCTCTTCTCCATGTTTGCCGAGTTCACTCGGTGTTCCTCCCCGCAAACCCTATTGTCTCGCTGGTATGTCATCTTTTGACATGGTATCAGAGCTGGATCTGCTCAAACAGCGGCAAAGATCCTCCACTCCAGTGAAGGCAAAGACCGGTGGTGGGTTCGGATTCCGCTGCTTCTCTTCTTCTTCCGCTGCATCAAAATCTCGTTTTCACAGATTTCAGGTGTTTTTAGCTTGCTGCCCACACCCCTTTCGCGGAGGATATTGCAGTCTCAGCTGTCCCTTGCTCTTATCTACAGTTTGGCGCCTGTTCCACCTGTAGTTTGTAGCTGTTTACAACAGAATGATTGTTGTTGATCACTCTCCATTTAGAAAACAATCTCGTTTTTGCAGATTTCAGGTATTTCAGCTTGCTACCCACACCCCAAACGTGAGGACATCGCAGTCCAAGCTGGCCATTGTTGTCTACAACAGTCTAGTGCCTGTTTCCAGCCTATCACACATTGTTCGGAGTTGATTTCAGCATATTGGCTATTGTTGCTTTTTTTTGCGTTTTTAGTCGTTCTCTCTCCTATTGTCTACGTTTTTAGTTTTTCTCTCTCCTACAGGCTGTCTTGCTTGCGTTTTTAGTCTTTCTCTCTTCTCACCTGTGTTTTTCTACTGGTTGCAACCTCTTACTGCTGGTCACATTCTCCTTCCACTACCCTCCCACCCCTTGAGGCGGACATTGCGGTTTGTGCTTCACATTGCCCTCACACCCCTTGAGGTGACATTGAGGCTTGTGGTTTGTGGCTGACCTCTTCTTTAGTTTGCCACACCAGTACCATGGCGTCTCCACCGCCAGATTGCCAGTCTACTAGGTGTTCCTACTGCGGCACAAACGGTCATCCCACTGAAGACTGTCGACATCGACCTTTGCTCCCCACCCCTCCGGAGTACATGCGTCTTCCACCAGGCACTCCTTGTGCCACCTCTCCTTTTTGGGCCACAGAGATTGTTCTACATTGGCTATCAGAGTACTATGCTCAAGGCAATAAGACGCATCCGATGCACACTAAGTCCTTTCGAGCACATGGAGGATCGATTGGTGCTACAACCTCTTGGAGATCGTCGCAATGCCAATGGCAGTCTTCTCCCACTTATTTGCAGGTACAGTGGCTTCCACGACCTACGGATCTGCAGTCCGCTCCATCGAGAGACAGTGATTGTTTGATACTGTCTCCTTGTCAGTCTGCTCCTTCGAGAGACAATGGCTACTCGACTCCTTCCTCTTCTTCGGCTACCCAGTTTGCTCCACTAAGAGACAACAACTGTTGCCCACCTCTTGCTCATTCTGAGCCCTACCCTTCCCCACCCTCGACTACTCAGGTTCGAGAGGCTATCTCTGGGAGCGCTTTGGCACCCCAGATACCTTCTTTAGCACGACTAGTGGTACTTCCTTCGTCATCAGACATTTCGGAGTCCGTGATCCATGAGTTTTTGGATTCCTTATCTACTTCAGAGGGGGATTCAGAGGGGGATGTTATTTCTTTGCCCTCAGAGGGGGCATCTACTTCTTTGACTTCAACGGGGGCCCCTCCACCTCCCACCTCAGAGGGGGAACCTACTCCACATGAAGTTCTTCACCCATCCTCTACTTTCTTGGGGTGGCTGTCTTCGACCAGTCATCTCTTCTACTGATACCTAGGATCTTCAGGTACCACCTAGATTGGGACCTCGGAGGTTCAGCCGCGACTTGGTGACGAGGCCTTCGTATTCCTTCCAGCATAGATGCACGGAGCTAGTGGCTTCTCTCCCGAGGTTGTGTTTCAGGTTCTTTAGTTCACTCTGTCTACTGGTCTTTACTGCAAGTTCCCTTTCCGGTGGAAATCTTGGATCTTAGGGATCCTCTACATCTTCTTGTCTTGGTCACTTAGTCATCATGGAGCCACCTCCCAACATCGAGTATAGGCATATCCTTATGGTTCTCGGCACCGCACAAAGTCTGACATTCCTCCTATGCATTGCATGTTTTCATCATCTTTGTACTAGGGCACTTGGGTAAGTGAACAATTTCCCCATGAGGGACACTGTCCAAGTGGCACCTGTTGCATGAGCATTCTTCAGCATGTAGCATTGCATCTCCACCTCACTCTTCTCTTGTTCCCCTTTTTGGGCGTGAGAGGGGGTGTTGAGAAACCCTTCACCCTTCATCCGCAGTTTGCGTTTTTGCGTTTCTGCTTTTAGCATTTAGGGTTGCAGCCCCAAAAAGGGGCGCCATCCTAGACTAACTGTGCCTATTTATAGGCCACTCTCTCATTCATTCCTTACGGCTAATTCATTCAGTCCGTCACCTCTTCTCTCTAGCCTCTCCACTACCCTCACATCCCTTCAGGAGGACATTGCGGTTCGTGGCTGTCTTCATCATCTTCCTTGTGCTATGACACCCTTTTTCCCTTGTATCACATTCACTCCATGATTTGGAACTTCATCATTCCATTCATCAGAGTTTCTTCTCTCTTCTCTTCTCTTCTCCATGTTTGCCGAGTTCACTCCGTGTTCCTCTCCGCAAACCCTACTGTCTCGTTGGTACGCCATCTTTTGACAGCACCTCCTCACATAGGCTTCAGATGGAGACATGCAGATGGACAAATACCCTAGCAGAGGATAGGACTTGCCAGCTTTGTGGTCGAGAGCCTGAGATGGAGGAGCACTATATATGCAGATGCACAATATACCATGACATACGAGGACGGTACCACTGCCTCTTCCGTGATGGATTTGGACCCCTTCGTCTTGTCATGGAGTACGAGGACCAGAGATGCCTAGGTCTTTTTCTTCTGGAGCTCGAGAGGTGCCAAACTGCACTACTACGAGACGGGAGGCCAGCTCACCCAGAGGGACACACACAGAGAGCAGTGACATACTTCTTCTATAGAGCCGATCCTACTGACACTACCAACCTAGCAGAGAAAGAGCCACCCCGCCAGACACCTTATAGGCCACACTGTGGTGTCACATTGGATAGAGCCACTTCCCTTCGTCGAGCACGATGACCTCGTCTACTAGGACCACGTCCGAGGAGGCCACACCACAGTCGGATTAGAGCCATTATCATGAGACACCGCAGACTCACCACCAGGCATATCGGTGAAGCAGCTAGGGACTGCGTCATAGCTGAGATCATGTGCAGGTCTTGAGATCAACTACAGCCCATAATCCCCAGCACACTTTTGTACACGGTTCTATCAGATCTGGTTCTCCTTTCCTTTCCTTTTCTTTTCTATCGATGGAACAACACTACACATGTTTCAACCCTAGTATAGTCCCATCATATAGTTATTTTCAGTATTGTTTCATAGGCCACCCACCTATTTATAATGTTATCTTTACCTTACTGATGAGATGATATTAGACATGGATGTACTCTGGAATTTGGATTTTGTCTCATAGGCCACATTGGCCTTATGTAGACGTTAATATATCTTTCTTTCTTTCTTTCTTTCTATAATTAAATTGGCTTGGCCATTTGCAACCTGGAAACATGTCTATGATTGGAATGGCCCTCACTCTTGCAGTGTACCATCATTGGCCAATTTATCAAATGGATAACAACTTAGCCTTTCTCAATGCCATCTTGCATGAAAAGATTGATGTTGATCAGCCTTCGGGTTTTAGTGTACCCAACAAAGAAGATTGTTTCTATTGTTTGCGCAAGGCGCTCTATGGCCTAAAGTAGACACCCAATGGTAGCGGGTTGGTTGCTTCTAAGCATAGAAACAAGGGACGGGGGACGGGAACGGGGATGGGGTCTAAGACGAGGGTCGCCAAAACTAGGGAACGGGGACCCGGGGGGGGGAACGACATATTAAAAAAATGCATTTTCACATATAAAACAGTTTTCAGCTCATCACATTGGACTCTACTGCAATGAAATATATAAACAAGCACAATTTGAGCTATAAAAACATCATTTTTCATTGAATTTTATCAGCATATTGCATAACGAACATAAGATGAGCAAATGACAAATACAAACTGTATGGATAGACTTTAACAATCAATGTATTACAAAAGAGCATGCGTCCAAACTCCACTGTGACTTGTCATTGTTAATGTGACATGAAAGCTTAAGAGTTCAAACTTCAAACTTCAAAGATAGGAACTAAAAATAAATGTTCAAGGAGAAAAAGAGTCAACATTGAGTAGTAAAAGACGAAAGACTAAAGTAGCTTTATCATTCATTACATCATGTAAGCCCTAGGGCGTAGACAGTAGCCAACTCGCTGCTAGGCTGTAATCAGCCATAAAGCAATATACAAAATGAACTTTAGCATTGAATTAGTCCAAATCTAAAGGAAATTAATAATTATCATCATCTGCAACAAAATGAGCATCTACAAGCTGTGCCATGTGGCAATAGGTCATGACATCATATAGGCAGTTGGCAGCTGGATACTAAGCTATAGCCAGCCATAAACCTGGATACCAAGCTATAACCAGCCATAAACCTAGAATCAACATACAAAATGAGCTCTAGCAAGGAATAAGGTCAAATCTAGAGGGAATCATCATCATCTCCTACAAAATGCGCATCTGCAGCTCTTGAAGTGCTAGCCTCATGATCATGGGTGCCATGCATAGACTCCATAAAACGAGTATGCTCCTCCTCGTGCTCCATCTCCCACTAGGTAAATGGATCGGCCTGTGATGTAACACTTCTATAAAGCATTCTCAAGTTGGCACTAACAAAGACCAAATCATTTGCTTTTTCTACTCCAAGGCGATTCCTCTTCTTTGAAGCAATATGACTGTAGGTGCTCCATAATTGCTCAAAGCAAGAGGAGCTCAATGCTTGACTTAAGATATAAACAACCAACTTCTGCAACTCTAGCCCATCTGATCCAAAATTCTCCCACCACAAAGGTGCCCCAATCTTGCATTGGTTATATAGAGCATCCTCACAGCCATAAGAGTTTTTTACTCTCCTATAGAGAGCAAGTTGATCTCTAATTTTGCGCCTAGTGTCAACATCATGCACCATGCACTCAAGAATTTGCCTCCAATGGAGATTGACATCAGCATCATTTTCTTGATCCTTACCTTGAAACTCAGGTTTCAAAACAAATGCAACTGAATGCAGAGGTGAGCTATAGGCATTCCACCTCTCAATACACAAATCATGTATCTCCTCATATTGCTCAGCATCAGGCACTAAGTCTTTTAACTTTTCAATCATCCTATCCATTGCCTCGTACACTTTGTCAATACATGACTGCATACCATCAACGAGTCTCAACAATTGTACAATAGATTCTCTGAGGTGTCCCAACATCAAAAAGTTGTAGGCAAACCGTGTGTCTGAATACTTCAACATTTTTTTTGACCTTTTTGTAAACTCATTGTGAAGGTATTGGTGATTTAAAATAAAAGTAACCATTTGATTTGCATCGTGTTACGTGTATCACAAGATGGACCCATGATAGCTCACCAATATCCTTCAAAAGGTTATTCAAGCAATGCGCCATGCAATAAGAAAATGTGATATGCTTATACACTCCCTTAACAATGGCACCTGTTGCCCTATTTGTGGACTAACCATCAGCCACAAAACCAACCACCAAATGTGGCCCAACAATCTCAATGGCAAAGATCCACTCTGTTGCAAGCTGATCTGCGGACTTCCCAATCCCTCAAGCATCATGGGATGACATAAAATACATCTCCCCTCAAGAATAAGCTACAATGCCATGGATAGATATCTTTCTCGTGTCACTCCATCCATCAGCAATAAGTGTGACGCCATTTTTCTCCCAATCTCTCTTTATGTTTGTTGCAGCTTGCTCCACAACACGCTTTTTCTTATCGAGCAAAGTAGTGTGTAAAGTCTAAGAAGAGGAAGGCACATAGTTAGGTCCATACTCTCCAACCTTCTTCAACATGGCTCTAAAGTACTCCGACCTAGGGACATAAAATAATAAACACAATAATTATCATGATGACATGATTTTAGAATAAGTTATAAGTAATTATTATATAAGTTATAACCAAGTTATAAATTTAAAAATTATATTATTTAAGGGAAAAAAAATATAAATAGTAAAGATTCGAGCATATCAATTTGTCACGACTCAAAACCTTGCTGTATGAAATGCAATATGGTCGTGGTAGAAGAAACGAGCCACTGCTGAATCAATCTCCTCTTTTCTGATTGGGTCTCAACTTTCCTCGAGAGTAGTTTGGCGTCTAATGGTCAAGGACGAAGGCACTAATGGTGAATATGGACTCAATCCAACGACTCCATGTGGTGTGGATGCCACACTCGCTACTGTAGATGAAGCTCTAGGCCTATTAGCCGTTGCCGTTGCCGTTGCCACTGCCGCAAGTGTAGCTGAATCGACCGTCACTCGTGCACGCCTCGATGCAAATAGAGCCTCTTGTAGAGCCACACGATCTAGAAGCTCCCTTCTCTTCTCTGGAGTGACATTGGGACAAAATTGCACTTCCAATCTTGGCTCATGCAATAAATTGGCCCTTATTTTATTTGCGCCACTCGTACGTGGATATGGACAGAGCTTGCATGACCAAGGGCGTGATCCGCCTCCACTTGATGGGCATTCAACATTTACCTCATCCCACCACGACCATGTGTCGGTGCGTTTGCCTCCCCCTCCGATCCAACGAGCCGGTCGTTAAGAAGCCATACTGGTTGCTAAGTTGCTCATTGTGGGACCCAGGTGCCCGATATAGGGAGGCTAGGAGCCCAAGCTACAAGGAGCAAAAAGAAAGGAAAGATGATGATGATGATAATGAAGAAGAAGAAGAAGAAGAAGAAGAAGAAGTACGAAAAAGACTCAAAAACCTGCAAAATTAATCATGGAGAAACCGCGCATCAAAATGACACAAAGTAAAAAGAAAAAATATCAAGGGAAAGAGGTAGGACAGGCTTGACTCATCAGATCAGGGTTTTGAAGAAATAAAGATATGTTCATATGGAAAAATGTCCCATTTACAGGAATTGCTTCAAAAATTAATAACTTGAGAATCATCTGTCGGAACAAGGGTTGGTAAAAGGGAAAAATAGGCAGTTCAAAGGGACGAACAGGGCTATAACGTTGGATGGAGTTTCCAGTGAGCGTAAGGTTCGTTCACATGAAATAAGCGCAAAACGGCTGCGGGGGGAGTGGGAGTTGGTAGCTGGAGCAGGTGTTAGAGGAGCCGCGATCAAGCAAGATGTGCAGGGCAGCCTGGTGGGAGTTGCGCGGGAGGCAAGACAGCCCAAAAGCGGGGGACGATGACTGTCCGCTTCCCGACAGTCCCCGACAGGCAACACGTCCTCGGGACGGGGGGACGGCCGTCCCCTTGTGACGCTTCTGAATGGAGACGTCCCTTGTTCCACCTCCACGTCCCGTACAGGCGTCTTGTCTTGGGACGGTGTTCCGGGGGCCTGGGATGGGTGTCCCCTGTTATTGTGCTTCTAAGTTCTTCCTTCAGAATGTTTTCAGCAAATCAGATTACAATCACCTTTACTTTTGATGGTGGGTGATTTGTGTGTGCTCAATATTTTATATGTTGATGATTTGATTCTTTCAAGTAGCCATACAAAGCAGGTTGCTTGTATGTGGGAGATATTGAGCTAGGATTTTGACATGATGGATCTTGAGCTTCTATAGTTCTTCTTGGTCAGGGAATTTTCATTTCACAAGAGTGTCACATCGCCAAGATGCTTGCAGCCTTTAACATTGTTGCTTGCAAGCCCATCTCATGTCCTATAGACCTTATCTTAGGAGGTGATTTGAAGTATGTGGTAACACCCCTCTATTGTAATTTGGTTGGCTCCCTAACTTGACTCATCCATACCAAACTGGTCATTTTTGCGTGAGTAGCCATCCATACTAGACTGGACTTTTTTGCATGAGAAGCCATCCTCAATGTTTTAATATAGATGCCTATTTGCTCCCATTGGTATGTTGTGATGCAGGTATTGTTGTATATTGAGAGCACTTATTTAATGGAGAGGGGGTCATTCTTGTCACGAATTGCGTGGTAGAGGGACTTGCTTGAGCTGTTGTGCCAAACACACACTATATATACAAAAGGAAGCTCACTCAAGAACATGAGGAGGGAGATGGAGGCCAAAACATTTTCTTGGTGGTTTCTTTTTCTTCTTTCACACACAATACAATGTACACAAAGTATAGATAAGATACAATATAAAGGAGTAGCCTACTAAGTCAAATAATGCATAACTGACTATACCAATGGATTGGTGCTATAACTATACGAACTATAGGTAGGTGCAAGAAACTAAATACATAGTTGTCAGGTACGAAAGGTACGATACGGTATGGTATGATAAAATACAATACTAATTGGTACCTTATGATTTTATAAGGTATGGTATGATATTAGTACGAAAAAAAATTAATATGACTTTTTAAATAACAAAAACCATAAATCATTAAATGATAGATCATAGAATACATGTTTAAAGTGGAAATAGCCATTTCATTATAGAATAAGATGAATACATGAGGGTGACCATTGCGCTCGCATAGGCTACGCAAAATATGCGATACAATTACAGTCTAGTATATCTGATACAAAAAAAAAGAGAGACCTATGTCATATGAATCTATGATGAGGCATCACTATCGTCATCATCATCATCATCATTAGAACCATTTGAGTGCTCATCAAGAGAGTTTGAAGATGACTCCTCGGCATCCGATGATGAGACACACTCATACTCATTCTCACTGATGAGGTTGCCGTCATCATCAAATGATGGCTCCCTAGGTGGCGGCTGTGTAGGCAAGGGGGGGATGCCATCATGAGACACAGGATGTGAGCTACTAGAGCCCCGTCTTACATATGTCAGCAAGCCACTCGAACCACCCCTCCTCGATGATGGAGGGCGTTGAATGACCATGCCTCTGCTACCACCTACTCGAACTCCTCGCTCAGGAGCACGCTGACTGCGAGTGGCACGAGTATCTGCTGCTATAAGCTCTCTATAGAGCTCTGTAAAAATCATCTCCTTCTTCTTGTCCACCTCCTTACGTATACTTGGAAGAGTGTCGCCCGTCAACTTGAATGCATCAACATTTACCTACACAATGTAGTGATGCACCTAAGATTGATCATTGTAAATGTTAAAGTCTAAATTGTAAAGTATAAAGTTTAAACTTCAAAGTTCCAAGTTTAAAAGTTAAAACAACAAATTTTAAATGTTATGGTTAAGTGTTTAAACTTTACCTGCTTCAGACTAGCCGTAATAAACTAGCCCTCATCATCCGTAAGTTAGTGCGGCAATAGACTAGCTGCTCTAATTGTCGTGTGCTAAGCCGATTGCGAATCTTTGTGTGAATGAGAGAATTCTCTCACATGCACCCGAAGAGCAATCCTAGGCAAGGACCCTCATGCTTAAGGGCTGAAGGGTCTCCAGTGCGTATCCAAAGTTTTGCCACCAAAATAAAGGCTTCACAACTGACTCTCTCCTCCAACAAGTGGAAGAAACAAAAGCCACATGCTCTCTCTGATTTGCATAGCATCGTAGCTCCTCTAGCACTGCATTGTGGTCATCTATAGGGACCACACAAGTCAAATAAGCAAGCTGGTGTGAACGGAACTCTCTATCATCCATGACCGCCGGTGACTTGTAGACCGGATATACCAATGCGGCAAAACCTTGGATGGGCTTATGCATCCACGCCCATCTCCTCTTTGCTATCTCTAAAACATGTGCATGTTGTGTCTCTATGATCACTGTACAAGTACGTGCCTTTGCCAATGCCGCTCTAAAGAAGTGAACGAGAAGGCCCATGGTGGACCCCTTGCAATCACTCATACGTAACACCCTATAAAAAGGAGTCATGACAATGACAACGGCACAAACTTTTTGCCAAAATTGCTCATTAAGGCACAAGCGCTGCATGGCTTTGGCCTCCTGTCTCATGCTCATCCCACTCATTCCATAGAGTAGACACAACTGTTTGTCGCAAGGCGGCGGACCGCACCTCATAAAGGCGCTCCAGCAATAACCACATGTAAGCAAAGCGAGTTGAAAAAGGCTTCTTCAACTCTAGTGTGCTATGCTCACGATACATCGCAAGCACCTTTACCTTTACCGTGAAGAATGTGACAATTGATGTAGCTTTGCGGACCACCCTCTTCACCCACTTGAGCTTCCCAATGTCCTCCATGAGCAAGTCCAAACAATGACTTGCACATGGAGTCCACACAATCATAGGAAACTCGGCCTTAAGCAAACGGCCCATGCGCCGACAATTCGATGCATTGTCGGTAACAACTTGCACCACATTTGAGGGGCCCACCTACAACCACAGTCCACAATTTACAAATTACAAGTTATGTATAAATCAAATTTCAATTATGAATCATAATATTATCATAATGAAAGAAAGTGAAACAAATTTAAAACGCAAATTGCAATGTATACCTCAATGATAGCTTGTCGAATGTGGCGGTAGATGAATGTACCCGTCGTTTTTCTCCCCCTCTTGCCGGTATCTATGGCTTGCAAAAAGTAAGTGCCGAGTGGACATGAGACAAGTATGTTGATAATGCCTCATTTCTTACGATTACTCCATCGGTCAGTGAGAATGGAGCAACCATATTTTATCCATGCGGCCTGAATAGGATCAAGGGCTCTATCAATCCTCTCCTTCTCTTCATCAATCTTTCTCGTCCTCATGTTGTTGTATGTGACACCGGTCCATCCTTCACATGGATCCACATTGGCAATGGCTTTTACCTTCTTCTTCCATTGCTCTTGCTTCAGGACATTGAATGCAAGATTACACTCAATCACCGTGTGTGCAATTTCAATGTTCGTAAGTCGTTGCCTTTCTCTAAGAAAGGCAAGCGATCCATGCACATGACCGGGAGCTTGAGAGAGAGACAATTGTCTCTCCGACACCACATGAGCCTCCACTCTTTGTCTTTTACCGGAGCCGGATGCAGATGTGGAGCCCCCCCCCACCAATGGTAGAGGCCTCTCCGGCATCGGTTTAAGATACGCCCACATTGGATGCTTCCTCGTTAGTAGGCATAGGAGTTGGTGTCGATAAGCCATTTCCTCCTCCTCTTGTGGATCCCCCTCTCATCTTGGCGAGAATCTCCTTCGCAATGTTTTGAGGGATCTCCTTGCTTGGAGCAACTTGGCCCCTCGTCTTGGGAAGATGTTGGAGAAGTCGAGTTGTACCACTTGTATAGCGCTTCCCGCAATACTTGCATGTCCAATGGTGGGAGTTGGACTTCTTTGTGTCCCTCTCCACATGGATCGCATGCAAATTGAAGGCCTCGTGCTTCTCACGAGTCATGGTGCTGATGACAGATAAAGAGGCCCCACAGAGAGAGAGAGAGAGAGAGAGAGAGAGAGAGAGAGAGAGAGAGAGATGCTTGAGTCTTGACTCTTGAAACTCGAGTCTTGAAAGTTGAAAGGAAGGGAGACTTGAGAGGCCCGAGGATTGGGGTAAAGTTGAAAGAGCAAGAGTGAGAGAGGAAATGGGAGATGAGAATGGGAAATGCTTTGATAGGGTGCGGGATAGAGGGGATAGGAGATGAGATTTGAGAATGGCAAATGCTTCGATAGGGTGTGGGAAAGAGGGATGGGAGGTGAGATTTGAGAATGACAAATCACACGTCCATTCAAGAATCAAGATCCAAGAGAGGAAGATGAGAATGGCAAGTCACAAGTGCTTGTTGAATTGGTATGGAAGCATGGAGGAGAGGAGCATCTTTTGTAGATGAGAGAAGGATCAAAGTTCAAACAGTCAAAGGGGGGTCAACGGTCAAAGAGAGGGCTGCCAGCTAGAAAGAATCCAAAGAGGGATGGGGAGGGGAATGCATGGCTGGAAAAAGGGGTGGGATGAGGTATCCAAGGCTTCCCACCCCCCAAAAAGTGCCATGCAGGCAGGCAGAGTAAAAGCGGGGGAGTAGGAAATGCGGGACGCGGGATCGATGACGCGCAGGCGATGTGGCCCAAATAGGCCTAAAAAGTCGTACAAATTCGTACGGATACGTACCGTATAGTGCCGTATGAATCTGTCCATATGACGTTCAAAGGCAACTATGACTAAATATAATAAGTGATAAGTCAGTGGCCATGTGAGGATCATAATGACCACCGACTCGCTAAGTGTAGATATACAGATCCATCTAGCCAGCGGTCCATCACCAATGTCCGCGCGTGTCAAGCTTGCCATCTCAACACTCCCCCTCAATCTCAACTGTATCTGTGTAACTCCAAGTAAGGTTTGAAAATTTTGAAGCTTCTTTGCACCTAATACTTTTGTGAAAATGTTAGCTATTTGATCTTGTGTGCTGACATATACCAAGTCAATCTCTCTTGCAAGTACCTTCTCTCTCACAAAGTGATAATGCATCTCAATGTGTTTTGTCCTAGCATGGAACACTGGGTTCCTACTAGCTAATTGTATGTTGCTCATATTGTCACAGTGAATGACAACTGGACCATCTCCCTGCACATCCAAATTACCCAATAACTTTTGTAACCATATCACCTTACATGTTGTCATAATAGCACCTCTATACTCAGCCTTTGTACTCGATAAATCAACTATAGGTTGCTTTTTGCTATTCCATGTAATTGCTGCACTACCAAGGGAAAAGATGAATCCACTGGTAGATCTTCTGTTAGATATGCTACTAGTCTAATTTGCATCTGTATATTCTTATCTACCTCATAAAAAAGTCCATAATGCAAAGTGGACTTTACATACCTTATTATGCGTCTAATTGTATCCAAATGAGGCTATCTAGGTATTTGCATAAACTGATTGATAAGGCTAATATCATAACTCAAGTTTGGCCTTGTAATAGTCATATAAATAAAATTCCCTACTATCCTTCTGAACATAGTAGGGTCTTCTATCTCATCCCCAACATTAGCACTCAACTTCATATTTTGCTTCAATGACATTGAAAAAGGCTTACATGCTGTCATATCATATTGTCTCTGGGATATCCATTCACCATCATCACATCTAATCACCTCAATATCAAGAAAGTATCTTAGCTTACTAAAATCCTTTATCTCAAACTTCTTCTTCAAATGGTTCTTGACTTCTACGACCCCATTGTCACTGTCACCTATAATGATTAAGTCATCCACATAAATAACTATGATGACTAAGTCTACATCTCCCTTTCTGAGATAAAATGAGTGATCAACATCAGAGCCATAAATGCCAAGGTTGATAAGATACTCTTCGATCTTGTCAGAGCATGCTCTAGGTGCTCGCTTTAGCCCATAGAGCACATTCTTTAACCCACACACATATCTGGGATGCTCTAAATTCTCATAACTTGCTAGCTGCTTCATATACACCTCTTCTTGCAATTTACCATACAAGAATGTATTCTTGATATCCATTTGTTATAAACTCCAATCTTTGGTTGCTGCCAAACCAATCACACATCTAATAGTTGCTATCCTACTTGAATGTCTCTTCATTATCTATGCCATCTGTTTGAGCATAGCCTTTTGCAACCAAGCTAGCCTTATATCTGCTAATAGAACGATTTGCATTATGCTTAATTTTGTAGATCCACTTACAGCCAATAGCTTTCTTGCCCTTAGGCAATGATACTAGAGTCCAAGTCTTATTAGTTTCTAATCCTCATCCATTATTGCATCCCAATGAGCATAACCAACAACATCCTCAAAGTAAGTGGGCTCAACATCCTCAATCACCTTTACCATATAAGCATAATGATGAGCTGCATAACCTTCAAAACCAAATCTTTTAACAAGGTATCTAACCTTGCTAGACTTGCGTATCACTAGATCACTTAGTGGAGCCTTTACATTATCATGTGCTCTCTGTACACTTGGTGTCCTAGTTGAAGGAATACCAAGCTCATCATCCAAACTCTTTGAACCACTAGAATCTCCAGTAAACTCCAAACGACTAGCAAATGTATCATTAACATCTGACACTTTTTTCTTCCGTTTATCTTTACTTGCAACGCTAGTAGACGCACTTGAAGATGTGGAATTGCTTCTTAGTTTCTTAGGCCAAAGGTTAACTATAGATGTAGTACTAGATGATATTTTTGGTCCATTAAGGCTCTGTGATTTTTGCTTTTTTTTTTGTACATAACTATCATGATCATGATCATCATCCAATGCATCACCACTAGATGCATATCAATTGCTCATCTCATTTAAAAAAAAAAAACGTGTTCACTTTGAACTCACTTGTAACATGGTTATAACAATGATATCATTTTTTCTCTAAAGAGTATCCAATAAAATTTATTTTTCAACATTTGGATGAAGCTTCTTTCACAGCTTATTTGATACATGAACATATGTAATATAAACAAATACTTTCAAGTGTGACATATTGGGCTTCTTACTTATAAAGCATTCTTCGGGGTTTATTTCATGAACTGCAATTGTAGTTCAGCTCATAATATAGACAGCAGTATGAACAGATTCAAACAAAAAATATTTGGGCAAATTCTTTTCAACCATCAATGATTGCGCAACTTTTGTAATATGTCTATTTTTCCTTTTTGCAACTCCATTTTATTGTGGTTTATATTTGTAAGTGAATTGTTTGTTTATCCCATGGGACCTTAAAAAGTTACTGAACTCATTAGAAAGGTACTCTCTCTCTCCATCTGAGCTCAAATACTTAACTTCCAAGCTTGTTTCTATTTCAACAGCAGCTTTGAAAGTCTTTAAGTGCTTAAATACATTACTCTTTTACTTCATGAAATATACCCATAGCTTTCTTGAACAATCGTTAATAAACGTACCTTGTGGATTGCATTAATTTCAGCCTTTATACATTTATATGTCCAATATATTTGTGTCATACATCAATGTTTGCAACCACTCCTTTGTCTTTAGCATACATATCAAGATTTATAGTAGAAGTTCGAATATCTAAAGTGAATATGCGGCCAACTTTACTTCTTTTGTGACCAATCTGCACTTATTATTAAAATCTTCCACAAAGCAGCCTTTTGCATTAAACGGAACCTGCAACCCTTACTCTACCATTTGACCAATAGACACTAAATTCTTTGTGATGGATGGCACATGAAATACATCTGACAGACTCATCCGGCAATCATGCAAGGACAAGAGAACTTTTCCAATGTGTGAAATTGGGTGACTTGAATCATCGCCTGTCTGTACAATGTACATAACTTGGATTTTGTAAATCTTGTATCTCTCCAAACCATTCAATATGATTGGCCATATGATTAAATGCACTTGAATCAACATATCATATATCATTATGTGTCCTCTATCTTATAACAACATTTATCATATGTTGCATAACAAACAGATGCTCATTTTTGTCTTCATTTTGTCGTGAAGATGATATATAGTTTCCTTGCTGCAATTTACTACTATAGATATTATTCTTCTTAGCATAACAATAGGTTGCAATATGACATGTTTTGTCACAATAATGACAAACAATACCAGAATTGCCAGAACCTTTGTTTTGCCATCCACCTCTTTCTCTAGAGTCTCCCTTGTCTCTAAACTTTCCACGGCCTCTTGAAACCTGCATTTCACCGAACTACTGATTTGACCTGTTTTGCTAGTTATTGTTGGGTGTAAAGTCCCTTTGGGTATAAAGTATCTTAATGTTTGTGTGTATAAACTTGTATGAACTTATATGGGTGTGAACACACTCTTATTTGTACCCTAATATATAAATACATTTAATTCTTTGTGTACTGTGACTTGTTGGTATATTCATCTTGGGATTCTCTCATTCTCACTCTCAACATTGCTCTTGCTTCATTTTTGTCTTGCTTTCCATTGCGCGCTTATCCCAACAAGTGGTATCAGAGTTGCGTCAAAGGTGTGTGTGCTTCCCAAGGCAGGTGATGGTCTGCCGACAGTGTTCTAGGCTTGTTTTTTGCTTGCATAGGTCAGGTTTTCACTTTTCAAGCATATGTATATCAAGCGAGGCAGACAACAGGTTAGTTTTGACCAGGCGTGGTAGTTGATAATTCGTTTTGACCAAGGAACAAGTCAAGTTGGTCAGTCACAACTTTTCTAGGCTAGCATGGCAGTAGGCGAGGGCAGCGGAGCAGTAGGTGTCCATGGAATGCCCAAGCGACAGTTGGGCAGTCAGTCGTAGGCAGGTGATAGGCCAACGACTGGCTTTTCCATCATGTTTCAGGCATTTTTTTGTCAAATTTTTAATTTTTTTTTTTGTAGGCAAGCCCCCTACTCACTGATAGGGGTTCATGGGTGTAAGCACAATTCTTAGATTTGTGCATATTTGTGCCCGAAAATTTGGGGTTTTCCCCAAATTTGATGCTGCTCATGCATAACAGTGACATTGGACCTGGAAATTGCAAAAATTGTGTACATTGGCCTTGAAAATTTTGGGGCTTTTCATATATCAGTGAAATTTTGCTTAGCTGAACCGAATTTACTAACATTGGTGTACATTTGGACCCGAGAAATTTGGGGCTTTTACAAGATCTTGCAAAATTTCACTAAATTTTCCTGTTTTATACTCCCGGGAACATGTATGAATGCAATGGGGCAGATTGGTCAGTGAAATTTTGGGGCTTTTGTTGAAATTTGTGAATTTGGCAAAATTGATGTGTGAAATGCACATTGGAGACATTGCTGAAGCAATCTTTGTGCTGTAAGCAGTGAAATTCGAGTTTTATCATCTTCTACTTGTGAGATTTTGAAGCAATTGCAGAGAATTTTGGTGTTTATGTGTATCAGAAGTGCTTTTGGGCACATATGTATGCAGTACACATGTTAGGCAGCTCCTACTGAGTTGATGTATTGCTGAATATTCATGGTGCAGCAGTCTTAGTGATCATTTGCAGATTTGGGATTGTTGCAAATGTATTTTTGATGCTATTGCTGAAGCGGGAGTCACCTTGTAGTGGTGTATGCATGGAACGTATATTGAAATCTCAGTTATATTGATGAAAGTCATTCTTCCTACTGCTGTACATGTATTTGGATCAAATCTTGCTCTTATTTCCTGAAAATTTGGGCTGAAATTAGCTGAATATTCAGCCTGTTATTTGCTGTCATAAAATATAGCATTGGTACTTGGCACTTTGCTAGATAATGGCTACTAATGCTTCTAGTAGTAGTGACACTAAATCCCTTCTTTAAATCAAGAGGTTTGATGGCATTGGCTTTGATCTGTGGAAGGACAGGATGCAAGGCATTTTGTTTCTCAAGGACTGTGATGATGCTCTATTGGAAACCAAGCCTGCAGCTATAAAAATTGAGGATTGTGCTAGACTCAACAAGCAGGCGATTGCATACATTAAACGGCTATGTTTGATGATGTACTTATAGACATTAAGCATCTTGATACAACTTATGCCATATGGAAAAAGTTAATGGACACTTATGAAAACACAACTCCAATAAATTAAGTGCATCTCATGCGTAAGCTTGTGAACATGGAGTTGGATGGGTCTAAGCCAGCAGCTGAGCATTTAAGTGTGCTCACCGGGATTTTGAGTCAGTTGTTGTAGGACTCTGGTTTGCAGCCCTTTGATGATAAACTAAAGGCTATTTTCTTGTTGATGACTTTGCTTGATAGCTGGGAGTCTTTGGTTGTTTCACTAAGCAACAACCCTACTTTAACCTTTGATGGTGTTAGGGGCTTTATTCTCAATGAGGAGATCAGAAGAAAGTCTAGTGGAGAAAGCAGTGGTTCAGCCTATCATCTTAGAGGTAGGTCAGAGAAGAGGGGTAATGTAGGAAATAAAGGCAAAAGTAGGAGTAAATGCAAGGGCAAATAGTAGGATGTTACTTGCTATTAGTATGGGCGTAAAGGGCATAAAAAGCTCGATTGTCGGTACTACAAGAAAGAGCAAGAAAGAAAGAAAGAGCAAGGAAAGAAAAAGAAGGATGATAAGAAAGAGGATGACAACTCTTCCTCAAAAGAAGTTGCAAAGGCAAATGTTGCATCTAGTGTGGTCATTGAAGAGCTCTCTGACACTGGAGAGATATTTGTTGCAACCTCATGCAATGATATAGATGTTATGGCAGTAGTAATAGGTGTATGCACATTATCAAAAGGGAGGTAATTGATGCTTTACTTTCAGCTCATGATGGGCTGTCCCAATCATGGATAGTGGATAATGGTGCTTCTTTTCATGTTACTTCCTCTTTGGACTCATTTTCATAATACACTGCAGGTTGCCTAGGCAAGGTTTACTTGGGCAGCAACTATGCATGTGAGATAGAGGGTGTAGGTACCATTTACTTGGTCTTAGAAAACGACCAAGAGTTGATCTTACAGGATGTCAGATATGTACATGGCATAAAGAAAAGTCTATTGTCAGTTGGGCAGCTTGATGTAATAGGATATTTTACTACCTTTGGTGGTGGATCTTGGAAGGTCCACAAGGGCTCTATGCTGATTGTTAAAGGCAGCAAAAAGGGGACTCTGTACTATTTGCATTTTAAAGCATTACTTGGCAAGTTTTTGGTTGTGGTTGAAGTTCATTTATAGATGGAACTTTGGCACAAAAGACTTGGTTATATGAGTGAGAAAGGCCTTTAGGTTCTCTCCTCTTTAGGGAGATTTGATGCAAAAGGCTTTGGTCTTGACTTTTGTAATGATTGCATATATGGAAAACATGTGAAGTCTCCTTATTACTCTCGAGTCGTTAAGAAGTCCAATGCTCTTGATTTAGTACACTCCCATGTGTGTACTATGCTTGCTATTTTATATGAAGGTGCATGATACTTTGTTACTTTTATTGATGATTTCAACAGAATGTCATGGATGTATGTGTTAAAGAGCAAAAAGGAAGTGTTGGATGCCCTTAAAAGGTTTCATGCTTTTGTTACCACACAAAAAGGGCTTAAGTTAAAAACCATAAGAATGGATAACGAGGGTGAGTATGTTTTTGATGAGTTCTAAAGATGACTATGCTCCATGTTTTGTTTGCTCTCATTGCATCCTTGGATTTAGAGTTGGATTAGATGGATGTGAAGTTTACTTTTCTTCATGGTGACCTGGATGAAGAGTTGTACATGAAACAATCTGAAGGTTTTGCTATTCCTGGAAAATAGCATTTGGTTTGTAAGCTGAAACGCAGCTTATTTGGGATGAAACAAGTCCGTAGACATTGGTATTAAAAGTTTGATACTTTTATGCTCAGCCATGGATTCAAATGCAATCATGCAAATCATTGCTTATACACTAAAAAGGCTAATGATGGAAGCCTTATTATTTATGTGTGGATGACATGTAGATTGCAGGAAAGCATAAGAGTACTTGTACTTTAAATGCTCTTAAAAGATAGCTGAGTTCAATCTTCTCAATGAAAGATTTGGGGATAGCTGAACACATTTTGGGCATGTAGATTAAAAGATATAGAGGGTAACACTTGTTGTTTCTCTCATAGGACAAGTACATTAGCAAAGTTTTTGATAAATTTAATATGGCTGATGCTAAGCCTCTTAGTGTGCCTTTATTGCTACATACAAAGCTTAGCAAAACTGATTGCCCAAAGGATGATGCAACTACTAGTGCTATTAACGGCATACCTTATGCATCAACATGTGGTTCTTTGATGTATGCCATGGTCGCAACTCACCTTGACATTGCTCATGCAGTGGAAGTTGATAGTAGATTCATGTCCAACCCTGGCAAGCCACATTGGGAAGCAGTGAAATGTATCTTTAGATACTTTAAAGGTACACATGAGAAGTGTATATGCTATGGAAAGGGTACACTAGAGTTGCAGGGATTTTGTGATTCGGACATAGCAGGAGATCTTGACATTCAAAAATCTACAAGTGGGTATATCTTTACTTTGGCTGGTGGGGCTATTTCTTGATGTTCACGGTTGCAGAAAATTGTGGCATTTGAGTATTACAAAAGTTGAATATACTTCAGCCATAGAAGCTTCTAAGGAGGGTATTTGGCTTGGCTGTTTGGTCAAGGATTTTGGTCTCTCTTCACGTACTCCAGTGCTTGGTTGTGATAGCTAGAGTGTATTATTTTTGGCTAAGAATGCTATGTTTTATGCACGTACCAAACACATAGATGTTCTGTACCACTTCATTTGATAGGTTTTGGATGATGGTCTTGTCACATTGAGGTCAAAACCTAAGATAACGTTGTAGATGTTCTCATTAAGAGTCTTGTAAAGGCTCAATATGAGTAGGTACCCCTTCAGGCCTTTAAGTGGGAGGTTATTGGTTGTAAAATTCCTTCGGGTGTAAAGTCTCTTAATCTTCGTGTGTATAAACTTATACGGATGTGAACATACCCTTATTTTTATCCTAAGATATAAATACATTTTATTTTTTGTGTATCGTGACTTGCTGGTACACTCATCTTGGGATTCTCTTACTCTCACTCTCAACACTACTCTTGCTCCATTTTTGTCTCACATTCCATTGTGCACTCATCCCAACAGTTATCACTAACACGTCCTATACCATGGTCTCTTGAAGAGGATCTACCACATCCCCTTCCTAAGCTTGAGTAAAATGCTTGGACTTGTTCACAACTTCTTTCAGATAATTCACCATGTATGTTAATCTCTTGAGTGATCATGAGAGAGACCAACCCATGAAAAACTAGAAACAACTTCCATGTATGCTATCGGACAGCTTTGTTTTTGAGGATCTTGTACATTCTTTCCTTCATTTATAGGATTGATTTTTCACTTCAGAGTCTCTTTTTTCTATATTTGTGTTTGCGTTTTTGTGTTTGGTGTTAATGTTTGAGTTATTACATTTTAATTGTGTCCATATATTCTATGTTTTCTTTATGTAAACTCTAGCATATCTTCATACCACCTTCCATAACCTCAAACGGAGCTTTGTCGGTGGAAGTATGCATTGTATTATCATATGCAAACTCTACCAAAGGCAAATATTGCTCCCACTATGACTTATGCTAAGATGCATAGCATATCAAAAGATCAAGCATTGTAGAATTTTCCTTTGCTAACAGACCATCTGTTTGTGGGTGGAAGGACACATAAATTTTCAGTGTAGTATCCATATTTTCAAACAATTCCTTCTAAAACAAATTAGTTATCTGAGGGTCTTGATCATTGATGATTGACTTTGGCATGCCATGATACTAAACTACATGCTGTAAATGTAAGTGTGCCATATGATTAGCCTCTATCTTCTTCCTTACCGCAATGAAATGGGCATGCTTATTGAACTTACAAATAATGGTCCATATCCCATCGTTTCGTGTAGGTATCCTAGGAAGCTCAAAGATAAAGTTCATAGCAATGCTTTGCCAAGGCCTATCTTGAATAGAAAAGGGTTGCAATAAACCCAACATCTTTTGCGTATCATACTTCACTTTCTAACAATGAAAGAAATGCTCCATTGCTTTAAATGTAGCATTAATATCTCTATGCGCGGCATAAGGAGGAGCATGATTCTTAATGATCACCTTAGGCCTTAACTACTTTGTGACACATAGTTGTCTATGCATCATCGAAAAACTATCGCTAAGCACATAGTGCTCATGCTTCTAGCCATTGCAACATTGATCATATACATTCGCAAAATCTGAATCAACAACATATTGATCTTTCATGGCATCCAATTTAGTGTGAACGTGATACATTAGCCACGATATTCATATTCCCATCTATGTGCACAATCTAAAGTGAAACATAGATAAGAAGTTGGCTTGTCTCATATGCTTCTCAGATAACTTAGTTTGAGTAAAAAAGTAGCGCAATGTCTGATGATTTGTTTGCACTGTGAAATCAACTCCTAAGAGAGAGTGTTTTCATGTTGAAAGCGCATGAACTGAACTACAAGCAACAAATCTTTCTTTATAAACCTACAAATTCCTTTCTGCACCATGGAGACCACAACTCTCATATACCACAACTTGGCCATCTTGCATTAAAACAATCCCTATGCTGTTGCCATGTGCATCACATTGAATAACAAATGACTTCTTTAGATCAGGCAACACAAGCACACAATTTGAAGTCATCTTTTCCTTTAGCTTCTCAAATGCGGAAATTTCCACTGCTGTCCACATAAAAGGTGCATCCTTCTTTTACAAAGCATGCAATGGAGAAGCAATTTCAGCAAAGTTGTTTTGTTTTGTTTTGTTTGTTTGTTTTTTTTTTTTCCAAGAAATTTCAGCAAAGTTGTGCACATACTTCCTATAATTTCGAAGGTAGCCATGAGTATGTTGCTTCAATCTTTGTAGGATCCATATGAATGCCACCGGCCAACACAATGTGCTTCAAAAAGTGAATCTGATACAAAAAAAACTTACTTTTCTTGTTATTTATAACTAGTGTGTGCTTACGTAACTCATTGAACACAATGTCCAAATGATGCCTATGCTTTGCCTCATTCTTTGAATAGTCAATCATGTCGTCAAAGAAAGTACCTACAAAGCCCCTATGTGGCCTGAAGATACGATCGATCATTCAATTACATGTGGCAAGAGTATTCTTAAGTCGAAAGGGCATGAGAAGAAACTTATACAATCCAAAAGATGTCTTGAAAGCTATCTTTGACACATCCTTTGGTCTAATGTAAATGTATTGATACCCACTTTTCAAATCAATATAGCTGAATATAGCTGCCCTTGCAATCTATCAATAACATCATTGATCTGAGGGATCGAAAATAGATTCTTTATTGTGATTTTATTCAAAGCATGATAGTCAATGCACATGTACCATGATCCATCCTTTTTTTGAACCGAAAGCACCAGAGAATAAAAGGGACGAGTCAGGCTAAATCAACCCTTTTTCTAAGAGCTCATTCATCCCATAGTTGATAACATATCTCATACTTCCATAAGTGTATGGGTATGAAAGTATGACTAAAGTATGATTCAGACCCTTAGGTTGAATCATATGTTGTCCTATTTTTTTCTTAAAATATTGAAAAAATATAAGAATGTTAAGTTAAACCTTAATATGAATTGTAAACATTTCAACAAAGCTTACCCTTTGAAAAATAAGTATGAAAAACATTGAAATTTGACAAGGGAATTATGTGAATTTTGAGATTATAATCAGCCCACTAAGATCACAGAATGTCATGACTCATGACTCATAAATTATAATCAGCCCACTAAGATCACAAAATGTCATGACTCATAATACATCATAGTACTCTAGACTCTAGACAACTCAAGAGATTGAAGAGTCAAGGGTCAAGACTCAAGATTATAGACTTCCTGTGGCATGTGCTACTCAAGATGACTCATTTTCATTTCTAGCATCCTCCTCCTCCTAATCCTCATCCTCCTCATCCTCCACCTCATCCAGTGGCACACTAGAGGTACTAGCACCAGATGCACCTACTATCACAGGAGCTAAATTTTCATCATCTTCCTCTCTCATTTCTTGCAAAGCAAGCAGCCTTTCATCATCCTTTTCCTTGTTTAGCATGTTGAATGTCAGTTCTATCTTCTCAAATCCTCTTTCTTTCAACTTGCTTGTGAGACACAAATTGGTGTGGATAAAAGCAAGCTTCTCTAAGTTTTCTGGCTTAAGCTTGTTCCTTTTCTTTGTATGAATGAGAGATAAAGTGCTCCAATTTCTCTCACATGGTGAAAAGCACAAGTGCCTTGAGACGATATCCTAAGTGCAAAGTGCTGCAAATTTGGCGCTTTTGTCCCAAAGGTTTCTCACCATTTTCCACCTTGATATATCCTCTTCTCATCCTTTGCAATAGGGCGTGCAAATGTACCCGAGATAGACTTATACTTATCTAGTTCATCATATGGCTCCCCTTGGAGCACTTACATCATAGTTTGTCACACCTTCAACCACATCCATCCAATCCTTACTCACCTTCTTGTCATTGTCAGGATTCTTTGCTCTCCAAATAGGATGGAGCACAAAAGCAACAACATGCAATGGAGAGCACATTATGCTCCATTGGTCTACACAAAGTGCCTTGACTTGTTGTAGCTTGGAAGCATAAAAACCTCAAGGCTTTCAATCTCTTCTATCATGTGATCAATGAGCTCATACACCAACTGCATGGTGGCACCCTCTCTATCTGTAAGATGCAAAATCTTTATATTTGGAGCACATAGCTTCACAATCATCTTGGCATTGGTTCAAAATGAAGAACCCAAGACAATAGATGAAACATGCAAAGCCTCGATATTTCTACTAATTTTCTTTGAGCAATACTCATCACTAATGACCATGGGACGCAATCCAATGAGGACTTTATTATTCAACATGTTTGCCAAAATGATAAACATATATGCAAACTGAGTTTGTACTGGTTTCAGCAATTCTTTTGAACCAAACTTTCAATACAGATCAAGAATTGTATTTTAATGTGTGACAAATGTCACCACTTTCATAGCTTCTTCTAAAACAGGCTTCACCCAAGAAAGTTCTCCAATATCTTCAAACAACAAATCAAGGCAATGGCATGTGCAACGGGTGTTAAAAATGGTCGGCCATTCTTGCTCAATCAACACGAATACAATTGGTTGCATTGTCCATGCACACTTGGACTACATTCTGAGGCCCCACTTCAAGAATGACACTCTTAAGAATTTCAAAGATATACTCTCTTGACTTATACCAACAACTTGTATCAATTGATTGCGAAAAAGTGGAACCAAATATGCACCAAACCATTCCATTGATAATGGGTTGATGATGTGTATAAACCATCCATCACAAACAATGCTGCAGCCATACCTTTTCACTTCTCTTTAAGATTAAGCAAATCTCTTTGACCTCATCATCCAAGTGCACAAGTGATGGTATGAAGGGGCCTTGAAAGCTTGGGCCAACATTTCCAATTGCTTTCACCATATCAAAAAGGTAAGGGTTCCTTACCTTCCAATGAGGAATGTCCTCTACATAGAAGAACCGACGAAGGGCAGTTGCAATGTATCCTGTGAACTCATGGGAGCACCTACATGCAATCTATGAACTGCATCTTTTACATTTTGGGGTGCACTAGAGCATTTATTAGCTCCAAATCCCTTTAGCCCAAGATGTGGACACGAATATGAGCAAGGCCACCATTCCATGTGTGGAAACAATATTTGCATTGCATAGTATGTTGTCCATTCTTCAATGTTTGTAGTTCAGTGACAAATTACCACTCTTTCCCTTGCTTTCGAACCATGGTTAGTTGTAACCTGAAAATTGAGAGAGAGAGAGGATGGGGTTGAGCACTTAGCGGTGAGCACATTACACAGTGCACGGGTTGAGCACGTGCTGCTCTATTTTTGTACAAGCTAAGCACACTACCTTGAACTTGAATTTTTGCACACGATACTCCGGTTCAGCATAGGCGTGACTGAAACTTGCTGGTTGCACACCAAGAGGCTGAGGATTGAACATGTAGAACTGCATATGCAAAAAAGTTGGAGGAAACATTCAAAAATAAGTCACAAGGCTAAAAAGGTCAATTTGGACGAGTCATGGGCTTTTTTTACCCCCCAAAAAATGCCAAGTATGTTATGTCATTTCATACCTTTTCATACCAATCTTTTATAGACATCTAGTATGTTTGATCATAAACGTTTGAATCCAACTATGATTCACCCCACTCATTATCTCCTCTTGTGGGGCTGCAGTTACCTTGTAGGGTGGCTTATAAGGAGGGCTACTTCCAGAAATAAGATCTATGCCATGATCTTCAGGTCTTCTAGGAGGTTTTTGCCCCAATAATGATTGAGAAAAGCAATCGGCATACATTTTCAGAAATGACATGCAATCCTTTGCTAACTTAGATATATTCCCAATATTTTATCATCAATCTTATCCTTCATTAATACCAAGTATGCTGAAAGATGAGTTTTCATTACTTTAGAAATGGCAGCAGCCAATACAACAGACAAATTCCTCTTTCATTAAGCATGTTAATCAATCATTGCATGCACATGATGACACCAAGGCATACCAAGCAAGACATCACAACCTTGAAGCGGTGCGGTGAAAACCCTTCGCAGTCCACATATCCGTGAATGTGCAAGTGAAGCTTTGCAATGAGTGGCGTGAAAGGCTCTGCATGAATCTTGCATGCTATACGAATTTTTCCCACAGGTCCCATCTCATCCTCTCTTTGATACCTAGATAGGCTACTAGCATAGTAACAGGGGACGCTCGTCCTGGGCCCCTGGGACGTCGGAACGCTTCTTGAGACGGGACGCCTATGCAAGACGTGGAGGTGGAACGGGGGATGTCCCCGTTTAGAAGTGTCACAAGGGGGCGGCCGTCCCTCCATCTTGGGGATGTGTTGCCTGTCGGAAACGGACTGTCGGGACGTGTACAGTCATCGTCCCCCGCTTTTGGGTTGTCTTGCCTCCCGCACAACTCCCGCCCGGTCACCTCATGCATCTCTCGCTTGACTCGCGGCTCCTTTGACACCTGCTCCAGCTATCAACTTCCACTCCCTCTGCAGCCCTGCCCTAGAACTTGCTTGACTGTCCACCTTACTGCTTGCCCTGCAGCGCGGCCTACAGCCCTTCTTTTTCTTTTTCTTCTTCTTCTTCTTCTTGTCTTCTCCTTCTCCTCCTCTTTTTCATTATCATCATCATCATCTTCTCTTCCTTCTTGCTCCTTGCAGCTTGGGCTCCTAGCCTCCCTACATTAGGCACCCGGGTCTTGCAGTGAGCAACTGAGCAACTAGCATGGCTTCTTCACAACCGGCTCGTTGGGTTGGAGGGAGAGGCAGACGCACCGACACATGGTCGTGGTGGGATGAGGTAAATGCTAAACGCCCATCAAGTGGAGGCGGATCACGCCCTTGGTCATGCAAGCTGTGTCCATATCTATGTACGAGTGTCCATATCGGCGTACGAGTGGCCCATTTATTGCATGAGCCAAGATTGGAAGTGCAATTTTGTTCCAATGTCA
This sequence comes from Lygodium microphyllum, assembly GCF_053477565.2. Lineage (NCBI taxonomy): Eukaryota > Viridiplantae > Streptophyta > Polypodiopsida > Schizaeales > Lygodiaceae > Lygodium > Lygodium microphyllum. Next base: position 60,907,624 of record NC_141141.1, on the reverse strand, counting down.
CACCGGAGAAGAGAAGGGAGCTTCTAGATCGTGTGGCCTTGGACAAGAGGTTCTATTTGCATCAAGGTGTGCACGAGTGGCGGTCGATCTAGCTGCACTTGTAGTAGCGGCAGTAACAGCAGTTGATAGGCCTAGAGCTTCATCTATAGTAGCGAGAGTGATATTCACACCACATGGAGTCGTTGGATTGAGTTCATATTCACCATCAGTGCCTTCGTCCTCGACCATTAGATGCCAGACTACTCTCGAGGGAAGTTGGGATCCAATCAGAAAAGAGAAGACAGATTCAACAGTGGCTCGTTTCTTCTACCACGACCATATTGCATTTCATATAGCCAGGTTTTGAGTCGTGACAAATTGATATGCTCGAATCTTTACTATTTATATTTTTTTTCTTAAATAATATAATTTTTAAATTTATAACTTGGTTATAACTTATATAATATAAACTTATAACTTATTCTAAAATCATGTCATTATGATAATTATTGTGTTTATTATTTTATGTCCCTAGGTCGGAGTACTTTAGAGCCATGTTGAAGAAGTTTGGAGAGTATAGACCTAACTACATACCTCCCTCTTCTAAGACTTTATGCACTACCTTGCTCGATAAGGAAAAGCGTGTTGTGGAGCAAGTTGCAGTAAACATAAAGAGAGATTGGGAGAAAAATGGTGTCACACTTATTGCTGATGGGTGGAGTGACACGAGAAAGAGGTCTAACCATGGCATTGTAGCTTATTCTCGAGGGGAGATGTATTTTATGTCATCCCATGATATGCTTTAGGGACTAGGAAGTCCGCAGATTAGCTTGCAACAGAGTGGATCTCTGCCATTGAGATTGTTGGGCCACATTTGGTGGTTGGTTTTGTGGCTGATGGTGAGCCCATAGATAGGGTAGCAGGTGCCATTGTTAAGGGAGTGTATAAGCATATCGCATTTTCTTATTGCATGGCGCATTGCTTGAATAACCTTTTGAAGGATATTGGTGAGCTATCATGGGTCCATCCTGTGATACATGTAATACGATGCAAATCAAATGGTTACTTTTATTTTAAATCACCAATACCTTCGCTCTGAGTTTACAAAAAGGTCAAAAAAGATGTTGTTGAAGTATTCAGATACACAGTTTGCATACAACTTTTTGATGTTGGGACACCTCAGAGAATGTCTTTAGCATTGAGAGGTGGAATATATGATTTGTGTATTGAGAGGTGGAATGTCTATAGCTCACCTCTGCATTCAGGTGCATTTGTTTTGGACCCTGAGTTTCAGGGTAAGGATCAAGAAAATGATGTTGAGGTCAATCTCCATTGGAGGCAAATTCTTGAGTGCATGGTGCATGATGTTGACACTAGGCGCAAAATCAAAGATCAGCTTGCTCTTTATAGGAGAGCAAAAAACTCTTATGGCTGTTCGGATGCTCTACATGACTGATGCAGGGTTGGGGAACCTTTGTGTGGGAGGATTTTGGATCAGATGGGCCAAAGTTGCAGAAGTTGGCTGTTCGTATCTTAAGTCAAGCAGTGTGCTTCTCTTGCTTGGAGCAATTATGGAGCACCTTTAGTCATGTTACTTCAAAGAAGGGGAATTGCCTTGGAGTAGAAAAAGCAAATGATATGGTCTTTGTTAGTGCCAACTTGAGAATACTTTGTAGAAGTGTTACATCACAGGCCGATCCATTTACCTAGTGGGAGATGGAGCAGGAGGAGGAGCATACTCGTTTTATGGAGACTATGCATGGCTTCCATGATCACGATGCTAGCACTTTAAGAGCTGCAAATGCGCATTTTGCAGGAGATGATAATGATTCCCTCTAGATTTGGCCTTATTTCTTGCTAGAGTTCACTTTGTATGTTGGTTCCAGGTTTATGGCTAGTTATAGCTTGGTGTCCAGATTTATGGCTGGTAATATCCAGCTGCCAGCTGTCTATATGATGTCATGACCTATTGCCACATGGCATAGCTTGTAGATGCTCATTTTGTTGTAGATGATGATAATTATTAATTTCCTTTAGATTTGGACTAATTCAATGCTAAAGTTCATTTTGTATAGTGCTTTATGGCACGCCCTAGGGCCTACATGATGCCATGAATGATAAAGCTACTTTAGTCTTTCGTCTTTTACTACTCAATGTTGACTCTTTTTCTCCTTGAACATTTGTTTTTAGTTCCTATCTTTGAAGTTTGAAGTTTGAACTCTTAAGCTTTCATGTCACATTAACAATGACAGGTCACAGTGGAGTTTGGACGCATGCTCTTTTGTAATACATTGATTGTTAAAGTTTATCCATACGGTTTGTATTTGTCATTTGCTCATCTCATGTTCGTTATGCGATATGCTGATAAAATTCAATGAAAAATGATGTTTTTAAAGCTCAAATTGTGCTTGTTTATATATTTCATTGCAGTAGGGTCCAATATGATGAGCTGAAAACTGTTTTATATATGAAAATGCATTTTTTTAATATGCTGTCCCCCCCTTGTCCCCGTTCCCTAGTTTTGGCTGACCCTCGTTCCCTCGTCCCCCGTTCTTGTTTCTATGGCTGCTAGGTTTGTGGAGATAAAGTTGGCTTGTGCCCCATTATCAAGGAAGATTAATGCATGTTGATCTTTGATTTTGCCCCATGCTAGTATCGTTATTGAGCTAATCACTAACACTATTAGGTATCGAACCAATGGATGTTTTGGCTTTTTTCCTTTGTGATGTTCTTGATTTTTTGATTTTCTAGCTTGTTGCCTATTGGGACCATCATAAAATGCTAGGAAAAATGCCTAAATAATCAGGATAATATCTTGATGCCCTAGCCCATTGACATGCATAGACTCAACCATGAACTGACATATTTGCTAACATATCCAACTTATTAGATTAATTTTCAGAATATTAATTTTGAAAATTAATTTAATAATTATTTTAGTGCTCATAAAATTAATTTCACTAGCCAATAATTAAATTGGATAGGCCAATTTGTCTTCCAAGTATCCCTGAGCAATTATGAGTTCTTATAGCATTAATTAATTAATTAATGCCTAGTATCTAGTCACCAATGACATTAGTGGCCAATAAAATAGGTCAAAGATTGATCGGTAACTAATGCCAAAATTGATGCAATATTGATGCCAAAAGTGACCATAAATGGTTCTCAAACTGATTAAAAATTGAGCAGAAATTGATCTCAAAATTGAGGTGAAAACTCATGCCCATGAACTGATGCAAAAGTATAGTTCCAGTACTCGGGTGAAACTCGTACTCAGTTGAATACATCTCATAGTGACTTGTATACTAAGTAGTGACCTCATGCAAACATAATGTCAATACAATATCTTAGATGCATGCTTAATACCATCCAAGATCCACTATATATGAGAGCTGTCCACAACTGGCGAAGTGGAAGTGCTACCTCCCCTACTTTGTTGAACCTGATGGAGCCCAAACTGAAGGATCTAACTGAAAGGCATCTAGGTAAAACCGCAACAATTGAGGACGGTCTACCAAGTTAGTCTCTTCCATCCCCTTTACTTCTGTTGGTGAAACAATGTTGAAGCTTTACCAAGAAGCTTATGGAAACTTATTGTCTAACTTGCCTTGCCTCAAACCTCCACTAGGTTGTATGCCTTTCTTTCCCCTAAGCATTGCAATGCTTTATACTTTCACATTGCTGCAATTCTGACTTAACTAATATGCAACATTGCATCCAATTGACTAGCCCCCCATGTATACTTGACATGCTAGGAGCACCATATGCATTAGAAAACATTCTTGTTTGCATACTTGGGTCATTGCAATGTGATTGTGCTTGGGAATTTGTGTACTGCTAGCCATATCAAGATACATTTTTCCATATATTGCATGCATTACTAGTTGCATTTTTTCTCATACAAGCATTACTAGCTGAATTTCCCTCATGACCAGTACTATATGGAGCATTTACGTGACCAACATTAATACCATGAGTTCTAAACACAGCGGGTTGTATATATGCATTGTCAAACTTGTCACTTTGTGCCCTAGCATCATGCCAATATTGCTATATGTGGGGTTTGGCATATTACTAGCCATACTTGGATACACTAGACCTTGCACACCACGCATTGGTTGTTGCATACCATAAGGAGTTGTGCCATACATCCTCGTATGTGATCCCAAGCCCACCATGGCATGAAAACTAGTGCCATCACTAAAGTATCATGGCTGCCCATCATTGCATACATGCCCTGTTGTCCAAAAAGCATTGGATTGGTACTTCCAAGTTGGCCTTGCATATGCATAAATTTCCCCACTGGCATCATTTGCTTATGCTCACTACCCATGTTTGGAACATCATGTTATTGTATTGGCTCTTCCTTCGGTGCATCTTACTGTCCCGAAGTTCTCGAAGATAATTTTCTCTTCTTGCCTTTGTTGCTCTCCTTTAACTGTTATTAGCTGAACTTTAAAATGGTCATCAAATTCCTCTTGCTCTTGCTGGTCATCAGCTTTTGAAGGCTTAGAAAGACCCATTTTTTTGTCTAAACCAACATTATTAGCTTGGTGTCCATGCTACAGGCCTTGTCTAAGATAAGACATTGTATTTTTCTGAACACTTGTGTGAATTTTTCAGATTGAGAGGCATAATCCTTGCTTGATCCCATCTCACTATTTGAAGACATTCTTGCTATAGTGCTTAGCTGAACACAATTCCAACACTAGAGCAAAGCTTTTGATCTTATATCAAGTGCCTCAAGCCCACCAATTCGGGGAATTTGATGATATCCCGGCAATGGAACCAAGAAACTAGCCTTCCTCCTTAGATAGGGCGGTAAATAACTTGATTAAGAACTAATTACAGCAAACATAAATTTCACATAAATTGAAAATGCACTTTACCACTTTAATCTTGGACATTGGACACCTAGTTGGCCTTAAAACTGGTGCCCCTTGTAGTATTTCTTTATCTTATATTGCTATAGAGTCAACTTGACAAGATGACTAAAGAAAAAAAGGTCGCACTTCTAGAAAAAAAAGCGAATGCCTTTCCCACCAATCATGACCTCCACACCCACTTCAACAAAAGAAACCACCAAGGGACAATTAATAAAAGCAATGTTATGGCTTGGGTGCAGTACCTCATGAGCAAAGTGCAAAAACTCACACATGCACCAAGCGAAGGATCCCCACTCACAAGAACTAAAAGGCCAATAGTAGAGCGAAACCTGATGTTGAATCGCACTAAGGGTCAAAGATACCCCACTTGGAAGTATCAACTACTTTGATGCCCTCAACCATACCCAACATAGAAGAGTATGACAAGTTGGTAAAAGGAGTACACTTGAGATCCTTTGATCTTCTCCGCTAATCTAAGTGCCTCTTGCTGTCAAAACAGAACAACAAACCTCCAAACCGATTTGTCTCTTGGTTTACTTGGGGATTTTTCTTCATCTTGCTCCTTGAAAGACAAATTCAGCTCCAAATCTGATAATGGTTGGTTGGCCTCTTGAATCTCACTGAAATTCTTCAATTTCAGTTGTTGGAATTCAAGTCTTAGGCCATCAATTTTGAGCATGTATCTTGAGGTAGTTGTCAAAATCCTAATTTTTGCTGTAAATTAGGATTTACAGCAGAGATTGACTGAAATCTGTTCTTGTGATGGCTCAAACTACTGGAAAATGTTGAGATAACTTGAGAGATGGCTGGGGAATGAGAGGGAATGTTTTAGAGAGAAATTTCAGAGTTCTATCGTGAGAAAATGTTGAGATAACTTGAGAGATGGTTGAGGAATGAGAGGGAATGCTGTACTGGAAAATATTGAGATAACTTGAAAGATGGCTAGGGAATGAGAGGGAATGCTGTAGAGAGAAATTTCAGAGTTCTATGGTGAGAAACATTGAAAAACTACTGTTGCCTTGCTCAAATAGCCATGAAGCCTATCACCTATAGCTTAGGATCACTAGAAAGATTGATGTCTCCTCTTGTATGCTGTCACTGCACCAGACAGATCTTGGGCTGCTATCACTTGCTCTTGGAGGGCTTCAAATTGCTGTCACTTGCCATAGGACTGATCCTTGGTGGTTGCAAATCACATTAGCAGCCTCTCCTTGCTCTCTAATAGTCCCCTTCTCTTTCACAATGGTTGAAATAGACTTTCACTAGCCCCTAAAAACGTTTTTCCCACATGCATGGTAAGTTTTGCCAAGTGACAGCCTTCTAATCCTATTTTTTAGCATTATCCAGCTTATTAAATTAATTTCTAAAAATTGATTTAATAATTATTCTAGTGCTCAGAAAGTTAATTTCACCAATGAATAATTAAATTCGCTAGGCTAATTTGTCTTCCAAGTATCCCTGAGCAATGATTATCCTTAGACTGGCATTAATTAATTAATTAATGCCTAGTCTTTAACGTCACTAGTGACATTAGTGGCCAATAAATTAGTCTTGGCGTAAATTTGACATGGAGTACCACATAGTACCTGTCAGACATAACTTATTACAACTTTTGCCTTTGGTACCAACCGATATCTCAGGGTCCTATGTGTCACATTGTGAAATAATTGACTTGCACCTCACATGTGCAAGTCACATTAGCACATTTAATTAACTTCTAATCAAATGCTAAGCAAAGTAATAAAATTTCACGTCCTTGTGACAACATACCAATGCTACCATACACGGAGTTACGCATAGTACTGTCAAAGTGTAGCGGTGCGGAAGCGTAGGACTGAGAGAGAGAGAACGCAGAGAGAGAAGGGAGAGAAAGAGACAGTGTACAATGAAGATCTGCTGTATAAAGAATGCTGAATACAAAGATATACACGGGCGCAGTGCGCTGGACTGCGTGTCTCCACCTCGACGATGTGACCTGCTGTCCACCTCGAAGTCTGCTGCAGTCTGCACTGTCTGCTGTCTGAAATCTGTGAACAGAGACAGAAAACTGCACGGCGCCGGTCTGTAATCTGCGACAAAGAAGAGTGGGCAGACTGCTGGAAACGTCGGCAATATAGCCGAAAAACTGCCTGAAATGGGGCGCCAGAAATAGGGCGCAGCCTGGAATAAGTCGGCTGCAGGCAGTTGGACTGCCACGTGGCAGTCCGATTGCACAGTCCGACTGTGCAGCAGCCTGCTGGTCCGACTGTGCAGGCCTGCCTGCCCACCAAACAGGCTATGATCTCTAACACCCCCTCTCAGAGCCTGGGCAGGGCAGAAGCCTGAGGGATCTGGAATGTTGCCGAAGGAGAGCCTGAGGAAGCGCCTTTGTAAACAGATCCGCAAGATTGTCCTCCGTCTTGCAATACTCCACAGTGATGGTCTCATCCAGAAGCTTTTCTCGGATGAAGTGGTACTGAATCTCAATGTGCTTCGTCCGGGCATGAAAAACAGGGTTCCTCGCCAAGGCAATGCAACTCTCATTGTCACATCGCAGCAATGTAGGACGAGTCTGGGGGCACCCAAGCTCCTCCAACAATCTCCGAAGCCACACAACCTCGCATGTGGTGGAAGACGCGGCCCGATACTCCGCCTCAGTAGACGAAAGGGCTACCGTGGGCTGCTTCTTGCTACTCCATGAAATAACACCTGCACCCAAAGTAAAGCAGTAACCTGTTGTAGACCGCCTGTGGTCCACGTCACCGGCCCAATCCGAGTCGCTCCAACCTGCAAGTACAAGATCTGACCCATCTGTCCCTGCGGGGTAATGAATCCCCAAATCAGACGTCCCCCTTAGATACCGAAGTATCCTCTGAGCAGCCTGCCAATGCACCGTCTTAGGTTCACTCATGAACCCTGCCAAGAGCCCAACAGCAAAACATAGATCAACCCTGGTGTTGAGAAGCCAAATCAAGGACCCTATCAACTGTGGATAGCGGGACGCATCTGCCAAAGGAGAAGCTGAATGGGAAGTGGCCTTCCAGTTCGGATCCATAGGAGTAGAGAGGGCCCGACAATCTTCCATCTCAAAAGACACCAAGAGCTCCTGTACATATCTCTGTTGGGAGAGAAAGATCCCCTCTGAGACTGATAAATCTCATGGCCTAAAAAGAAATGGAGTAGCCCCAAATCCGTCATCTCGAACGTCCGATGTAAAGCTGACTTTGTCTCCTGGACCTGCTGTGCATCATCACCTGTGACAATCAAATCATCAACATATAATACAAACAGCACACAACCATCCTCGGAAGTGTGAACATATAGCTGCGGATCGGCCTTGGACCGCCGATATCCCAACTGAGTCTGGAGGAACGAATCAATCTTCTCATTCCAAGCTCGCGGGGCCTGCTTGAGACCATACAGGGCCTTCTTCAACCTGTAGACTTTCCCATCTGAAGAACCAAAGCCAGGAGGCTGCTCAACGTAGATCTCCTCCTTCAGATCACCATTCAGGAAGGCCGACTTCACATCCAGCTGATAAACAGGCCGTCTCCTATGGCCAGCCAAAGCAAGAACAGCTCTAATGGTTGCCATACGAGCGGTGGGGGCAAAGGTGTCATGACAGTCAATCCCTGGGCGCTGGGCAAAACCCTTAGCAACAAGGCGAGCCTTGTGCTTATCCAAAGTACCATCACTGAGATATTTGGTCTTGAAGACCCACTTGACTCCAATCACCTTCTTCTTCGGGGGGCGTGGCACAAGTGACCAAGTGCCATTCCTCTCAATAGCCTCCAACTCAGCTTCCATAGCTTTCTTCCATGGGGCGGACTGTAAAGCCTCCTTCACGGAGGTGGGCTATCGATCCTGCATAACACGGGACATCAAACAATAATTGGAGCAAACAAGCTCGAAGAATGCGCCTGGTGCCTCCGTGACCGCCGCGGACCATCCTGCGGTCCCTACTCCTCAGGAACCCCCTCGATCCCTGAATCACGGAGTGTGTCACGGGCCCAGCGAGGAGGAGGCCGAACCTCCCCTCTTCGTTCTCCATCAGTAGAAGACTCTGGAATGTCCACCGGTGGTAACTCCTCAGAAGGGTCCGGTGGAACAGTAGACTCTGTGTCAGAAACAGAATCATAATCAAAAGGCACAGGCTCCAGTGGAACTGTAGAAGGAGCCAAACTCTCCCCTGGATCTCCAAGAACGGGATGCTCCTCACCCGTTAAAGAAGCCGGAACCTCCACAAACCGCACATCATGGCTAGTATATACATCCTGCTTGACGGGATCATACAGTCGGTAGCCTTGGGACTGGGAGCTGTAGCCAACAAATACCTGTTTTCGGGAAGCCGCTTCAAATTTGTCACGGTGAGCCTTGGGAATGTGAACATAGGCATCACACCCAAAGACTCGAAAGTAAGAAACATTTGGCTTCGTCCCAAAATAAGCCTCAAATGGAGTCATCCCTTTCACGGCCGAAGTAGGGGATCGATTAAGGATGTGGACTGCAGTAGCCACAGCCTCGGCCCACAGAACCTGAGGGGTCTGTCGGTGCTCCATCATGGTGCGCGCCATCTCGATCACACTGCGGTTCTTCCGTTCTAGAATACAATTTTCTTGAGGAGTATTGGTATTGGCAAACTCCTGGTGAATTCCTCTATCTGTACAAAACCGAGCAAATTCATTAGACACAAATTCACCTCCCTTGTCGGATCGCAAGGTCTTCAACTTCCGGCTTGATCGGTTCTCCTCAAAGAGAAGCCAATCCTTGAAGTGCGAGAAAGCTTCTGACTTTAGTGCCAAAAAGTAGGCCCATGTCATCCTGCTATAATCATCCACGATCAGCATGAAGTACGAGCTCCCACGCAGGGACTCATTCCGCATAGGGCCACATAGATCCGTAGATACTAACTCCATCGGTGAAGTAGACCGCCGCGAAGCGGTGTGGGGAATGGCATCTCTATGCTGCTTCCCCCGTATGCAGGAGACACATGGCTGCTAGCTCACCACTATATCCGGCAACCCTCGAACAAGCTATCCACGTGACGCCTTCCGAAGATAGTCATAGTTCAGGTGACCAAACCGAGCATGCCATAACTCAGACTGTGACTGTGAGGTAAGAAGAAGAGAAGAGAGGGCAGTGGAAGACTTCAGTTTGTAAATGCCGTTCTCCTCATATCCAGATGATAGAACCTTCCTCGATTCACGATCAAGGACTCGCACAGTAGAACTGTCAAATTCCACCAAAAGACCAAGGGAGCAAATCTTATGAACTGAAAGGAGATGGTACCCTAATCCTGGTACATGCAAAATCTCTGAGGTATGGGTGCCACCTCATCCATCCGGAATAAGTTGCATCTTACCCCGACCTGCAATAGAAATTGAAGAGCTGTCTCCAATGAGAACCTGCCCACGCGAAGGTCGCAGCTGGGCAACACCATCTGATAAAGGAGTCATGTGCCGTGAGGCACCACTGTCAACAATCCACTCTCGAGCTTGGGGAGCCGTCATCGCAGCATCAGAAGCGTTCGGTGAAGCGTCCTCAATGACAACTAGATGTAGAAATGCAGCTGATGAGGGTGCAGCCACTGCTCCAGAATCCTTGGTTTCCTTCTTCTTGGTGTCCTTCGAGTCTTTATCAGGGCAATCCTTCTTCCAATGGCCAGTCTTTCCACAAATATGACATGTGGAGTCTTTGTCCTTGTCCTTCTCCTTGTCCTTCTTGGACTTGTTATCCCCCTTCTTCTTCTTTTGGTCCTTCCCCTTCTTCTGAGAGGCTTGACCTGTCAACGCCTCCGACTTGGAAGCATTCTGTCCCTTTAACTGTTCCTCTTGGTCCAAGACCATAGGAACCAACTCTTCCTACCGAAGAGTAGACTCTCGCCCCGAAGCAATAAGGGCAGAGTAAAATGTACCGAATCGTGGCGGCAACTGGGACAAGAGTGTGATCGCCATGTCTTCGGAGGAAATTGGCTTCCCCGCATTCTGAACCTGCATCTGTAGCTGCCTTAGCTTGTTAATGTGTTCCCTTAGCGAAGAAGACTTATTGACGGACAAGGTCCGCATCTGTACCTCCAAAGAAACCCTCTTCATCAGGGTCATCCGATTGTACATTTGATCAAGCTCCAGCCATATCTCACGAGCCACCGTCAAGTGCTCGATGTGAGCGATCACGGCTGTAGTGCATGATAGAAAGAGAAAGGATCGAATCCTGGCATTCAGTTTGTCCCAATGAGACTGGGCCCTGGCCAACTCCGCACGAGCATCGGAAGAGAGTTTGGGCTCATCTCTTACCGAAGGCCGGTCAATATCTTCTTGGACCAACTCCGCCAAATCATAGGACTCAAGGATGGCCAACATCATAACGCGCCAAATGCGGTAGTTGTCGCCGTCGAGCTTCTGATCTGTAGGAAGAGCCGGTAGGACAGGCACCTTCCGGTCCATAATCGCCTGGAACTCCAAGTCCATCTCTGTAGACATCTTCACCTGCAATGCCTTCTCAAACGCAAAAGTAGCCCCCTCTGACTGGGTAAACTCAGCCTGCTAAGGCTCTTCCGCGTCCCGAAGCTTCTTCACCCGCCGGAGGCGATGAAAAAGCAAAACCTGCACTTTTAGGTTGAAAACTCAAACTTCCTCCGCGTCAAACAGCAGTAAACAGCAGCAAATCCACCACCTGTACTCCTTTCCTGTGCGCCCACACTCGTTTCAGCCTTGTTCCAAGGCGCAGCCCTCCTGTCTGCCCTTAAACGTAAAAAACGCAAATTTGTGTCGCGATGGAAACTCCTCTTCAGGTTGATTCTGCGCTCAGTCAGCCCTCAAACATTGCTCTGATACCATGTCAGACTGCAGCAGACTTCGAGGTGGACAGCAGGTCGCATCGTCGAGGTGGAGACACGCAGTCCAGCGCACTGCGCCCGTGTATATCTTTGTATTCAGCATTCTTTATACAGCAGATCTTCATTGTACACTGTCTCTTTCTCTCCCTTCTCTCTCTGCGTTCTCTCTCTCTCAGCCCTACGCTTCCGCACCGCTGCACTCTGACAAGTACCAACCAATCTCGGATACATGGGGCCTTGGATACCATGCATTGGTACATACTACTTTGTACCCTAGGCATCATGCAAATGTTGCCATACATAAAGATAAGCATGTTACTAGCCATATGTGGATACATTGGGTCTTGCATACTGTGCATTGGTTGTTGCATTTTGTAAGGAGCTGTACCATACATTCCTATATGTGGTCCTTGACCCACCATAGGATGAAAAATGGTGCCACCACCAAAATATCTTGGCTGCCCTATACTTGCACGCATGCTTGGCTGTCCAAGACCCATTGGATTGGCACTACCAAGATGGCATTGCATTTTTGTATCCAATCCCATTGGTACCATTTGCTTTTTCTCATCACCAATCTTTGGTGTATCTTTAGGTTGCGGTGGTTGTCCTTTGAGAGCTTCTTGTTGTCCCAATGTTCCATGCCCTCCTTGTGTGACCAATCAATCTCCATCTCTTCTACTTTGTTTCATTTCATGAAATGGAGTCATGAAATGAAAAACTCTTTTGAAGGGTTTCTTTTATTCAAAAAGGCGTGGCATATTTTTCTAACCTATGTTTTTTCTATGCCCGCTCTTTTGCATGCTCCATCACCTCCTCCTTGTTCGTCTTTTGCTCCTCCTCCATCTCTTCCTACTCCACCTCTTCCTCCATGTCCACCTCATCTCTTCCTCATTATTTCATTATTTCACTTATTTCACTCATGAACATCAATTTTTACTCTTACTTTTAATGTATGTTTGTTATAGCTTGTGTGTTTTGATTTGTGAGTTGTGAATGCTAACTTTTAAATGAGTAGGTGAAATGGATGTTTTGGTTTTAGGCTTTAGACTTTAAACTCTGGGGTCTCGGTGGAATGGAAGTTTTCATTTTATGGATCATGTTCTTCCTCTAATATTACCATATTTGGATCTCTTTTTCTTCCTCTAACTTTACTAATATATAGTGATTGCAATTGTTATAAATAATATTTTTTGAAACCTTGAAATCTTAAGGTAGCTAATGAAATAAAATATGAAACTAAACCTCAAAACCTTGAAACACAAAAAATGTACTTGGATGTGCATTGTATTGATTATGAATAAACAGTGGGAGATGCACGCGGGCACATGCGCATGAGAGAGAGAGAGAGAGAGAGAGAGAGAGAGAGAGAGAGAGAGAATGTTTGCTAACCCCCTCCCCCTTTTGGCAGCCTTTGTCCTTACAACTGAAGCTGTTTATTCCTTGGAAAAATATGATTCGGATGTTATTTCGCAGATCAGCACCACTGTCAAAGAGATATGTGCTGACAGACACGTATGTTCTTATTTGCTGTATGCTTTGATTTATGAAATGATTTTGAACATGTCCAAAAGCATTTCAACTTCAAAATCACATGAATGTGTTTAAAAACATTCCAACTTCAAAATCACTTGGTTCCAATGTTCTCCTTGCAGAGCTATTGTGTTGTCTGCATTTGCTTTGACATCCTTGCAGTTAATCGTGTTCAGGTTTTAAAGCTATTAAACTAAAATATGATGAAGATGCATGATTGTCAAGTCTCAATGATTTTCTTCAGCAGGAAGTATACTTGAAAAAATAGTTGTTAGCATATACTCTCCTAAGTTGACAATTCAACCAAGGATCAAATGTGAAATTTGCATTGGCTTGCAGGTTGATGTTGAAATGAAAGTTTTGACAGGAGACCCAAGAGATGTCATTATGGAGACAGTTGAGAAACTCAAACCAGACTTCCTGGTTATGGGTAGCCATGGTTTCGGCCCAATCAAACGGTATGTCTGATGTGATTACTCTGCTTAGTTGACGCTATTAAATTTGCTTCTGTTCCATATAATTTTGACATGTGGCATTTGAATTGTTTCCTGGAAACAGGGCGCTGTTGGGCAGTGTGAGTGATTTTTGTAGCCATCATGTCAAGTGCCCTGTTCTGATAGTGAAAAAGCCTGAGTCGTCCTCATGAGTGCAGTTCTGATTTCTTCCTGTCAGCTCTTTATTGTATTGTTACCATGTTGCGAATTATTTAAGCTCTTTATTGTATAATCACTTCCAACTTCTGTAGTGCAGATTTTCAATTTAATTGGCTGGCTTGTTTTGTTTGGGTTGTCTGAAGAGGATTGTGTGGGGAAATATACTAGTGCATCTTGCATGCATCTAGAGTATAATGTGCTTCCTGTATCTCTGTTGAGAGAAAAAAGGCATTGCACATGGTGCCTAAAACCAGCCTTGGAAAATATAGATTCAGCCATCTGAGGATCATACATGACAATCTGTGGTGCTAAGGTGGAATTTAACCCCATAGCCTCAACGTATGTCCAAGTCTTAAGTAGTACATCACCAAACCTGATCATACATGTGTCTACCTGTGGTGCTAAGGTGGAATTTAATCCCATAGCCTCAATGTTGAGTCAAGAGTCTTAAGTAGTACATCACCGCTTTGGTGATTGTGTGTGAATGTGCGAAGCAAGAAACACCTATTGCCTGTGCACTTTCAATGTGCGAGGGAAGTATATAAAGTATGTTTTGGCACTCAAAATTTGGCTTCGTCAGCATTTTTCATTAGTGATATTAATGAAATTCCAAGGTTGGCTTTTTTTTGGGCTATGCATGATTAAGATTTGACTTATTCAGGAAGCTGATGCTTTGGAACATTTCGAAAGAGGCATCATTTATGAAATCAAACTATTGGTGAAAGAAATGCTTAGATGAGTCATATAAAGATTCTATCATTTTGTGAACTAGGAATGTGAGAGTCAAGTTCTAAAGCCTCAATCGACTGTATAGTTGGATCCCTAGAAGGAATCAGCCATCACTTGATGTTGTTATCCAAAAAATATACAAACTTTTGGTAAAAGTGAATTATGTAGGTGTCCTATTTCTTTGATTGGCTGAACAAACAAAACCAAGTCCTAAAGTTTGGGTGTCATTTGAGGTATGACAATATTCTATGCATGTTCACCAATTGTTGCTTGTAGAAGGAAGAAATGCACATCAAGTTGCTTTTTGAGGTGCGTATGGTTGCGTAAGATTATGCATTTATGATAGCTTCTTTACACTCGTTGAGTGTTTTGGATGGAAGTTAATGGATGGTTTGTACAACCAAGACACCCCTCAGTAGGGTTTGGCTCTCTTAAGTGTTGCTTAAACTTGAGTGCTAGTCGTGACTTGCTACCAATATTAAAATTTAGACCTAATATTACATTGGATTGAGCATATTATTGAAAAGAGTTTCATTCTTGGATTTTGAAACATTACATAGATAAATAGCTCTCAACTAATTCAAAACTTGAAGAGATCGAGCTAGACAAATAGAATCAAGGTTTAGTTATTATGAGGTATAACCCGCTTTCAGGTGCCATTGGCACAATACGAAAACCAAGTACTAAAGTTGCAAATGTATATATCATATCCCTAGAGCAGCCCAATGTTTATGCTTGTTAAACTTTTCCATTATAGTGTTACCTTCTCGATAAACTCCTCTTTATCTTGTTTTCCAATTGTTTTCATCTTGGCGATTTTCGCTAGGTTATGCATTGAGTTATGCTAGTGTGAGTGCATCTTTGGGTTCCCTTGAAACATTTTGATTGCTTTAGTGCTTCAACTTTATCTTGCATGTCTCTGAATTAATTTTTTTCTTTGTTGATGTTGAGCCATTTTTTCTCTTGTTCTTTTGCTCTCTCTTGCTTGTGGTTGGTCTTTCTATCAATTGGCATGAAAGCTATAGTCTTGAGGTGGTTGGAGTGTGGAATATGAGTGTTAAGGTCTACCATGAGATTGATGGGTTTGTGATACTTGTTGCCCAAATTTGAAAGAGGTACAAATCATGTGAATTGAAAAACTTGAGCTTTTTGATTGAAGTATAGTAGGTGCTTGGATTTAGGGATCCATCGAGGCTTCGCTTAGGGCTAAGTTTGGGAGTTGCTATGGCTTAAGTTTGAAGTGCATGGACAACCATTAAAGGTTGGTATCAAGCTTAATTACTTGGTCTTTCGATTGCTCAAGAAAAGATAGTGTTTATCTGTTGATAAATGGACATTGTCAGAGGATTTTTAATCTATACTGTGAAAGCATTTGATAAGTTGTATATTAAATTTTTCGATGGTTTACACGTGGGATACTAAAACATTACAGTGGTCTTAAATAATTCGCCTTTTCCCTTGGTTTGGGCTTGGAATGGGTTAATGAAAGCTTTATTCACATTGGTTAAACTAAAACTAGATATTTGAGGAGTTGTGTTCACACTCGAACTTGAAGAATTGGTTTGAACAAAAGTTGGATTTACATTGTACGCATTTGAGCTCATTCAAAATTGAATTACTTGGACAAATAATTGAATTGTTTATTTGTTGAATCACTTGTAGAGAATCATTTTTAGACTATAAACAGTTTGAACTAGTTAATTTTGTGAATTGCTTTAGCTCGGTTTTTTAAAATTTTTACACTATAGAGACATCAATTTCTCTAAAGGCCCAATAGGTGGTTTTTGTGTACACTTTCAAGGGTTGTGTAACTTGGAAAATATAGAGAATCAATTATGTAAGAAAATCAAATGCCTGTGTATTGATAATGGTGGAGAGTTTGCTTTTCATGTATTTTAGAACCTTGATGAAATTTAGGGTATCCAGAGGGACTTGACTACTCCAAATAGCCCAACTCAAAATGGGATTGTAGAGGAGATGAATAGCAATATATGGGAAAAGATTTGCAATATGCTATCGAATGTAGGTCTTACATATGGATTTTAGGTCGACGTCATCAAAACAATATTTCATTTGATCAATAAATCACCTAGTAAGCCATTGGACAGAAAAATCCCTATAGAGATGTGATAAAGGAAGAAACCCTCTTATGAACATATACATGTGTTTGATTGTAAGACCTATATGCATATTTCCAAGGACGACGAGCAAGCCTAATTGTAAGTCATAAAAATGCATTGTTCTTGGGTATGGAGACTCAGGAGAGATGAGATATCGTTTATGCGATCAAGAGGCTGGAAAATAGTATACAACCATGATATGATATTCAATGAAAAAAAATGCATAAGTAATCCATGAAGTTATTGAGATACACAAGGTAGTATTTTAAGAAGATGGAGAGCCACCATATGAGCTACATGTTGACTTGCTGCCTATGATGCATTGATAGATAACCACGAAATGTTGAGTTGGTTGTGCAATTGCAATGTGTATGACCCCATATTCAATAGGATTGAAAGTTGGATGACCAAATGCTTAGGTCGAGTAGGTATTGAGACATTCTATAACAGTCTCTAGACCTTTATAGAGATACACTTAATCTCTTGATTATACCTTGGTGACAAATTGAAGAGAGCCTTCATGTTATGAGGATGTGATGTCTATATAATTGAAAAAAGGTTATGTAATTGGAGATGAATTATTTGATGAAGAATGCAACTTGGGAGTTGGTTTAGTTGCTTGCAAGTTAGCATTCATTACCACAAAATGGATGCACAAACTAAAGATGTCACCATTGGATGCATTGCCCAAGTATAAGGCAACGTTGATAGCCAAAGTCTTTAAGCAAGAGAAGGATATATACTTTGATGGGATCTTCTCACAGTAGTCAAGGGGATTTCTTTGTGTAAAATTCTTGCATTGCTTGTTGCCAAAACAAGATATGGAGCTTGCCCAAATGGATGTGATGCTAACTTTTTTACACGGGCACTTGCATGAGGATATCTAGATGCAATAGCAAGAGGTGTTGGTTGTGTAAGGCAAATAATGGATGGTGTATGTAAGCGTAACAAAAGTATTTATGGACTAAAGAAGGCACTAAGAGAGTGATACCATAAATTTAATGCTTTTAGAAGACCTTAGGGATCATTAGGTTTGCTTTGGACTAATAAATGGGCCTCTTAAGAAATGGAACCTCAGCTTACATGATATTTTGGATTCAAAATTCATATATATTTTGTTATCATTTTCAAATGAAGATGTTTTATAACTTTTAATTATGGAGTAAGGTTTGAAACATTGACCTAGAGAAGGTAGAATTTATGGCTCAAGTCTCCAAAATTTGGCCCTCTTGTAAGTCTTTCAAATGTTTAAACTTTCTATATAGTCCTCCCATCGCCATCTCATTTTGCATTTGTTTACTTGCATTTTACATTCTCACTTACATTTTACACTCTTTACTTGCTTGAAACTCTAGAAAATGGTACTAATATTCTACTGGTAGTGTAATTTGTTATTGCCTTTTTCTTTCAAAAAATAAAATCAACTTATTTTCTTGATATTTTTGAAAAATTAAAAATGGAAAATGGAAAATGTGGGTGATTGGAGGAGGAAAGTAATTATATTGAGCTTGATCTTGAATACTACTCTTTTTGTAAGAGAAACAAGCCTTACTTTTTATCTAAGAATGAAAAACAGCTGCATAGGATGTAGGAAATAAAGAATATATATTTATGGGGAGAAAAATCACATCTCCTTTCAAGGACATTATATTTGTGCTCAACTTTGTTGGTGATGGGGGCACAACGGGTTTCTAGAATATATATATCATCTTGATGTGAATGTGTAGGTCCTATTGTTTGAGAAGGACAACACATATTTGAAGCATGCTATGAAATAATGTTTGAAGAAGTTAGAAAGAAGCAAAATAGATCATTTTCTAGCTACAAAAAAGAAAAAGAAGCATTTTGACTTTGAGCATAAAACATTGGATCTTTGTAAAAGAGAAAAGAAGCTTCGAGACATTGCTCAGTTGAAGGCAGAAAGTGGTAGTATCAAAAAACACATACATGCAATCAAGTTAGTACTTCATACTTCTTGTTTCTTTTTCTACATAATATGAAAATAAGTATGCGTATATGTTCTATGATCTTTATCTATTCTTGTGAAAGAAGGCTTTGTTGCATCCTAATCCAAATGGTGATAACATGTGTGACTCTATTGGAGTATCTAATGTTGATCTTCTTGTAGATCATCGGGAGATGGAAGCAATAATTAAAAAAAAGAAGGTTCAAGAAGATTACCCAAAAAGATGTAAAGAGAATCTGACACAAAGGCTATATCCAAGGTATAAAACTTTGCAAGCAAAGATATAGTTGGAAAATGTAAAGGGCTCATTGGTGCCAAATCCCACATATGTAATGTTTGCACACTATCAAGTAACGAAGGGATTTTTTATGTACTGGGACAATTGTTCTATATTGAAATAAATGTACCTCAAGTACATGACAATATAATAACATGCTTTATGATTTGGAAGCTTTGCAATCCCTCACAGATCAATTATTTGAAGTCACCCCTACAAAATGTGGTAGTGTTTTAGAATTTCTTATTGGACTTGACAAGTGTAAAATCATCAAGAATAAGAACTTAGAAAGACAGACTACAATTGATTAATAGAGCACTTGACGATCCTTCAACTAGGAAAAATGATACAAAGTGGTTTAATTTGCAATACAAAATAATTGATGAATAGAGTACTTGATTCGTGCACTAGGAAAGATAATCGAAAGTGGTTCAATATACCATGCAATAATAATATATTTTCTATAGGATCATTTGAGGTGTGTCTACGCATGGCATGGATGGGAAGGAAGTGAATGTTCATTTTGCACGGTCATTTTGTTTTAAGTACCATGCATTCCATGTTGCCATAGAGAAGTTTAAAATTTTACATAGTCTTTCATAAGATTGGAATACATGAGGTCATCATCTACCAAAGAACTGGAAAAATATTATATGTTTAAGGCATGGTAGAATATAACATAGAATGGCATATAACAAGTAATTATCCATTGTTGCCACAATTTGTTTAATTGTACATAATTTTATTCTAGAAAGTCATGCCATGCTATGGTGTATGGATAGGTGATTTGAAGACCTTGAAGTGCTTGTCCTAAAAGTCCTTGTATATATTGTGCGAGTTTTGTAAATGTACGTGATAATCATACTGGAAGAAAGTTCTAGATAGGCACATGAAGGACCCTAATTTCAAAGAAGTACTTGACATTCCACTATGCAAAGTTCATATTTATATAATGTAGGCTTGATGAAAAATAATTGAGAAGCTGTTATTTCTATACATATGCTTTACATGGACTTTGCAAAATCGAGAGTAGAAAAGGAGAAATCTATAAAAGCGTAGGAAAAAGTTCTTTGTGAAATGGACACATAGAGGAAATGTAAAGATGGAGAGGGATGAGAAAATATTAAACAATGGAAAAGATGTACTCATAAGGCTCTCCATAGGAGGTGCTAAAGCAAGAAGATTATTCTTTGCATCACCCTAGGACAATGACCATCTATGCCATAGATAAACAACAACTAGTACTGGCCAACATTGTAAGAGGCGATATCCATCAATTATACAGTATAATAAATTAAAATGTATCCATAATGTAGTTGTGGACCATGCAAACTAGGGATGTGCTAGAGAACAAAAAGAAAATGTTTGGAGGCCTTTGGATACAATATTCAAAATTTTCCCAATTAACCATTGAAAGTAACAAATCATAGAACCTTTCAAATAAAATTTGAAGAATTTAAGAAGTCAATGATTAATGCATGGATAGACCAACACATAACCCACTATATGGTAATGAAGCAACCACATTGTATTGCATAGGAATCCAACAAATTCTATATGTAATGGGTATTATGTATGTTGCAATACATCATCTACATTCATAATACACAAAGAATTTGGCAAATTCTATACATGATGGGTGTTACGTATTTGCTACACATACCCTATACTCATGCTCTACGGTTTGCAAATGAATATGGTAACCTCTTAAGGTATTATGTATGTTGCACCACATCATCTATACTCATAATACATGGAGAAATTGGCAAATTCTATACATAATGGGTGTTACATATTTGCTACACATACTCTATACTCACCCTCGATGGTTTGCAAAGGAATATGGTAGTCTCTTAATGTGGTCAACCTTGAGGAAGGAGAAGGCACATTGCTAAGCATGGCCAAAAGGCCAAAAGGCTACTTCAAATACACATGGCATGGTGGAGGGTGAGAGAGCTAGTAGCCTAGAATAATTACACCAATGGAATCATAGGAGTCTTATCTACAAAATTCAAAGAAAGGTCGAGCTTAGAACATCTAGCATCAATTGGACATTATAGATAAGCAAAGAAAAAAAGAAGAGCTACTTGATAGCAACCTAATGCATGATCTAAACATGCATAGTGGCAAAAGAGAAAAGAATGATATGGTAAAATTTTCATAGATATCAATTGTGCACAAACTAAAGAGATGTACGAGAATATGCAAATGCATTGTTCTTTAATATACATCAATATCTTGGTGTCTAAATACTAACCTATATTTTTCTATTCTCCTATTCTTGCCTTTTTCAATGATGGCCGCACTTCCTTTTGCAATTGTTGAACACTGGCAAGTGTTGTTTTTCTAGCTTGATTAGTTCTCTCTTTTCATTTTCAACCAAGATATTTGGGTTGTGGATCCCACAAGTTAGCTGATAAAAAGAAGAATATGTCAAAAAGCACTAGCTCCACATAGCATAAAGAGTGGGTTCCTATAACAAAATTCATACTAATAATTGATTCTCTAAAAGTATTGCTTTACATGCATTCCTTCTCAAAGGGAAAACTCCTCAATAATTGAATAGGGTATTTTAAAGAAACAATGGGAACTTGGCCTTGTCTTTTGAAAATTGGTTATGGATAATTAACACATGTGGAAACCTAATCTTCCTTGTGTAGTTTCCAAGTGCAATGTCCTTGCCTATGCATTTCACATTCTTTCCTTTGCCTTGGCTCAAGAACTCATCTGCATATACAGGTAGTTGCAAGACATGTAGAAACTTGCATATAATGGTTATTCAAGTCACCAAAATAAAATCATTATTTGAACTCTCCTAATATTTACGTGAATTGAGAAAACAAAAACTTAGTGATGTGAATACTTTTCAATTCTTATCATCCACCATCATAGTATGATTTCACAACTTGATAGTTTTATTATCAATTCGAATAGAGAATGACTCTCTCTTGGATCTCCCGATATTTGTGAGCCCAAAACTTTGTTTTGTAGCCTCAAACATGTCATGAATTGCGTGATTAGGGGACTTACGAGCTATTGCACGAAAAACACACCATACACATAAGAGGAAGCTCATTCAGGAACATAAGAAGAGAGATGGATGCCAAAAAACGTTTTTTGGTTGGTTTCTTCTTCTTCTTTTACACTCAATACAATGTAAATAAATTATAGATAAGATACAACATAAAGGAAAGTGGCCTACTAAGTCAAATATTGGATGATTGACTATGCTAATGGATTGGCGTTATAGCTATGCTAGCTAGGTGCAACAAACTAAATATAATAAGTGATAAGTCAATGGCCATGTGAGGATCATAATGACCATTGACATGCTAAGTGTAGATGTGTGGGTGGACCCATCTAACTAGGTGGTCCACTATCAATGTCCACATGTGTTGAGCTTTCCATCTCAACACTCCCCCTCAAGCTCAACTATATCTCTATAACTCCAAGTAAGCTTCGAAATTTTTGAAGCTTCTTTGCACACAATGCCTTTGTGAAAATGTCAGCTATCTGATCCTGTGTGTTGACATATACCAAGTCAACCTCTCTGCAAGTACCTTCTCTCTCACAAAGTAGTAATGCACTTGAATGTGTTTCGTCCTAGCATGGAATAGTAGGTTCATAGCTACTTGTGTGCTGCTCATATTGTCACAATGAATGACAACTGGACCATCTCCTTACACATCCAAATCACCCAATAACTTTTGCAGCCATACCACCTTACACGTTGCCATAGTAGCACCTCCATACTTAGCCTCTGTACTCGATAAAGTAATTGTAGGTTTATTTTTGTGACTCTATGTAACCGTTGCATTACTAAGAGAAAACATGAATTTGCTGATAGACCTTTTGTCAGACATGCTACGAATCCAAATTACATTTCTCTATATCTAAACACTTGTATATTCTTACCTACCTCATAAAAAATTCTATAATACAAAATGAAATTCACATATCTCAATATGTGTCTAGTTGCATCCAAATGAGGATTTTTAGGCATCTACAGAAAGTGACTAACAAGGCCAATATCATAGTTCATATTTGGCCTTGTGGCAGTCATATAAATCAAACTTCCTACTATCCTTCTGAACATAATAGAGTCTTTTATCTCATCCCAAACATCAACTCTCAACTTTCATATTTTGCTCCAATGGCATTGAAAGAGGCTTATATGTTGTCATACTATACTTGAACAACATATCCAAGCCATACTGCCTTTGGGATAGCCATATACCATTATCACATCTGATCATCTCAATACCAAGAAAGTACCTTAGATCACCTAAATCCTTCATCTCAAACTTCTTCTTCAAAAGGTTCTTGACTTCAGTAATCCCATTGTCACTCTCACCTGTAATAATTAAAATTCATCTCAAATCTTGTATCTCCCACAGTCAATCTCACTTGTAATGATCAAGTCATCCACATAGATAACTATGATGACTAAGCATACATTTGTATTCCTCACATAAAGTGAGTGATCGACATTAGAACCATAAAGGCAATACCGATAAGATACTCTCTAATCTTATCAGATCATGTTCTAGGCGCTTGCTTTAGCATGGTCTGATAAGATTGGAGAGTATCTTATCTGCACACATATTGATATTCATAGTAGGAATTCCAGCATTTAAAGTGGACATATAGTCAACTGTATTTCCTTTTGCGACTAACTTGCACTTATTAAAATATTCACAAAGCAACCATTTACATTTAATCAAACCTAGAACTCTTGCTCTACCATTTGACCAACAAATACTAAATTCTTTGTGATGGATGACACATGTAATACATCTGACAGACTCTTTGTCCGAGCATTATGCAAGGACAAGGGAACTTTTCCAATGTGTAAAATTGGGTGGCATGAATTATCACATGTTTGCACATAACCTGGATTTTGTAAATCTTGCATCTCTCCAAACCATTCAGTATGATTGATCATATAATTAGATATACATGAATCAACATACTATACATTATCATGTGTTCCCTTTTCTGTAACAACATTCATTATATGCTGCATAACAAACATATGCTCATTTTTATCTTCATTCAGTCGTGTGAAGATGATGCATTCCTTTTTGCAATTTACCACTATGGATATCATCATTCTTAGCATAAAAATGAAATGTAATATGACCTATTTTGTCACAATAATGACAAATAATACTAGAATTACTAGAAGCTCTGTTTTGCTATCCACCTCTTCCTCTAGAGCCCCCCATGTCTCTAAGGTTTCCATGGCCTTCTGAAACTTGTATAACTGTTGATTCAATCTTTTTTGTTGTTTATCACAAGCACGTCTCATACCATGGCTTCTTGAAGAGGATCTGCCATGTCCTCTTCGTGAACTTGAGTAAAGTGCTTGGACCTATTCACTACTTATTTCAGATGATTCACCCTGCATGTTGATCTCTTGAGTGATCATGAGGGAGACCAACTCATCAAAAATTAAAAATGGAATTTGTACATATATAGAAGTGATAAATGATTTCCAGACTTTCTTATTATTGAGGCTACTCAAAGTAGATGAAACTAAATCATCATCCTCAGGCATCACGTCAATAGTTACTAAGACATCTACAATGCTTCTCACTTTCAAAATATACTCATTTACATACATCTTCTCTTTCTTCAAAGTATTTAACTCTTGCTTGAGTTGAATTTTCTATGCCTTTGTATTTACTAAAAATATGTTTTCAAAGATTGTCCAAGATGCATGTGAAGTTTCTGCATTTTTTATATGCCCCAACATAGTGTTGTCAAACAATGACTATAGATAGCCAATACATCACCTTTTTGTCTTTTGCATTCCATTCTTTCCACACCTTTAATTCTTATGTAATCATAGGATGACTCATCTTTGGGTCATTTTCTTCACCTAAAACAAACTCATAATAGTCTTTTCCAATAAGGACGTTCATCACACGAAACTTCTATGAATGATAATTGTTCTTGATTAACTTCTCAATGATGGGGATTCCATTGTTCTTTGCTATTTTCACAAAATTGATACAAAACATCAAGTCTTCTAGAATATTTTACAACAAGTGCATATCAAAACACAAAATAGTCTCTTTCATTGACTGCTTAATAGTATATGTAATCTGCAATCTATTTGCATATAAAATTTGTGTCTGCTTCTTGGTAAACACCTTAGAATTTACAAATTTGAAATTTCAATATATCCTGAAATTGCTATTTGCAACATTGTAGGTCTAAACCAAGGCTCGAAAAAAACTAGAGGCAAAGACTATAGAATATATAGTGCTCTATTCGCATACCAAATCTCATAGCAATTTGAGATTTTTGCTCTACCATGCTTTCCATGCCTCCACAGGCTCTATCCAAGAGAAAGGGTGGAAGAATGGGAGAGCTTCTTACCCTTTGCTTGCTTGCCCGATTCCTTGCTTCTTCTCTTTCACTTTAGCCTTTAAGACCAATCTCTATTAGTGGCATCTCTCTAATACCATGTCACAAATTACCTGGTGGGGGGGACTTGAGGTGCTACACCAAACGCACACCATACACATAAGAGGAACCTCAGTCCAAGAACACAAGAAGAGAGGAGGCCAAAAACATTTTCTTCCTAGTCTCTTCTTCTTTTTTTACACTTAATACAATGTACATAAAGTATAGATGAGATACAACATAATGGAAAGTGACATACTAAGTCAAACAACACATAATTGACTATACTAATTGATTGGCGCTATAACTATAACAACTGTAGGTAGGCGCAACAAACTAAATATAATAAGTGATAAGTTGGTGGGGCCGTGTGAGGATCGTAATGACTACTGATGTGCTAAGTATAGATGTGAAGTCCCATCGAACAAGGTGGACCATTATCAACGTCTGCATGTATTGAGCTTGCCATCTCAACAAAACACTTCTTCTGTAGAGAGGCAATATTCGTAGCATATGGTGTATCATTATACATCATTGTCAATGTTTCTATACAAGTGCAAGGAATTCACATTATTTGACATGAAAATCTAGCAATGAATATTAGTTCACTTTTTCCTCCTTTGCAAAATTGTTGTTCACATCAATACTTTGCATAAAGATAGCTAGACGACAGTCCTCCCTTTGGTTAAGGTAGTTGGTATGTTAGAGAAGAGGACACAGTTGAGGTCGCCAATGAAAGACATAGGAAGAGAAAATGTTGGGACATTGCCTTCTTCCTTTGTTACATTTTCCTTCTCTTGATTGGTAACAATTTCTATATCTCCTCTTCATAGTCTCTCAATGTCTGATTGTGTGCTACCTCCCCCCTCTCCACCATTAGGTGTATCTCTTCCATTGTATTTTGAACTTCATCCTCCTCTCTAGCAACTTTTGGTGCTATCTCAACCTCTTCCTTCCCCTTGGACTTCTAATCCTCTTTCCTTTTATAACATGTAAATAACAGAGAAGGGTATGATAGTATTCCTCTAATTCACACACAGAATTCATAGAATTGTGATGCATGCATTGAGTCTTGATAAGTACATTCTTTTTGGTTAACTTGTGTAGGCTCTTCTTCAACAACTTCTTTTGTAACTATGTAAGTGTAGTTTGGAGGATTGACATGGGAAAAAATTATCTATCCTCAATTGAGATTGCAATGGGAAGAGAATTTTCATAGAACTTTTTTCCTATCTACTTGATGAAAGGTTTTGCACATGAGGCAACCTTGAAGATTTATGCTTTCTAAGAAAATGTGAGGAATTTGGGAGTTCAAGTGATGGTGTTGAACCTTTGCTAGTAGGAAATCAAATATTTTCTCACTAAGCGTTCTTCAAAACGCACCTCGAATTCCTCTTTGATGTTTGAAAAATGCCTTATAGGCTGCAAGTAGATCACAACAACACCAATTTATATTGATGGCTATACATGAAAATATTTAGCCCAATAAAACCGGAGGGGAAGGAATTGTGCAAATGAAGGACTATACAAGTACCTCCACATGAATAGTGCAAAGGGATCATATTTCAATTGCAAAGTGAGGTCCCCTTATGTTGTTGGGGTACTCTTGAATAATGGTCTTTAGAGTTGTGTCCAAATAGTGGCTAGTGAGGCCATTCTGCATGAAGGAAGGACAATCCATGCACTGAAATCCTCTCATCAAGATCTTTTCAATGATACGTTATATAATATAGTTTTGAGGTATAATGGATATAGTTATCTATAGGCCACCTTTTTTAATAGGAAGTTGATATGAAAATTCTTACAAGGCCCAATAGTGAGTCCAAATCTCCCCTAAGTAATGGTTTTCAGTTAGGCGCCCAAGAGAAATGAAGGAAGGCCATTCTATAATAAGAAAGGGCACTCTTCGCGCTATTGGGACACATATGCAATGAAACATATTTACCCCAATAACACAACATGATGTGATTGTTGGGGGAGGGGGGATAGTCACCCTTGTCATTGTTCAGGCACATATATTTTACAATTACTCCTACCTAAAGAATGTGATAGGGACCACATTCCAATTGCAAAATGAGGTCCCATTTCATTGTTGGAATAGTTTTGCGATTGGTCTTCAAACTTGTGACCAAAAACTACGAATGGAGACCATCCTACATGAAGGGCACTCCTCATGCTATTGGGAGATACATATATCCCAAAAACATGAGGAGATACATTGTGTGGAACAAACAGTCTTGCCTCACATTATGGGAACATAAAGTATACAAACACCCCCACCTAAACATCATGAAAGGACTTGCAAAATGAGGGTCCCTCATGCTATTGGTCCAAAAGAGGACCCCTCATGTTTTTCCAAATTTTCCAAACATGGTTCACAAGATAATACCTTTATTCGAAAACAACCTTAAGGGTGGGGGTTAAATTCACAACCTGCTTGATGAAATGGGCAGACTTGGAAAACCTACTCCAATAGGCTATGGAACGGGCCTATGAAAATCACTTATGGGGGGAATTTATAGTTCATCATTATGATGGCTATATGACACATGGTAATAGCGTGATTGGGAGTGGCATGTCATAAATTAATGATTCTGTGCAACGACTAAGAGGAAAGCAATGGTGAGATGCAAGTAGAAGCTAATGAAGTGTAAGAGGGTTGAGAGAGAGAAGAAGACAAGAGAGTTATATGGGTACAAAATGTGGGGGTATTCACATGGGAAAAAGAAGAAAAAATAACTTAAAAATACACGAAATAATTAATAAAATAAAATCGGTAGACAGGACCAAGATGGGGAAAAAAGGAAAATCATGAAGGGGACCAAGATGGACATGGCTATTCAATCAAAATTAAAGGTAGGCTCACATGAAAAAATAGTAAAAAACGTACACGAAATTACCTGAAACGACAGAAAAAGTAATAATAGACAAACCATACATCGGAACAAGGGGCAATAAAAAGAAAAAATTTCTAGGGAAAGATGTATGTTAGGGTTGGGATATCAGATTGCAATTTTGATTTGAAAATGGTGCATTCGCATGGAAACACGTGAAATGGATAGAAAATTCTTCAAAAAAATAATAACACATGATATGGGGCTCAAAATAGAGGGGTATAAAAAGGAAAAGTGGCCAATTCGAAGGGATGAATAGGGCTAAAAGGTTGGATAGGGGTTCTAGTGAACGAAGGATATGTTTTCATGGGAAAACATCAAAACAAGGGATAAAGGAAAGAAGAGAAGGAACGACCATGGGAAGGGGGTAAAGGAGGACATGTAGGTGGGGAAGGAATCCCATCAGAGTAAAATCAAGACATAGCAGATATGCATGATCAGATCATGGTAGATGCATAAGGTTATGCAACGAAGATGCGCATGGACACGCCTCCACACTTAAGATCTTAACAAGAAGGGTGGACTGAGCAACAAGGACCTAGGACCACACATTAGACCAACTGCTAACGTCCCCATACTTAAATCATGATTGTTACCGAGAAACAAAAGGTGTAGGGTTATAAAAACTTGGCCCATGTTACCGAGAATTGAAGTTGATTGTCAATGTCACATGCTGTATCATAGTCGGCTATAAGAGGTACCAAAATGTCTTCACAGCACACTTACAGCGTGGCAAGGACCATGTAGCAGTATCCAGGGGGAGACAACTTTGCTGAGAGAATCGTGGGAAATCGTTGATGGCGAAGGATATTGCCCTCGACTGACATTCACTAAAATTAGAATGAAAGAATAGTCACTCGTTCCATTACTGACATCACTCGATTGAATAATGATCGAAATCCAGTCTCACACCCGGCTTAGAAATCAACAAGGGAGATGGTTCAGAGGTAGTATACTAGTGTGCACAGTTGATGGTGGATTAGTGCGCCCAACCTCGTCTGGCATAGGTGCAAGAGGCAAGAAGGCTAGGGAGCCTTGTAGAAGTGAAGTATAAGAATAGGGTGATGTGTCTAGTGGTGATGGCAGAGACCCATCCCGTATGTACATAGGAAAACGAGAACATACCAAGAGCTAAGTGTCGTAATGTCCCTTAATCCTCACCTCTCAATAATTGTTTGAGGAAACATCAGTAATGCTCAACCCCCCCTCTGTCTCATGCTCTACTGATAGATACAGGAGGGCAACCCATTCTTAAAACCCATTAATGCAATCCTCATTGTCACTTGTGCAGAGGATGTATGCCTTGTGCACAATTGATGGTGTAATTGTGCATCCCGCCATGTGTCGACATATGGTGCAAGAAGGAAGGCCATGGAGCCTTATAGTGCCATACATAGGAACAATTTTGTGCTTTGTGTATTGAGAGACACATCCTGTATGTGCAACTCTCCATTCACACATCTCACCTCTTTGTTGGATATAAAGGGTAAGGGTTGGTCACTCACTCCACCCTCTGTCTCACGTTCTGTTGAGAAATACAAAGGGCAGCCCATACTCACCTCCCCATCTGGTTAGGATGAAAGCTCACATCACGCTAGGTTTGTCGATGAAGATCGACTTCATCTAGTTTGGTGATGTCATCATAGATTGGTTGATGAAGAGGCCAACCCAAGGAGGTAGCCCAAAAGGTCGGTACTTGAATCGCATGTTGGAAACTTAGTTTGTTGTAGGAATCAGAAGAACTGATGAGGTTATAGGATGTAGCATACCAAGAGAGGTGGCTCAGAAACTTCTTCTGCAAGTGTTCTACTAGAGATTCGGCTATCCTGGACTGTGGGGTGCTACCACCTTTTCCACAGTCAGCTTCTCGTCCAAGGGTGTGTGCAATCTTTTCTTGGAACGAGGCCTGTTATGATAAGGAATTTCTTCATTTTTTCCCATAACAGTTTTGTTTTATTATTTTATTATTTTCTTTTCTTTTGTTCTACTTCCAAGGATGTTTCCACCTTTTCTCGAAGAATAGGTTGGCATGATAGGGACCTAAGTTCGTTTCTCCCATGACCGATATATTTTTACTTTATTTTTTTTTCCGTTCGTTGGAAGAGTAGAATGGCATCAATGCCATGTATCAGAACCATCCTCGCCACCTCTGATGCATTAGATGAAAAGGAACCCATGTTAGGTGGAAGGTGGCTATGAGGGGCTAACAAAATGAAGCCGCATCATTAGGATCAACAAAAAGACTATCAGGAGCATTAGGTAAAGCCACATTGACCATCATACAAGGAATGAGGATGCAATCGACGGTGATTGTCAGGATCCCCACAAGGATAATACTTCTTGAGGTGATAGCCATTAATTAGGAAGGGATCATCAGAAGCATCGACTATCTAGATTTGAACCGAGCCGTTAGGATTGATGGCAAGTACCTTATAAGGCCCATCTAGCATTGTTGAAGCTTGCCTGGAAACTTACCAAATCGTGAATCATAGGCTAGGACTAAGTTGCTCTCCTTGAACTCCTGCTTGATGAAGCTGTCATGATAGGCCTTTCTATGAGCTTGAGTGGCTTCCATGCACTGTAGAGCCATCCTGCGATTCTCATCTAGACATTCCAAGTGCAAGAGACGGTGTTGTAAGGACTTGTCATCTCCCAAGTGTTCTTTGATATAGCTACACACAGAGAGGGTAGCTCAAGTTTAACATGGAAAGATGACTTCTATTCCATACACCAGATGGAAAGGGGTCTATCATATAGCAGCCTTATGGGAGGTTATGTATGCCTAGAGCGCCTCTGTAAGTTGATCATCCCAAGCATGACGATGTGTAGCAATTGTCCTTGTCAGAATCAAGCAGAGAATGCAATTGGTAACTTCGACTTGGCCATTGGCTCTAGGGTAATAGGGTGTGGACTTATGATGACGGATCTTGTACAGTTTTGTCAACTCTTCCATAATCTTGTTAAGGAAGTGCATATCTCAGTCACTTACGAGCTCTACGGGATTGCCAAAACGGGTGATGATATTCTCGTGCAAAAATAGGACTGTGTTATTGCCAAAATGGGTGATGATATTATCATACAGGAACAAGGCCATATTGTTGCTATCATTCCACTTCAGAGATTTGGCTTCACACCACTTTGTCACATAGTCTGTACAGACTAAGATGCATCTATTCTGTTTCCTTCTGGTTGGTGGATCAATGGGACCAAGTAGTCAATTCTTCACTTTTTGAATGGATTTAGGGGAAGGATAGGTTGCAGAGGCATGGCACTGGATTTGGTAGACTTTCCCATTCGTTGAAAAGTATCACACCGTATGCAGTAGTCATAGGCATCCTTGTGGAGGATCGGCCACCAATATCATGCAAGTAAGGCCTTTTTGGCTGTCGCTTCTCCTGTGAAGTGTCCACCATAGGGCTCTCATGACATGCTTTCAATACTATGCCAATCTCTTCTCCTACAACACATCTTCGTAGGACCTTATCGTTTCCTTTCTTGTACAGTGCACCTCCTAGCACGGTGTAGGGGGCTGATTCCAATAGAAGCTTCTTCTTCTCATGGCTCAAGATGCCAAGGGGATACTGTTGGGTTGCTAGGAGGTTGGCTATGTCTGGGTACCATGGGGTAACAATTTCAACTAGAAAGAGGGAAGCATCAGGGAGGCTTGAATCATCCTACTCTTCTTTGTCATTGCTCTGAGGGATTCACGATAGATGATCAGCCAGGACATGAGAGCAATCGTGTTTGGTAACCACTTCAAAATTGAACTCCTGAAATAGAAGGAGCCATCTCATCATTCTTTCCTTCACATCGGACTTGTTCATCAGAAAGGACATGGCTTCATGGTCCACATAGAATTTGAGGTGCATTGATAGTAGATAGGGCCAGAACTTCTCCAAGGCAAACACCATTACTAGACAGTCAAGCTTCGTCACTGTGTAGTTTCATTCTCTGTCGGTTACTTTTCGGCTTGCATAAAAGATAAGTTGATCTAACTTTGAGGAGCCCTTTTGGCACAAGACTGCACCTAGGCCTTCAACAGATGTATCAGTGTACACACGGAACTCCTTCGTCCAATCAAGAGGCTATAGAATAGGTGCTTTAATCAAACATTGCTTCAGGGTGTTGAACGCCTCGTCATAATCATTGGTCCATGTAAACTCTATATATTTTCGGAGGAGTTTATGCAAAGGGGATGCCTTTGTTGCAAAGTGTGCAATGAATCTTTTGTAATAGCCTACATGGCTAAGAAATCCCCTCAATTGTTTAAGGTTGGTTCAGGCTGTCAATGTGGCAATCTTCTCAATCTTGGTAGGAACTATTGCTATCCCTTGTGCAGAGACAATGTGGCCTAAAAGAACTTCTGATAACAAGGCACTGAAGACGCATTTGTTGGGGTTGAGAGAAATCCCATATTCTCGACATCTATCAAAGCACTGCTCTAGGTGTCTCCAATGCTTACGGATTAGGCTATAGACACAAAAGTTATCTAGGTACACCTCAATAAAATCATGTAGATGGTTCTGGAATGCAACCATCATCACTCGTTGAAAGATAGTAGGGGAGTTATAGAGCCCAAATGGCATCACTCTATAAGTATAGGTTTCCCATTCTGTTGTGAAAGTTGTCTTGGTCTCCACCTCACGGAGTAAGTAAAATAACGTTAAAAGTAGTGGTATTTCACTTGGCCAAAGGTTCCCACTTATTCTACACCTCTCAAGTCATTTTAGAAAGTCAGAAAGTTGTCTTGGATTGGTCTTTTTCTGTGAGATCTTGACTCAATTGTATCCACTGAATCCATCCAAGAGGAAGTAGAGCTCATGGCCTACCACTATGTCCGACAGTTGGGTCTGTGAAAGGGATAGAGAAATGCTTCTTTATCTTGGAATTCAGCTTTTGGAAGTCCATACATATTCGTAGCTTTTCGTTCTTCTTGGGTACTACCACAATGAGCAAAACCCATTCACTGTTAGCCACTCGATAGATGAATTGAGCTTCAAGGAGCTTCAATAATTCAATCTTCACTAGGGTAGAGTAATTTGGATTCATATGCCTCTATCTCTGCCTCACAAGCTTGGCATCAGGCTCTAGGTCTATGTGATGTTGGTATACTGTGAGACCAATTTCCTTAAGATCTTTGTACGACTATGCAAACATGTCCAAGTTCTCCTTCAGTAGGTCATGTAAGAACTTCGCCTAGAAGATTGATACCCACCTTCAAGTGACGTTCAATACCTTAAGCATCCACGAATGTTAGTTGCTTTTCACCTTCCACTTCCGAGATGAATATCCCACGGACTGCTTCTGGGTAGAGCTGACTCCTTCAAGGGAGTGGTCTCCTCTTTTGATAATTAACTGGAACCAACTTCCTCTTTCAGTGGAGCTTTAGCTTACTCCTTGGGAAGTTGAAAGGGTATTAGAGTGGTTTCGGGTTTGGTTTGGGGATGAGTTACTTCTTGGCATGAAGACTCGTCTTTCGAGGATGCATAAAAAAAGTCACATAACAGGAACCTTCTACGCTCTGTTTAAGCTGTCGAACTTGGGGTTGTTGGCAAGGTGCATCGTCATCATCTTCTCTTAAGAAGGGTAACTTTGGGCGACAAGAGCCACTGCTAAAGGGAGGTCTATTCTTCCTAATCCATTTCTTATAGAGGCTTTGCTTATGATGTGACTCATTAATTAGTCCAAAGGGTACCATATTCATCCTATCAAGTAGAAAGGGCTCTTCTGCTTGTGAGGCTTCTAGAACTTCTTCCTCATATTTTCCTTCTACGAGTGGGGCAGATTCTTCTAGCTCGCTTCTATACTCTTCTTCTGCATTATTACATTCGTCCTCTTCAAATTCTATTTTTGTCTCTGTGGAGGCTCTGTAAGAGAAAACGGACTCTTTGTTATGTCATCTACTTCTGCTTCCGTCTCTGTCTCTACTACTACATGTAACAAGGAGAATAATACATCCATGCTTCTATCTCACTATCAGAGATGATTTCAGAAGTCAATTCGGGTTCAAACAGGAGGTATTCTCCCATGGACAAAGACTTTACTTTCTTCGAAAGTTGGCTTACAATGCCCACTGTTAGGGACTGTGTCTCTGCTTTCTTGGGAAAGATCTGTTTGATGGTCTTTTCGTCTCCTGATGTACCTCTGTTACTTCATTGGAGGAGTTTGTTACGACTTCGACGAACGTGGATCCATTGTCTTTTTGCAATCCATACAACTTCAACACAATCTTATTGGGTCCTCTGCCTAGGGTTAGGGTTCCTTTGAACTAATCCATCCTTGCTCTTGCTTCAAAAAGCCAAGGTCTTCTTAGCAGAGTATATGAGGTTCTATAGGAGTTTGGTTTGACCACCAGATATGTCAGCCAATAATCTCTTCCTACGAGGGTTGTCTTCACGTACCGGAGAATTCCCAAAGGCTTGATTCTACTTTGGTCTGCTAGTCTGATAAGCCATTGTGTAGGGTGTATTCCTTGCAAGCCTAGATCCTTCATCGCCACATCCGTCATTATATTTACTAATGGGCCTCCATTAATCAATGCATTTTCTATAAAGGATCATTCAATCCATACGCCAATCTCTGGGGTTCGAGGATCTAGGAAGGCGTTAGCCACATCCACTTCCTTCATAGGTTCTGCAGGTCTATTGGACTTGGTTGCCACGGAGGGAGCAATTCTTAAGCCTCTTCTTCTCGATAGTATGATTTTGAATTTCTTTCGACAACTAAGAGACAACATCAATAACTATCAGAATGTTAGGTTTGGTTTAAAAGTGTCTAGGTCTTGACCAAGTCATATTCTTTGATAGGATCCACAGGCTTCTCCAGTCGTCTAGGGAATGGGGCCACATCCACTTTTATCTTCTCTTTTTCTTCTAGGAGCGGCAACATCTGCGCTTCTCCTTGAATAGATACTTTAGTATCCTCTATTTCTTGGACCTCTGGTCCTATCTCTGCAATTGTCTTTGTAGCTCTCTGTGTCTCTCTAATGCTCTCTACTACATTGTTTTGTACTACACTATTCTGTTTCTCCTTGGGAAGGTTGAACTTCACTGTCTTGGTAGAGGGAACATTCTCTTTTGAAACTATGGCTTCTCCTTTCTTTGCATGCGTTATTGTGCGCTCACTTCTAATTCCACAAAATTGGAAGTAGGTTCTTGGGTCTTCTGTTGGGTATCAGGAGTAGTTTTCACATGAGCTGGACTTGGACATCCTTTTATAGTTTGTCCTTCTTTGCATTGACTGCATAAGGGCTTATAGTCCATGGACCTTCTAGGGTTTGGACAGTTCGGTGAAATATCACCCTTTTCTCCACATCTATAACACTCCACCTCTGATCTCTAACTGTCGTCCTCTTTTGTAACTTTGAGAGAGAAACCTCCTTGGACCGAAATTATGACTGAACTTCTTGGGCTTTGGTCCAATGTCATGTATTGTCATTTTAGATTCCAGTAAGTTGAATCTTGCGTGCTCATCTTTCTTTCTTCTTTCGTGCATCTTTTTTAGAGAGTAGATATTCTCTATATGGTTCTTCCTTAAATGGTATGAATAGAAGGTCCCATGAATGGTTGATATTTGGGTACATTCAGTGGCTAAATGTTTCGCTTGATGACACTTTCCACACCATGTATTAGAACACATCACATCTCTCCTATATCTTATAGGAGTGGATATATTGGTGATATTCACCTTCAACGTCTATAGTTGTTCTGTAGTCACATCCATAAACTCTTTCTTGATGCTTGCGATTGAATTGGACATGTAGTCCTTCAAAATTTTACCTCCTAGAGTACTTGTAGTAGGGTTTTTAGAAGCTTTTGTAATCACTGCATACACTGGTTGGGTTGATCCAGAGGGTCCTCTATTCTAGTTCTAATTCAAACCTCTTATTGAGATTAAGGGTTGTTGATTCCAGTGGGTAGGATTCCACTGTTGTTGGGTTGCCATTGGGAGAATTGTTTGAGGCCACTGTTGTTATGGTTGAACCATCATTTGAGGCACTGTTGTCTACGGCCACTGTGGATTCGGTGCACTGTATTGCGGCACTGTTTGCATCTAAGGGTAGGGATAGGGAATTATCCCTGGTACTGCATTTGATGGGTATACCATTCTTGGCATGGGAGAAGGTAAGACTCCTCTTCTCGAGGTCATTGTGACAACCTTGCTTCAACTTCGTCATATAGTCTTGCACCTTCCACTGTAGCTCGTTGATTGATTGGTCTTCTCAATTCCATGAACTTGCGAATTTCCGGCTGTAGGCCTCCAAGGAAAACTCCCTTTTGGATGCCTTCATCCAAATGATGGTTGATCCATCTCTTCAGTATGGATTCCATTCGTGAGACATAGGCTTCTACTCTTTCACTAGAGGATTGCTGACTTAGGTTAATGAACTCCTCTCGCATTCGCTCTTCAAAATCTTCAGGCCTGAGTTTAGTGAGGAAGGCCAACTTCAGGTCGTCCAATGCTTGGGGGTTTTGGCTTTGTTAGCCACACATGCTACCATAAACTCTGCTATATGAAGATCAGGATCTTCATTGTACTCTCCCTTAAAGATGGGCAATAAGACTACATTTGCTGGCCTGTCATTAATATTTCTAGGATATATTTGACTAGGAAGGGGACCTTGAGTCGCCATGGGGACTTTTGTAAAGAGTGCTTTTAGGGCGTCAAAGGAGGCTTTTGCTGTTGCAAGCTCGTTCTCGACTTTGATTTTTACATTCTCTCTTCTCACGTACCTTTGGACACGTTCTAGTGCTTGCCTCTTGATTGCTCCACCCAATTGGTCTGTACTCAATAGAACAGAATCAGAGAGGGCTTCAATCTCTAGATAGTTCATTCAAAGTCACTTGGTAGACATATTCTATAGTGGACTCCTCTCTTGATTCATTGCTTGACAAAGTCTCACTGCCAGAAGGATCCTCTGTGATGCATCTAATTCTCTGAAAGATAAGGGTGCTCTCTTGCTTTTAGGAGATTCAGGATATGCATCCACTATTAAGTGTCTAGACCTCTGCAAAAAATCAGACGACTAGTAAGTATACCAACTTGATAGTCGAATTGCAAGATTCATTGTCTTTCTAAAAATACTTGATAGCTTAGCTGCTGTAAACCTAATAACCCTTAAGTCCAAAATGCATTCCACATTAGCAACAACCACGTGGAATTTGGTAATATAATCTTCCAATTGTCTTAAATTGTCATTAAGCATCCAAAAATTTGTGGAGGCATTCTTTTGGATTTTCAGTCCCAACCTTTCCATCAATTCTAAAATCATAATATCGATGGAGGATCTCGTATCGACAATGGCATGATCGACTAATATTCCGTCAACACATGCTGCTATCCTTGGACAATGCTTTTTGGCATTTTCAAACTAATCATCTCCCACACACGGACTATTTCCAAGGGACTCTTTGGCCAACATCTCTTCTACTTTCTGCTTTTCTATGTCTCTGAATTTAGCTTTCAGACCGCTACAGAAGGGAAGGTATTCCATTATGAAGGTATCAAAACTCATTCTTCTGAGAATCGTTGTTGTGCCATCATCATAGTAATGCCAACTTCTAATGGTTTCAATAGTATGTGTTGTGAGGAGTACTCTCTTCACAAACTTCCAATGGGTTGTTAATTGGACAAACATGAGATTATCAGTACACCATGCATCCCACGTATCTTACTGTTGAGTATCCACAAACAAATTCCAACTCTTTTCTTTCTTGTTTTCGTGAACCTCCACTAACCACTACTCTTGAAGCTTTTTCACGATCTCCCACTTGATGATGTCTGGAAACTTCTCAATGAATGTCAAATCTTCTATGGATGATCATTTTTTCTCTTTTTTTGCACTTCAGTTTGTTCCTAAACAGTTTGCTACCAAGATGCACGTCTTTGTTGCTTCAACAAGGAGAGGGAATCATCCACCACATAGAGCCTGCATCATGATGGTAATATGTTTTCACCATTGTGGAATGAATTTTTTGTAGAAAGTGGCTTTGGCAATGAGAATCTCCAATTCTTTAGTGGTAGAAGTAACTTTGCAAGCATCCATTGAATTCTTTTCTTGGCAATGCCATTTCCTTCATTTTCAGTCTCTTTTGATGCTTGTTGATGGCATTTTTCCTCGACTGTGCACAAAAAACATGGATCTCCAATTCTTTAGTGATAGAAGTAACTTTGGAAGCATCCATTGACTTCTTTTCTTAGCAATGCAAATTTCCTTCATTTTCAGCCTTTTTTTATGCTTGTTGATGGCAGTTTTTCCTGGTTGTGCACCAAAAACATAGATCTCTAATTCTTTAGTGGTAGAAGTAACTTTGCAAGCATCCATTGAATATTTTTCTTGACAATGCCATTTTCTTCATTTTTTGTCTCTTTTGATGCTTATTGATGGCAGTTTCCCCCGACTGTGCACCAAAAACATGGAGCCCCAAAAGGAACACCAAGAAAATAGGGTTTCTACTGCAAGAAAATCTATCTTGTATCATCACCAATAATATTTTTCATCTTTTATGTGATCACAACAAGGAAAAGAACACTAGGAACAAGAAATCTTCACACAGCTTCATAGAAACAATTCTCCCACGGCTTGAACTTTAACAAAATCCATCATATTCTTCATAGAATTCATTGATAGACATTGAAAACACAAAAGAATACTCCACTTTGAATGGAAAAATATCACATATGATTCATCTTCAAAGATTCCATAGCTTTCTCTCACAATCTCTCATATGTAGATACATGTAGATAGATTGTTTGGCATAGAATTGGCTATCTCTGACTCTCTCTCTTTCTCTCTTTCTCAATCAATAGTACATAATCTCCTTACTATAATACTCAATAATCCCTCACAATAACCCTTCTTTGGTCATGGATACCCCTCCCAAGAGGTGTGTCTGATATGAAAGGTCACAAGAGTCACTACAATAACTCTTCATAGCTCATTACTGTCACTTCACTCCAGTCTTCTCCTGAGTCTTCAATAGCTACTTCTTCCACTTTCTTGAGCTCTTTTGAAATTACATTCACCTCTTTTTAAGACTAAAACTTTCCAAAGTCACACATACATTCCACAGGGCACTTATAGAGGTATACTGAACATAACAGAATAAGAACAGAGGCTGGTTACAGATACTATAGAAGCTCAACAGAGGGTTACAGAAGGTCAACAGAAAGTATCAGAACTACATAACTCATACTAAAACCATTCCAAACTATCAAAAACCATTCAATGAGCTTTCAAACAACCTTAAACTTCATCAATCATTACTCCATGCTTCCATAGAAGAAAAACAGAACAAAACAGAAGCTATCAGAACTAATCAGAATCTTAATAGAATCAATCAAAACATCACAAAGCCTCATATCTCCACTGAAAAACATCATGAGCTTCCAAAACATAATCAACCTCATCCAAAACACTCTCAAACACTTTCAAAACAACTAGACATAATTCAAAATCCATCAAAAATCAATCATTCAAGTCTTAAAAACAACAAAAATCAAGTCATTTCAACATTCAACAAGTCTTGTGGTGCCATGCACTCTATGTATGGAAGGTTTTGACCTCTTTTGGTGACTATCTCATCAAAAGATTCTTCTCATCTCTCTCTAATTTGGTTCCTTTTGAGCCTTCTTGCTATTCTTGTCTTTGCTTCCTCCTAATCTTTCTTTTGTTTGCAGTAAATGTGGAGATGGTGACTACATATATGTAGATTAGGGTTGACCATGTGCAAGCTTTGATATTGATGGCATCATGTCAATGAATCACTCCATGGGACTACAATAATTTTCTATTTTCCCTTAGGTCACTATCCCTATTCATCCTCAAGTAGAAGACAACTTACATTGACATATCACAAGATAATGTGCATGAAATGACAAGTCAATGTTTTTGTGGACATTGTACTTGATCTATTGCATACGAGCAAGAAGAGTGAGATTACCCATTTTTTTCTAGTAAACAAGTACTATGCAACAAGTTTTCAATGCTTCTAATGCTCAAAAGGAGTACCGGTTGGCAATATGAAAGATCTTGTTAAGCTTGCCTTGTATTAGTTCTCATTGAAGCAACTTTGGATGTAGAAAAGGAGGTAGTGTTTCTTTCCATGTACTCAATTTTTGTTGAGTGGCAAGAATGGTGACCCAATTGCTCTTTTTTTTTTTTTACATAAGTATTCCACAAGTTCTATTAGACAAAAACACATGCACACTAAGTTTGGGAAACATCTATCCTTATTTCCTTGCATGAGTACTTGGGGGTGCACCTCCAAAATATAAGTTTACCACATGTGATGAACAAAACAATTATTGTATTTAATCAATTTTAGATAAATTTGCAAGATACATTTGCAAAAGGGAGTCCTTTTACTATGGTCTAATATGTCAACAAAGGTCCCTTTTTAATACCATTTGTATGCATGTGATATAAATGATTTTTTATAGGTGTGTTCCCCAAGAACAGTTCTCTCTATTATTGTTTCCTTGCATGATCACCTATATTGTTGGTGTGCCCAAAATCATGAATTTGATGTGACTGGCTCATTTAATAGTCTTTGGGGAGCACATTGTTTCTAGAGCTCTAACAAGAGATTGCTTTCAAAGTACTATAGGTTATTGTGATGAGGTTCTCAATGTGGTTTTGGAAGTAGTTGTGGATTCACATATTGTTGCTCAATGGGATCATTAATGGTTCTCTAGTAGTACGCCCTAGCACATTGAAAGTTCACTCAAAACAAATATTAAACTTAGAATATATCCATACTAAACTTGAAGGAGGCCCTTTATAAACGAAAAAAACATAGATATTTCTAATTGTAAGCTCCCCATGAAGATCCTTTGGAAGTTGTTGTATCTTGGGGCCCCCCCACTTGAGCTTGACTCCTTGATTAGCTTCCTCTCCTCTTAAAGGTATAAGTTTCGATCTGGGATCAATAGCTAACCTCTCCTATTAAAGCTACAAATTTTGATGTGGGATGAATATTTGAGGAAAACAGCTAGAAACAAAAACCTAAAACCTTCAACTTAGACTATATGCGAGTGTTTCTCATAATTTGGGAGGTTTTGTTTGTTCATATGATGACTAAAATGGAAAAGCCTTGTGGGCAAATATTTCAAGGTTTTCCGAGAGAGAGAGAGAGAGAGAGAGAGAGCCTAGTATAGTTGCTATTATGGAAGCATCTTTAGGTTATTTCCAATGGTAGCGCTTCTACTTACTAAGCAACGATGGTTGGGTTGTCTCGTATGCACATCGTCCACTATCACGAGAAGATTACGTTGTGATGCAACGCAATGCTCGGAGAGGCCAGCTTCTGACGTGCAGTCAGATTCATAAGGCACGCGTGTGTTGTTGATGTTTAAGCATAGCCTTGTGCCTATTAAGGCAAGGCTGCCTCATGCTATTAACTTACCTTTGCCTAGAATCAACCTCATCTACTTATTTGGCTTCTCTTTGTAATCAAGCTCATGTACTATTTGTAATCTTCGTGCCATGTACTATTTGTCCTCTTCATGTATTTCCATATTTGTGTTTTCATGTACTTGTTTGAATCTAGGATTTATACTTCAACATGATATGCTTTTCTTCTTTGGGGTGATGTCAGTTTGGAATAGAAAACATGGTGGCTCTCCCACCCCATTTGGGCTATATTTTTAACACCATCCAAGTAGCGCGCACACACAAGGAGGATGTTTGGCCACTGATAGGCTACTAAGGTTGACAGGATTCGCCATGGAGAACATTTTTAACATTATTCAAGAACCAATCTGACTCACTGTTACACATACACGACTATTTGGGCCGATAAAAGTTATCACTTTTCCCAATTATTCATTTACTACATTCTTTTGATTGATAGAATCACTAGCAACTTTGAGAAATGTTAACCATTTTGTCTCAAACTCATTATAATGTCACATAGACAAATTTATGCATTACATGTGTTTTGTGCCTAATAGGTGGACATTATGCTAATGTTGCCTTAACATAACAAGCTAGGCTACCATGTTTCATACAGAATAAAAATGAAGACAATGGAGCTTTATGGTATTTGTAAGTTTAATTGAAGATTCTAAATACATAATGCTTTTCTCTTAGATACTTCTAGAATTAGGGACACTTGTTCTATTGTGAGAGACATTCTAATTGCTTCTTCATTATGAGGGAAAAGTCATAGCTATTCTAACACTTCTATTACACTAACAAAATCAATACTAAGCATCGAGCTAGTGTACAAACTCCTTAAATTTTATGATAGCTATTTCAACAGAATGAAAAGTCTAAAGTCATTACTGCCTCTATAGTACATCATAAAAATCATATGTAATGAGCAAACAAGTATTGTGATGGCCAACATAAGCCTCTCTCTCTCTCTCTCTCTCTCTCTCTCTCTCTCTTTGAGAATAGAATATTTCCAAAGGGTCTTCTAGCAAACCAAGCAATGCCAAACCAAAGACAAGTAGAAATGAACATAGAAAGCCACAAGGCTACAAATAATTAGAAAAACACTTGCTCTCTCATTACATTGACTCCACATCCCACCATTAGTCCCTCTCAACTAGTAACGGAGCGACATCTAAGAGCTCCTAGTTGGAGCAGGAGCACAAACAATCACATGATTTCTTGCGAATTTGAGGATTCAAGCTTCATTGTGATATTCGTGCTGCTTGTCCACATTTGAAAGAGGTATAAGTCTCATTTATCGAGCTTGCCATTTAAGTTAAACAAGTACTCTAATTAAGAGAGCAATTGAGGCTCTATTTGGGGGCTGCCATAACCCCATTCAAAAGTGTTTAAATAGCCAATAGAGTCTAAAAATAAGGTAGAACAACTAGGT
This sequence comes from Lygodium microphyllum, assembly GCF_053477565.2. Taxonomy (NCBI): domain Eukaryota; kingdom Viridiplantae; phylum Streptophyta; class Polypodiopsida; order Schizaeales; family Lygodiaceae; genus Lygodium; species Lygodium microphyllum. The sequence continues at coordinate 60,864,528 of NC_141141.1, read as the reverse complement.
TTTGGATTGCTTGAAAGAGATTTTTGTTCATGTTTGATGTATTCAAACACAGGGTTTCTGAAGAATACACACAGCTTGTTCTTCTAAAAGCACATGGTTAGCTTGCTAGATTAAACAGGGGGGCTTGCTTGAGCTTTGCCAAAATAGGGAGAAAAACTATTTAAGATTGATTATTTTGTGCTATGAAGCCTTCAAAAAGCTTCGAATTGACGTGTATGCTATGTTAGTATGTATGTGCTTGTTTTGAATGGATCAAGAACATATGAATTGGCGAGTTCATTGGAACTCTATTCACACTTGCAAATAGTGAGTTGTATACTTTGGAATGCTACTTTCACACATATTGGATCTAAACCAATTTAGATCTAGACTTATTATTTAAGGAGCCGTGTTAGTATGTACGTGCTTGTTTTGAATGGATAAAAACATATGACTTGGCTAGTCCATTGGAATTCTATTCACACTTGCAAATAGTGAGTTGTATACTTTGGAATGCTACCTTCACACATATTGGAACTCAACCAATTTAGATCTAAACTTATTATTTAAGGAGCTATATCCACATTGTAGACAATTAGAACCAATTATTTTGCGACACACTTGCGGAAAGAATTTCACTTTGTGGGATACTTGAACTAGTTATCTTGGAAATAAGAAAACTAATTGCTTTGATAGACATAAATGGTTGTTATTATGCAAATTTTCACATTTTTTTAATGCTTGGAAAAATAGTTGATTTTTTTCAAAAAGATAGTATAAAATTCGTTATGTATTGAGGAGTGCATGAATAACATTTTGGCATCAAATTTGGTTTGTTTTGGCATTATATTAGCCATTGTTTGGCCATTACAATGGGGCTTTGGTCTCAACTATATCTTTCTTCTTGGTTGGATACTTGATACTATCTTGGTTGCATGTAAATTTACACATATTGTAATGATTATAGCCTCATCTTTTGCTTCAAAAAATGCACTTGTTTAATACTAAGAAGTTAGATGGCACAAACTTTTCATATTGAAAAGAATAGATTTACAATGTATTAATAGGTGCAAAAGAACTAGGTTAAGCCTATCAAATGGAAAGGAAAAAGGCTTGAGGACATGGAGAGAGAGATATTGGATGAGATGGATGAGCTTGCATGATCTATCATCATGTTGAATATCTCAAAATCTATTTATTTTAATATAAAGGATATGGATGGTGGTGCATCTAGAGTTTATAAGAAGTTATGTGACCTTTATGAGAGTAAAGTATTGCACATAGGTCTATCTTTGTGTGGAGGAGGAGACATCCATATCCAACCCTTTGAATGAGTTTAACTATATCTTTAGCTAGTTGTCTACTCAAAAGATAGATTTTGAGGATTCAGTGAAGGCTATGTTTTTGCTTGTGGCCTTAAGTGAAAGTCAGGATACTTTCAAGACTGCAATTAGTAACTCAGCACCACCTAGTGGATTGACTAGTGTTAATGTGAAAAGAAACTTGCTTACGAAGATGTGAATATAAATAACTATGGAGGTACTAAGGGATCTAATGATATGGCCCCGTTTCCAATCTGGAAAGCTCGACTCGTCAGGCAAATGCCAATGCCCAGAGCGTTCAAAATGAGCTAGAATTTCTTTGTTTACATTGGATGGCGATGTGGATAAGGTTGGCAACAGCATTTCCTGCTCATACGACTGCATTGGAGGTCTCCTGACAATCTGATAGAGTCTAATGTCGAACCAGCAGTTACTTCAAGACTACAGAAGCTCCATTGAGTGGCTTGCAGTACGAAATTGACCCTTTCACTCTGCCATGGTGGCCTGCTGCGCAATGTAGATGCAGGCCTCCTCTTGTGGGAAATGGACAGAAGACAGGAAGGAATGAACTGGTATAAGAAGGCTGCAGACCTTAGAGACCCAGCTGGACAGTGTCACCTTAGACTTGCACATCTACAAGAACCGAGCAATCCAACTGAAGCAGTCAAATGGTTTCAGCCCACAGCCATAGCAGGTCATGTTCGAGCATAGTATAGTTTGGTTCTTTGTCTCCAACAAGGAAAGGGGACAGAAAGAAGTGCAGTGAAAGCGGCACACTGGTATCAGCGAGCTGCTCATGGTGGTAGTGCACGGGCAATGCAGATAAGCAGTTTGTCAGCAGCTGGAACCACAACAAATAGTGAGCCAGTTATTTAGGGATTCAGGTCCAATTCTGCCATGGTGACTGCTCCTTTCCTTCCTGCACAAAGGATGAGTGACCCGTTCACGGCTTCAAGGTGTTTCTCTGGCGACGCTGCTGGGGCACACAGCTGTCTTTCAAGAACTATCCGGAGGCTGACTTTCTACTGTACGCAATGTGCTAGGGTTTTACTGCTTGCACAGGTCAACTCTTAATTTGAGAGTAGGAAGCTCCCATGCAAACGTCCACTGTAGCTACCAATCAAAATGAGACGCTTGGAGTTACGAGCTGTCATAGCCATGGCTGGCGGTAGAGAAGGCCAAAACCTAGGATGCATCAGATCAATGAGAGAGAGAGAGAGTAGCTGAGTTGAGCCTAGCCATGCTCGACTGAGCTCTGATACCATGTTGAAAATTGCATGGATCTAGAGCATGGCTATGGCGAATGAAACACAAAGACAATGTTCATGATGACATAGATTAGATAGACCAACTGTTACTCAAGTGAATTAGGTTCCAAGATAGATTAGCTTGGACTCATAAACACAATCTTGAGTATGACACTGACTATAACTGGAAGGACAAAGTACAATTGTATTCCATTGAAAAGTGAACCAAGTACATGTCTTTATAGCTTTCTAGCTTCTCCACTCTCCTCACTGTGCATATGGGATTCATGACAGCTCTTCCTAGAGCATACATCATTTGTTATTTCTCAACAGGATGCTTAAAGAAAAGCTAAATAAGCATTGGATGATTATGGAGAAAAGTACAGTCTTATCGTATTTGTAAGAAAGGTGATGTAGTTGATGCATTAAGTTCTTGGCTTATGAAAAAAATGCTTAAGGATTGATAATGGTGGAAAATATACTTTACATGTATTATCGAACTTTTATGAGATGTGTGGTATTGAGAGGGAGTTGACTACTTCTGAAAGCCCAGCTCAAAATGAAGTGGCTATAAAGTTAAATAAAACCATACATGAAAGGGTTCAAAGTATGCTATCAAATGATGGTTTTACTTATGGATTTTGGGTTGAGACTGTTAAGACAATTGTTCACTCAATTAATCACTCACCTGGCAAGCCATTAAATAGAAAAATTTCTAAGGAGTTTTGGTCTAACAAGAAACCATTCTATGACCACTTATAAGTTTTTGGATGTGAATTCTATTTGAATAGTTTGAAGGATACGAGAAAAAAGCTTCATTACAAGTCTAGAAAATGCATTTAAAAAAAAAAATGGTAACTCAAGAGAGATGGATTACTACTATGAAATCCAAAGGCTAAAAAGATCGTGCACAACCATGATTTTATATTCAATGAGAAGAAGATACGTAGATAATCCATAAAGACCGTTGAGATACAAAGAGTTGTATTGTAGGAGAATATACAACCACCATATGAGACATTATGTTTAAGTTATTCCACATGATGCACGGCTACGACAATTTGGAAATGTTGAGGTGGGAGTGCCAAAGGCAGGTGGGTAGCTTCACATACAATAGAATAGATAATTGGCCCAACCAATTGCACATGTTGAATAGGTATGAGACAATCTATGAGAGGCTCTAGACTACCAAAGAGGTACACTCCATCTGCGGAGGGCCTTCACATTATACTCATGTTATGACCAGGGATAATAGTCATAAGTAGAAGAAGGCTATGCAATTAAAGAACCCTTTGGTTAAATATGCTACTTGGAAGTTGATCCTTTTGCCTGAGTACAAGCATGCATTACCATGCAAATGGTTTTATAAGCTGAAAATGTCTCCATCTAGTGCACTACCTAAGTATTTAAGTATAAGGCAACATTGGTAGACAAGGGATTCAAGCAAGAGGAGAGATAGACTTTGATGAGATCTTCTCACTAGTAGTCGAGATGACTACCCTTTGTACGATGCTTGCATTGGTTGCCAAGGAGGATATGGAGCTTATGTGAATTGATATGAGGATAAGTTTCTTGCATGGAGATAGACAAGAGGATATTTATTCACAAGAAATAAAGCTCCTAGGAAATTTTTATGAGGTCTCAAGGATAGTACTAGGAGTAAGACCAATTATTGCTTATATACATGAAGGGCTAATAATAGTGGTCTTATGATCTTGATCCTTTATGTGGATGACATTCTCATTGTTGGGAAGTCACTTATGCGTGAGGATGGATTGAAAACAAGATTTCATAAAACCTTTGATATGAAAGACTTGGGGAATGCAAGTTGCATTCTTAGCATGTAGATTACAAGGCGCAAAGACAATAAGATTCTGTATTTGTCTTAATAAAAGTACATTGGAAAAATACTTGAGTGTTTCAATATGAATGGAGAAAGGCTATCAATATCTAATTGCCTCCATATTTAAACGTTTGTTGAGGTTAATCCTAAGTCAAATTAGCAAAAGGTTGAAATGGAAAGGTGCCTTATGCATCGGCTGTTGGTAACTTGATGTATGTTATGGTTGTCACACATCCAAACCTTGCCTATGTAGTGGGAGTGGTTTGCAAGTTTATGGCAAACCTTGGCAAGAAGCATTGAGAAATCATAGAGAGTATCATGAGATATTTGAATGGCACTAGAGCTATGAGCATTTGCTTTGGAAGGAAGCATGCATGAGTATCATGAGATATTTGAATGGCACTAGAGCTATGAGCATTTGCTTTGGAAGCATGCATTTTTCCTTGGATATGCAAACATGTATGGGCTTATCTACCACTAAGGTCAAATATGTTGTAGCCTAAGGTATTCAAGAAAGCCATATGGCTTACTCATCTAGTGGGAGATCTAGGCATTATTGGAGAGGTCTCGATTTTGCATTGTGATAGTTAGAGTGCCATCCACTTGGCACAAAATCCTATCTTTCATGCAAAGACAAAGTTCATTTAGGTAAAGTATCATTCCATTAGGAAGATGCTTGAGGAAAAGCAAATTGAGCTTATCAAGCTTTATATGAATGATAAGTCTACAAATTTGCTCACAAAGAGAGTGCTAATAGGCATTGGATAGTATCTTTACTAGCTATTTTTACAAAAAGGCCCATTGGCCTTTAAGTGGGAGGTTGTTAGTGTAAAGACCAATGGCCAAACACCATGTGGGTACCCCTTGTATAAGCATACATTGTACAATTGTATACAAGTGAAGATAATGAAGAATAAGGGTATCTCAATACTCACCAAAAACTTCTGCTATGCTCTCTCTTTTTTTTTTCGTAAAAGCTATGCTCTCTCTCTCTCTCTCTCTCTCTCTCTCTCTCTCTCTCTCTGTCTCTCTCTCATTGCATTGACTCTATATCCCGCCATCGCTTCATCCCAAATGATCTCCATCCATGAAGAAAAAAATCATGGAACTGACTTACCATAATATCCCTTGAGTGTAGTCCATATGACTGTAAAAACAAGTCTAGACTCAAAATGACAGTATTACGTATCCTCAAATATACCAATGAACAATCCAACGGAGAATATAAAAGAATGTCAAAGTACCTCTAGATACCATTTTGCCCAAAACCCAAGAATACACTATTGTACATTGTCACATCATTGAGGTCTATACATGGAAATTAAGACCCCAAATCTATCTAGCCACTAAGCAATAGATGAAGAGATGAGTAGGATTCTCATCATATATAATGCAAAAGATGCATCTACAAGGGAAAAATCTTGATGCGTTGAAGTACCCATAGGTGAAACCCCCTCTAGATAAAGACTTTTCCTTATTAGAGAAGTTTAGGCTTCCACAATTGAAGCATGCATTCTCACCACTTTACTACCCTAAGATAACCAAACTTTATTCACCCCCCCCCTCTCTCTCTCTCTCTCTCTCTGCCTCCCACTTGACAAATTTAAATTGACATCACAAGCTTTTTGAAGACTTCAACAAAACTCTCTCTTTGTTTGTCCTGCATACCCATGTGCAATAGGCATGGTGTAGATAATATTAATTCCTCATCTCAAAATTACTCTTTTACATTACCACTTAAAAGTGTCAATTCATCGCACAAGCGTTTGAAGATGAAAATAGAATAACATTAGTTTATTACATGCCTCAAAAGTACCAATAGTGCTGCTCACAAGCTTTTTAGGAGAGCAAGGCATATACAATAGTCATAATGTAAATGAATTAAATTCCTCACATGTCACCAATACATTAAAACATTGTGAATATCCTTGCCTTTGATAGTTAGATGTCATATAGAAAAGACTCCTTATTTCCAATCAAGACTTACACATATAAAGTGACAATCCCATCTCCTCCAAAGGTATTCCATACTGTATCAACTTTGTTTTGAAAGCATTTGAAAGATCTTTGTAAGCCTGAAATGGAAGTATGTTGCACATTAGTGTATTATATGTGATGATTTGAAAGAAAACATTTATAATTAGGGAGATTAAATGGATGCCTTGCTCATTCGTCCAAGTTTGTAATTGAGATGCTTGATTTCCTTATTTTTTGAGTTTAAAATTTGCTCCACACTTTCCTTAGCATGTTGAACCACATTTGGATCATGATTTGCCAAAACCACCATTTCTTCAAGTTGAGCATCCTTTGCAAGTAAACAATCACAATAATGAGAATCAAAATCTGTGATATCATAATTATATTGTACATACTAGCTAAAATACTTGAAGGTTACCTTTTTCTCAAGATTCTCTTCCAACACTTGGGCTTTTCTTAGACATAATAAATTTTTGAGATCATTCTTTTGTTGTATATCAAATATGCTAGTCTCAAATCTCTTGTAAAGCTCGTCTCTTTCTTTTTGGACCTACTCACACAAATGAGCATTATTTTAAAGGTACAATTCTTTATATAGCAACCATGCATTAAAAAGCTGCCCTTAAAGATTGTTATTGCCATTACAACATCTAAAATAAACTTTCCAATCTCCCTTCAGTGCCTCCCTATGCATGTAGGCATAGTCCAAGGTTAGAAATGTTAGATACCATTATACGCGACCGTCGGACAGCGGGCGAGACAAACGGCTGGTGCGACCGTCGAACAGCGGGCGAAAGAAACCGACGGATGGCGCGATCGGACGGGCGACCAATCGGATGGCGCGTAGTTGGGGCAGGGGCAAGTAGCGCGACGTGCCGGTTGAGTTTAGTTTCGTGCTCTAGTAGATCAGTTTCCTTCGAATAGAATCAAGGACAGGAAGAAACTGCTAGGCAGGAGTGATGTCGAGTCCCACTTGGAACCCTAGGTACTGGACGGTCTGCCCTCTGCTCACCCATCTAAATCCTAGGTGGACGCCCCACTCCGTGCTGGAGTCTGGGCCTGTGAGGAAACCAACCGACTTTCGCCAGTTGGTTTTCACTCTCGCTTGCAGAGCAAAACACGCCAAGAGCTAGCCTCACACTCTCCAACATCACCTCATCGTTCTCTATGTAGATGATTGTATCATCTCTGTACTTCTAGCCTAATAACTCAGTCTCCTCCCTCACTCAAAGTCAAAGGCCGCGTAATCTGCTCACATGTGACCTGAGAAAGTGAGACATCGCCTCTGCGAAGAGTAGAAACAGGTATAGGGCCAAGGGGCAACCTTGTCGAACCGATCTCTCTAGCCGAAACTCCTCCCCTCACCTTTCGCCTATGAGAACCCTGCTGGTGGCTGATTTCTACAGGGCTGAGACCCCACAAATCCAAGCCTAGGGGAATCCCAACCTCACCATGGTGCCCTCTAGAAAATCCGAGTCCACCCTCTCATAAGCTTTCTCGAAATCCAAGAATAGTACGGTCAGTCTCTGCCCATTGTGCTGAGCCCACTCTATTGCCTCAAAGAAGATAAATACATTGTCTAGGATGCTCCTATCTTGGACCAAGCCTGTCTGTGTGTCATGGATGATATCTGGAAGCACAGGGCATAGTCGCCTACCAATCATCTTTGCTAGTGCCTTATAGGCCACTGACAATAAGGTGATCAGTCTCCACTGGGAAAGCTCCAACAGGTCTCCCCCTTTGGGGACAAGACTGATAAGGCCCGCCGAGAGACTCCTTGGCATCTGTCCTGAAGTGAAAATCTCCTGGAAGGCCATCAGTAGGGGGTCCTTCACCACTTCTTAGTAGGTAGTGAAGAAGGCCTTAGAGAGGCCATCCTCCCCCAGGTATTTTTGCCCATTCTGTGTATGGAAAGCCTCCTCTAGTTCCTTCTCAGTGAAGGGGGCTAGGAGAGGGAGCGTCCCATCTCCTCTGTGACGAGGGATGGGATGTGATCCCATACCTGCTATGTACATCTCTGTTCTCTAGCTGAAGCTGTCTCCTGCTGGAAAAGGCGCGTCTAATAGTCGGTGGCAATCTCCATCACCTCGTTTGGGCTAGAACGGGTCCTCCCATACTGATCTTGAAGAATGCGTATCTACTCTCCTGTGGTGCGGGGCTGGTGCACTTGGAAGAACTCCCTGCACATCGTGTTCCCCTTCCGCGCCCAGAAGGCTGCTGAGGTTCAGAAAGAGAACTCCGAGCGCTTGTCCTCAAGGCCAGCAATGGCTACTCGTACGCGCACCTCCTGTGCATGGAGGGTGGGATCCCCTAGTGCCTCCTGCAATAATTTGTGTGTGGCTGCAAGGTCCTGCCAAAGTGCTCTCTCCTCCTCCCAGCACTGCTGCCTGGCCTGTATGGCTGCCTCTTGGCAGATTCTACTCGATTCGGCTATGATCTCTGCAACCTCCTCTGCTATCCGATCCCTCTTGTCCCACTCTCTGGTCCAAATCTGCTCTATCTGTCTCGTCACCTCCTCCCTCCTCTAGATCAAGTCAGGGATACGACAGGATCGTGTGTCTAGGGTAGATGCTGGGGGGCCAAGTGTCAAAAGAACCGGGCAATGATCGGACAACGTGGTGCCTGCCCACTGCTCTATCTGGTCTCCACGAGAGCCTCCCCACTCTCCCACATAAAACCTGTCCAACCGCTCCAGCAGGACTCCACCTAGTGGCCTGTATCCCCAAGAGAAGTCCAAAGACCTCTTCCTCCTCTCCAAGCATCACGTGCTCTGACTGCAAGCAAAAAGACCTCCCATGCCTCCTGCTCCTCCCCAGTCATGCCCTAGTAGTTTCTGCCTTTGCCCTATTGGTCCTCCAAACCCTCCAAGTTGTTGAAATCTCCTCCAACGATCCATGAGTCCACCTCTGGGAGTCCATCTACGATCTCCATCCAGAACCTGTTGCGTGCCCTAACCTTCGTAGGGTTATAGACATTGAGGACTCCAATGCATGAGTCCCCAATATCCAATCTGATCCATAGAACCCTTCCTGCCACTATCGTCCCATGGTCTCGTACACAAGTGGTGAGACTCGGGCCAATAGAGGTGCATACGCCTTTACTCCTGCCGTGGGCACCTATGGTGTGCTCCCAGTGTGCGAGCTGCCCGGAAGTACCTTCCCAATCCGCTAGGCCTGGGTGGGGGTGAGCTTGTGCTCCTGCAAAAGCAAGATGTCGATCCATCCGGCAAGGGTAGGCTGTAACTCCTTCCGAACAATCAACTTCTTGGAACCATGTGTCCCACTGTAGTGGAGACTATTTACATTCCAGGATGCAAGGTGTAAGCTCATGGGGAAACCTGTGACTGACCGAACAGGCATTTGTTTGGTGTGGATGCTGCTAATGAGGAGGAGAAACTGGGAGACATGCAAGTGCACTTTGCTGCCGGTCTGGATGGTGAATTCCAGTCCCCCATGGTGGCCCTCGGCCTGCACCATATGGGTGATAGATGCTCCACGTGGTACTATCAATGCATCTATCAGCTATGCTGAGAGTCGCGACTCTGTACACTGGTAGAAACGGGCTGCCTGTGTCGGGCCACTCGATCACATACCTCGGAGCTCTCCACTGTGGAGGGGCTCGAAAGATAATGCTCTAAGTGTGGGACCTCGGCACCAGCCCACCAGTTAATGTCCATCATGCAACCAGGCCACTGTTGTGCAAACAATGCTAATCCTTAATCTCCCATCCACTGGGAGATGTGATCCGCCACCTGACTCTTCAACTCCTCCTCAATCTGTGTAGTCGTCCACTCCCATGAGCAAGAGGACTGAAGAAAAAAGACGTAGTTTGGTCCATCCGGTGGTGCTAGTAGATGGACCTTGTCCCTCCTTGACTTACGAACCATGAAGATCCCCACCTCTAGAGGTAGTGGAAACTCTTTGCGCTCCGCAACTCTCAAGTAGGACCATGGGCCACTGTGGAAGAAATCCTGTGGCAACAGTTGTCTGTCTCGGGAAGGTGTGGCGGGTGGCAGGGGCGGATGAGCTGGTGGCTGTGTGGGAGGGGGAAGACTGCTTGTGCGCAGAGGAGGTAGGTGTGTGTGGCTCATCACCTCTTGTGGGAGGAGGAGGGGTGGGTCTGGGGGGGATCACTTGAACCGGGTGCGGATCAGGGGGGGTGCTCGGTAGGGGAGGTGGTGGGGAGGAAGAGAATCGAGGGATGGTGGGATGGACGGAGATGCATGGCAGGTGTGGGGGGGGGGGGGGGGAGGGCTGGAAAGGGGGGGCTGTGGACCAAGGTCAGTGGGAGGGGGGGACATGGGATGTGGGGGAAGGTGGGTGAGGGGGCTGTGGAAACTCAGGCGAGGCAGTCTCTGGCACGGGTGGAGGACATGGGGGGCTGCGGTCCTGCCGAGTGGGATGGACAGGGGGGGCTGTGGAGTGCTCTGCCAAAGGGGCGTCGCTCACCCGCCTGCACCTTGCTGACGAGGCTGCGTTTGAGGAGCTGGCTGCGCCCCTCCCTGTCGTCTCCCTCTCTGTCGTCTTTAGACCCGTGTGAAGCCATCAGCGTCCACCTGTGGGCCTATCGGCGAAGCCGCCTTGGCTTCAAAATGCGTACAAACTGTTGCCTAATGCCCAAAGTCGTGGCAGCGCAAGCACTGCCCTGGTTGCCTAGTCACAATGACCTGCTGCCTAAAGGAGTGCCTACCTGCCTCAATCTCTGGGAACTGTGGGATATTCTTGACCTCTTTCACTGCCACCTGTACCTTTGGGACTCCTGCTGTTGTCACTGCATCCACGAAAGACGTGGGAAGGACAGTGCCGAAGAGCCGTCCAAAGTCTTCCACCAACTGGCGATACTCAATCGCTAGGCCGGGGAAAAAAAGGGTGACCGCATGCCGAAGAAACCTGTTGTGAAGTGCAAATGCTTCCGCAGTAAAGCCACTGTACCAAGGGACCATGAATATGACCCCCTTCGTGGACGCATATGGTGAACTGGCGAGTAAGTCGCTAGCTGTGTCTGCCGAGTTGTGGACTATGAAGATCCCTTGGCCCAATAGGACCACCTGCATGATCTGCATTGTGCCGATGTGCAGCGTGGAGTGAAGCTAGTCCCGAAGTTGTGGGCCCTGGCTGGGGAATGTCCTACTACCTAACCATAAATCGTTGTTTCCATTAGCTCCAGCTCCTTAGCTCGGATGGCTAAGAGCTGCTCTTGAGAGAGGACTACGCGTAAGGTGTTTGACTGGGGGGCACTCGCTGAGTGCGCCGGCGTCTGACCAGAGGTTTCCATTGCGCCTCCCTTCCGAGAGAACTACCAATCACGTCGGGGTGCTACCTGAGGGGGGGGAGTTGCTGCAGATAGAGGGAGCAACATGGAGACTTCTGTAAAAAGTGCCACTAGGGCATCAAAGGAGGCTTCTACTGCTAGCTCATTCTCAGCTTTGATTTTTGCCTTCTCTCCTCACATACCTCTGGACTCGTTCTAGTGCTTGCCTCTTGATTGTGTCATTCCATCACGGAGTTAGCTCCACCCAGTTAGTTTGTACTCAATCAGAACAGAATCAAAAGGGGCTTCAGTCTCTGGAGGACTCTCTTGCCAACATTTCTTGTACTTCCTCCTTTTCTATGTCATTGAATTCAGTTTCCAGACTGAAGGGTATGCAATGGCAATGGAGAAGGACAAGAAGAAGATGCGGGAGAGAAGAGCACACACAATGTAGGTGTTGGCCAACAAAACTGGCAGCCTTATTGCACTATCATATTATATATGAATAAAGAATGGGCAGTCACAGTGTACAGGGTGGGGGGGAATCAATGGCGGGGGGGGGGGGGGACACTTGTTTTTGATACACCGCGGACGGGTTTGAGGTTGCGGACGGGAGAAGCACATAATTCCAACTAGTTAGACTTGGGGAGGTTTAGAAAGAGGGAACAGAGGTTGTCTAAGTAGGCACAAGGAGTCAAGAAGCATTTGCAACCTACCTAGGAGGGTTCCCCTAGAAGGTGATTGATCCTGGAGGTTGATCAAGACTTGGAGGGTTCCATAGAAGGTGATTGATCCCAGAGGCTGATCAAGTCCTAGTGACTCCTCACAAGAACTAACAACAACATTAGAGGCTCCTATACTTGCAAGTGACAACTTCTAAGCCGTCCAAAATCAGGGCAACAACAGATTTACGCACATTTTGGTGACAAATTGGAATTCTCTACATCTTTCTTTCTCATCCTCTAACAATCCCTTAGCCATTCTCAACAATTTCCATCTTGGGCTGAAGAGCAATTGCAAAAATTGCTCATGAGATCCTAATTTACACCAAACATTAGGGTTTACACAATCACCTTGGGATCCGTGACTAATTACTGAAGATCCAACACTTGTATTACAGCAAGGGAAAGAGATTTGCAATTGAATCAAGATATAGCCCAATTAGCAATTATTGTGGCCTGTAAACAAGAGATTGAAGACCCAAACAATACATATAACTAAGGGAAAGATTGTACCCAAGTAGTGCTGGTCATTTAGTGACAACAATTGTATTGAAGATTGAAGGAGATCATCTTGCATCTTAGTGTACTTCAATCTTAGAGCAACACGAGATAAATAAATACTGCAAGAGACACCAAATGTTGGGGGGTGTCAGCAATTGTTGTCAAAGACTAAGTGGTAAATTATGCATATTTTATGCCTATTATAGTTGTACTTAAATCAAACCACCCTTGCTAGGAAGGATGGTTTCATGGTTCCATTGCCAATATATCATCAACCTTGAGTAGGTGGGTCTAGGGCACTTGTTTGCAAGTCAGTGAAGTTGCATATTGCTGAAATTGTGATTGGTTGAGTGCACTATAGCAAGCAAGTCTTTATTTAGAAGTTCAAGTCATGATGATGTTTCACCATTTAAAGGTACACAAAGTACTAGGGGAAATGCAATGCCTAATCTTGGAACGGGTATACAACATGGGTAGCAAGGAGAAAATGTTGCTTTAGGGCAAGAAGTAGATCCCTCAAGGCCAAAAAATGTTGATGATCAACAAGAGAATAAGGAATATGATGACCAGTTTAGGACTCTTTGAGGACAACAACTAATATCTTTGCTTAGTTGACCGAGGATCCTCACTTTATGAGATTCTTGAATGCTCCAATAAAGAACAACAAGGGCAAAAAAAAGATGTCTTCTCTTAAAGCTTTTGGATAGCAAGGAGTCCTCAAAGAAAATCCACTGCAACCCCAAGATATGCCTAAAGTTAATAAGAAACACAAGCAATACTTCATTTCATAGTAACATCCAAAGCCATCACTCCACAAAGTGGTAAAAAATCCGTCTTTCCATAGAAAGACACCATCAAAAGGGAGCATTAGGCCAAGCAAAAGTGCGCCTTTCTACATTCATATATTATTTAATACGTTGAGATTTGGGGATGTCCACAATAAACAAGATGGCAATATGGACATTGAATCTCTACTCAACCTTGAAGGGGATGCAACTTAAAATTCTCATAAATCTAAGGTGGAAAAAAGGATGTCCTCCCCTCTATCACTCATATTTTAAAGTTCAACATCATGTGTAAAAAAAAAAGTGAGTGTTTCATTGGTTGTCTAGGGTAAGAAACTAATAGTAAAATAGGGGTGTGCTAACATGCACAATAGCATTTCCCTTAAGTTGTTTTACTGCAAGGTCAATCCTAGATGTGGTGATCCAATGAACTTTGCATTGCAAGGCATGCATGCAAATCTGGGGCAGCTTGGATTCCATATGGGAACCCATGGCACAACTCCTTGCAGTATTCCATAATTGATGCATGAAATTCAAAGCCCACTGTATCAAGGTATGGCTAGTGGAAGGCAAAACTCCATGTATGGGTAAGGCACAAAATGGCATGTATAGAAACATATCTACATCCTCTGGTATGTATGGGACTGAAGGAATGAATCTTGATCATAAAAATGCTTCATATGGTGTTGGTTATAATGCAAATATAGCAAATGCATACTTTTTTGCTCTCGTCACATTTAATCGATGATGAATAGGATATTTAGACTACATAGATCTTTTATGGATACATTCTTTGATGACATGGTTGTCTTTTCAAAGAATGAGACAGAGCATAGAAAGCATTTAAAGATTGTATTCATTGAATTCTGTAAGCATAGTTTAGTTATTAATGACATGAAGAGTGAGTTCTTTTGCCATGAGATTCACTTTTTGGGGCACATTGTATTGGCTAATAGAGGTGTGCGTGTACCTTGTAAAGGTTGACGCCATTTGCTCATAACCACACTTGAAAAATGTGCAAGAGGTTCGCAATTTTTAAGGCCTATGTTCCTATTGCAAAAAGTATGTTTGACACTTTGCTACTCCATTGCATGCTTTGCAAAAGAGGGGTATTTCCTTTAGATGGACAACAATAGAAATTTCAGCATTTGAAAATCCGAAGGAAAAGATGACTTCAGATATACAATGCTTATATTGCCACATCTAAGGAAGTCTTTTGTAGTATATTGTGATACATGGTGGTAACAATGTAGGGGTTGTTTCAATGCAAGATGGTTGTGTGGTAAAATGATAGTTAGCATTTGAACCCAATTTCATAGAGCATTTGCTTTGACAATTGTCCTAGACAATCTCGTGTAATTTCACATTTTTCCTCTCACAAATAGGATTTCTTGCGATAAAATTGTGATAAGGTCACTTTCTTCATGATAAAGTCATCCAAAAAAGTATAAGGATTGAGATCATAGAGGAAAAGAGAGTATCTCAACCTTTGGTAGTGTTATAACATGTTTTAATAAGAATTAGGTAAAAAAGAGCAACATACTTTTCTGTAAATGGAAGTATAGAGTCGCCCAATGGACTCTCCATGTGGAGAAAGAAAGATTGAGTACTATCCAAACTCTATACACGTTATCAACTCCTCTTCCATAGCTGAAAACTACAATTACGGTAGCAAAGAAGAGAGGAATAGTAGTCTCCAAACTTGTACTAGAGTCCCTAAACAAACAAATTCAGCTAGTGTCTACCATACCAATCATAGTAACTCAAAGCTTATTGTGTACTAGGACAAAAGGGTGCAACAAATCCAATAGCTTCATTTAAGTAATGTGAATTTCTTATAAAGCATCCATCTCTTGTCTCAATGTTGACTAAAGAAAGCCTTGATTGTTTTCTTAGTATCATTAGTATGTTAATGCTTTGCAACTACAAACCACAAAATTTTTTGACACCAAAGACATCCATAACTTTTAAAAAATCCATCCCATTTAGTTATCAAACTTAGTATAGCATATCTTGTATTTGTTAAGGTCGAAACACACCAAGTTGTTGGAGCTCAGTTGGGGATGTGCAGCAGTTCGAGGAGAGTGAGAGAGGGAGAGTGAAAGTAAGATTAGATTTGAGTGTACCAACAATATGTTGGTACAGAAAGAATAAAATGTATTTATACTTAGGGCACGTAAGGGTGCATTCACATGTACAACTAAATAATGTGTGTGTAGTATACACGAAGGTCAAACAGGCCTTTATCCCAACAACCTCCCACTTAAAACGGGCCTTTATTCCAACAACCTCCCACTTAAAGGTCTGAAGTGAACCTCTAACCAACTCCCACTAGTCGTATGCAATGCTCATGCTGAGCTTTGCTTAGGACTTTTAGTGAGAACATCCGTAGGGTTGTCTTGTGTTTTGATATTGGTCAATGTGATTACATCATCTTCTAGAATCTGTCTGATGAAGTGATATCGCACATCTATATGCTTTGTGCGTGAATGGTACATGGCATTCTTAGCCAAATACATAGCACTCTGGCTATCACATCCCAAAACTGCAGTATCCATAGACATGCCAAGATCCTCTGCAAGTCTGCTCAACCATATAGCTTCCTTAGAAGCTTCAGTAGCTGATATGTATTCAGCTTTAGTAGTACTCAGTGTGACAATGTTTTGCAATCTTGAACACCAAGAAACAGCCCCACCAGCAATTGTAAAGACATACCCACTGGTGGACCTACGAGTGTCCAAGCCACCTGCCATGTCTGCATCACAATAAACCTACAAATTAAGTGCACCCTGCCCATAGCAAATACATTTTCTTTGTGTACCTTTTAGGTATTGAAGAATACACTTGACAGCCTCCTAATGTGTTTTGCCAGGATTTGACATAAACTTGCTAACAACTCCCACTGCATGAGCAATGTCTGGACGAGTAGCAACCACAACATACATAAGAGAGCCACAAGCTGATGCATAAGGGACTCCCTTCATACCATTTGCTTCCACGTCATCTTTTGGGCTGTTGGCTTTACTAAGCTTAAGATAACGAGGTAAGTGTATCCCAAAAGGCTTAGCTTCAACCACATTAAATCTGTCCAGTACCTTTTCAATGTACTTTCTTGAGATAAAAACAACAATTTCTGCATTCTATCTCTGCAAATCCTCATGTCCAAAATATGCTCTGCATTCCCCAAATCTTGCATGGAGAAGGCTAATTGCATCTAATTTTTTAGAGCACCCAAGCTAGTCTTTCTTTTCCCAGCTAGCAACATATCATCCATATACAAAACAAATATGATAGGTTTGCCATCTGTATCCTTTTTCATGTACAAACAATGATATGCATGGCTGTGTGTAAACTCATAAGATAGCATAAAAGTGTCAAACTTTTTGTACCACTGCCGTGGTGCTTGCTTCAACCCATACAAGCTGCGTTTTAGTTTACACAACATCTGCTCTTTACCACGAACTACAAAACCCTTGGGCTGTTTATGTAGATTTCCTCATCAATGTCACCATGGAAGAAAGCTGTTTTTACATCCATTTGGTACAGTTCTAAATCCAATACAACAGTGAGAGCAAAAAGCACACGTAGAGTGGTCATCTTCACAACAGGTGAGAAGACCTCTTGGAAGTCAATTCCTTCCTTCTATGCATATCCTTTAGCAACCAGTCTTACTTGTCTCCATTTGAAGCCTATGTGAGGAGGTGCGAATCTGTCCGAGAGCAACCCGTATGCTATGGGAGAGATGGGTGTCTATGTATGCTGGCCGAATAGTGAAACCATCATCAGAGAGACACAATAAATGACTCCTGTAGAAATCCATCCTTGATCCTAGAGGGAGTGGTGGATGGATCCATGTCCTTGCTATCTCAATCCTCAAGATATCAATTCTGATCACCTCGTTCAGATTTGATCGACTGAGAGAAAGTGTAGGGCAATCAAGGCTATAATCTAAAGGTGCTCCCATATTAGTTGTGAATCATCCTCAAAGCTCATATTTGCAATGAACCAATTGGGTGTATAAAAATAGCCAACCAACGTATGCCAAAGCCCTCAATGTAAGTCCATGATTGAAATCTATAACATTATAAATAGAAAAGCTTTAGCAAGCTATAACCAATTACAGAATAACGATTGATATCACAAAGTCATTGCTTAATTTTGTGACCATCTAACCAAAAGCCATTACTTGCACAAACAATAATTTTTCAATAACACAAATGGAAGCAATATTTTGAAGTGTATTCCAAAAAGCGTAGCAATGGCCCATAAGCAAAGATATTTGATATGGCAAAATCATCACATCCCTTGCTTTTTCTTTAAGTATCAAAGAGAATAGCATGCATGAATCCACATGCCATACTTTAATGCTTTTACAAACACTATGGTCCACTAGATGCATCAATCACCCATAATAGCTACTCTACAAGGCATCTTAGACATGGCTGCTTTGCAGGGGTGTATACCATAACATTTGATTAAGTTAGTAATCAAATGTGCAAGGTTGTTTAGCACATGTGATGCACATGGTAGTTACTTCATGATAACAGATCAAAGATGTGAAGAAAATACCCTAATACAAAAACACAAATAACACCGCACGACAAAGCATAGACTGATAGAATAACACAGTTAGGTTTAGGATAACTTAGAGACAATGAACATAGAGAATAAATGAAATGATATGACTATTGAATATACAATGCGTGAATGAATACTGTACCTCGAACTCCTATATCTCAAGGATCAAGGCTGGGTAATGAGCTGGAGAGTCTGTCATACTCTGAACAGATCCCAAATCACAACAAGGTAGCCTCTAGGTGTCGAACATAGCAAACACGGCCAAGAAAGGCAGGATCTAATGCATACGGCAGTATAAGAGGAGAAATACTAAAAATGCACGTGAGGAGAGAGAAAACAGCAAACGCAAGTTGCAGGAGAGAGAAAACAGCAACAACAAACTGAGGAGATGATGGCAAAAATTGAAGAAGAAAATCTACAGAGCAATAGCTGGAGCCTACAAACACAGCAGTATGCTGACATGGTGGCTGTATGACAGCTGGATGATGCACATCAACGGTCGCTTGGCTGAAAACAACAGCAAATTGATGATGGAGGACTGAAAATAGGTGCCAGATGAGTGAAGATTGCAATAGATAGCTTGGACTGCGATGTCCTTCGCAAACACGGTGTTGGCAACAAGTTGAAAATACCTGAAACCTGCAATAATACCCAATGGTGGCTCGGATAGCTTCTCCATTTTGTGATGTGTTGGGTTTGCACATTGATTGAAAACCTACACTTATTGTCATCAAATTAAAGGCTAAAAGACCTTCCTAAATAAATAAATAAATCAAAGTCCATTGTGGTTACATCCACCTTTGCAAGTCCTAGTAGGCCACTAGGCAGAAAACAAGCACCCTTTGTCTGGTGCCTTGGCTTGTCTAGGGTGATTACTTGGGCTCCCTTGGTAAGGTAACCATTGCCTTTGTAGTCTTGATAAGCCACTAGGAAACTGAAGTGCACCCTTCGTCCGATGCCTTGGCTACTTTGGGGTGGGACACCTTGGGAAAAAAGAGAAATCTAGGGGCTTGGGCTACTATAGCCCCCTTTTGGTTTCAGTTTTGGGTTTGAGAGGGGTTCTTGAGATAAAAATGCATCACATGCCGATTAGCCATTTAAAACAGCCCCAAAACAAGCTTAATTATTAATTTACCGATACTTTCATCAAAAGATACATGATCCTAGAGAGTGTCTCTGTCCCATAAGCCAAACCCTAATTTGGGAGGACCCACCCATCTATAAATAGACAAGCTACTTACCACTTATCCTTAATCTCGTTTTTGCAGCTTGCATGTGCCTTCTCTCTGCTGTCCAGATCCTATTCAAAGAGGATTTCTCAGTTGGAGCTGCTACCCATTGCTATCTACAATCTAGTGCCTGTCTTCCAACCTTCTGGTGTTATACCAGAGCCTTCTACTAGCTGGCAACTACTGTCCTAGGCTAAAACTCCTTCCATAACTCCTGGAGCTGCCACACAGTGTGTCAACCTACTGCCCTGCTGTCCACATCAGTCCTATTGCTGCATTTACCTGTTTCCTGCATTCGCCTTGCCTGCCACATCAGCAAAATCTATATTTTACAGTCCACAATATCCGTACAACTGCCACATTTCATTTGCAGATTTCCAGCACCTAACTGCCCATCTGTCACACTGATGCGACATCCTATTGTTTCGTTTGCTGCTGCTAGACACTCGGGAGGCTGCCTGGTGCTTTTCGAGATCTGTCAGAGTAGGACACACTCTTCGGCTCATACTCTTTGCCTTGGCTCTTGAGACACTAGAGTTCTAGGGTTAGTTTTCACCTTGTGTAGTGTATTTGTTGCATTCAGCATTGTACTTATTCATTGCTTTTTCATTATCTTCTATGTTCATTGTCCCTGTGTTAACCCTAACCCCAACTAAGTTTCTTGATCAGTCTCTGTGTGTTTGTCAGACCATTGTGTCTGTATTTTGTAGATGAGCATTTCTTTACACACGCATGGTAACAGAGGCTCTCTTTCATATCATCACTTTTATATAGAGGGTGCAGAGCATGACACTTGGCAAGTCACCATGGAGAGCACTAGTGGCTTCTCAACAAATGGCACCTGAGGGGTGTGAGAGCTCATGGTACTTCCAGGTGGAGCAACTACTTGCCAAGTATGGTATCAACATAATGAGCCTCCCCCCCTTCTAGTATGATCTTGACTCACCTTTTGTCTAGTTCCCATGAATAGAGAGAAACAAGCAAGACCTATGTCAATGACACGCATGCAAGTCCTATGTGGCACCCGACCCTCCTACCATGAAGATGTAGTACTATAAAGATCTTTTCATGAACCTCAGCAAGGATGGATTCATCATTAGACCTTCTACTATTAGCAATATAGTTAGCTTGAGTGAGTCTCCTCATGTGGTTTAGTGGGCTAGATATTATAGATATTTTAGGCACATTTTTATTATGACCGTTCATGTGATTTATGGCATTTATGGTTGACCAACCAACATTTATTTCTGACCGACCTGATGCATTGATGGCATTATTTACTGTCTATTCTTATGGATCCCTCCTCCTTGGATCATTCATCATTTTTAGATTCTAGTACAAGTCGTGTTGGAGAGAGGGAGCCGATGCCAATGCTGTAACCAACCTTCCTCCTCGGATAGGGTGGTAAATAACCTGATTAAGCACCATTTACAGCAACTAACAAATTCACAAAACTGAAATGCACACTTTACCGTATAATCTTAGACATTGGACACCCTGTTGGCCCCAAAATTGGCGCTCCTTTTGGTATTTGTTTAACTTAATTGAAGAATAAGTTGATGTACAATGGGATTCTCCCAATCCCTTTCAATATTCCAACTCCCCTTCCTATCCAAAATGACCAGAAAGTCTTCAATCTGATTTTCCCCTTGACTCGGGGTATCAATTGGCCTTCATCCACATTGATGGAGATGGAAAATGCCCCAAATTCAATGATTTCCTCGTCCCTCCACTTGAATAGGCTAAAAATAGCTTCAGCCCTGTTAAATCCAAGTCTTGGAGCTTCCAATTGCTGGCACGATTTCCGAGGCTACTGCTAAACCCTAGTTTCTGCTACTGCAGATTAGGGTCTACAACAGAGAAATCTGAAATTTCTCAGCCTCTAGTGATCTCAATGTTGTAATCTTCGAAGCAAGGTTGGGAGATGAGAGAATGTTGAGGAGAGAGAAAATTCAAACTTTCTTCACGAAGAATTGAAGAAAATCTGTCATTTACTGCTGCTGCCCTATCTCAACAACTTATAGATGCAAAGAACTGAAGAAAATTAGTCATTTACTGTTGTTCCCTTGTCTCAACATCTTGTAGATGCTGTCACCTACTGTTGATTCGTCTTGTCCTGCCCCTAGCTGCCTCAAAAGGTCCTCCAATGGCTGCAAATCAGACCAACAGCATCTCCTCCCTCTCTCTTGCAGGCTGAATCCACTAAAATGCCTCTCTCTAGCCTCTAAAGACGTGCATCAATGCATCTAAATTGGTCCTCATCAGTTGCACTGACAGAAATCTTCAAGCCTTGGGCTGGCAAGAGAAGGTTGTGCTTAAAGGCTCCATTTTCAGGCAACTTGGCTATCCTTTGGGGATACAGGTTTCCCCCAAAGTGCTAATGTATTGGATATCCTCAAGCATTATGAATAAGTTTGTATATTGAAAATCACAAGCTTGGCCTTTGCACGTAAGATTAAAAATTTCTTAAACAATCATGTTATCGATGGTTTCATATTGCCTGCCCTTGCTCCCTTGGCCCACGTCTAATCTACACGAAATTACTTGGCCCATCCGGCGCTTTGGAAAAAGTATTCTACATGGATGGATATATCCTAGATCTCTAGGCACCATGTTTGCACTCCCAAATGAATGGGAGGTGGGGCTATTCTGGATTCAGAGAGTTGAGAAACCCTTCACCTGCAATTTGCGTTTTTGCGTTTCTGCATTTTGCGTTTAGAGTTTACAGCCCCAAAAAGGGGCGCCATCCTAGACTAACTGTGCCTATTTATAGGCCACTCTCTCATTCATTCCTCATGGATGATTCATTCACTACTTTCCACTACCCTCACACTCCTTCAGGAGGACATTGCAGTTCGTGGTTCGTGGCTGTCTTCATCATCTTCCTTGTGCTATGGCACCCTTGTTCCCTTGTATCACATTCACTCTATGATTCGGAACTTCATCATTCCATTCATCAGAGTCTCTTCTCTCTTCTCTTCTCTTCTCCATGTTTGCCGAGTTCACTCCGTGTTTCTTCCCACCAACCCTACTGTCTCGCTGGTACATCATCTTTTAACAAGAGACACATATAATTACTCTTCGTTGATCACTATTCCAAGCTTTGTATGAGGGTTGATAGCCCTGGTCTTTGATCGCTAGGTTCTTTCTTAAGACTTAGGGTATTAAGCATGGGAACACTAGTATTTCTACTTCATGATGGCACGTGCTTAATGCTAAACAGCCTCTTCATCTTAAGTCTTCCATGCTTTTGGATCATTTGGTCCACTCCTAAAAATCGATCCTTACTAAGTCTTCTTCCCATTGACCTTTGGATTGGGAAATAGAAAATTCCCTATGAGCTAAAGTGGTAGCTATCTCGAAACTTCTCACCTGGCAAGGCAAACAAGAACAAAGGCTGATGTTGAATAGGATGGCGTGCTTGGGATTGGTCATTATTGCTAATGCTCTTCTACTTGCAAGTGGGGCTCTCATATCTTTCAAATCAATTTGATGCTACTTTTGTGTTCCTAGAGGCTATCATCATTTGTGGGACTCCATCTCAACCTCTTCATGTGAGGACCAAGAGGCCCCCTAGTAGGATTAGATGATTAATGATCGACTACATGTGGACCATGCTTTAGTCAATCAGATATACCACTTGCTTATACACGTTAAGGATTGGCTTGCTCACAAGGGCAACACCACATGGGGTCTCCAAAAAGGTCAAGCGTGGTGGAAATTTGTGGTGATGATAGGCTAGTTTAATAAAACGCATTTCAAATAGAAGGTCGTCATTTAGTGAATGTCAATTGGCGCTCTTCCTCTTGCCTCTACACTCTCCAAGCAGCAAATTGCCAATGGTGGTTGTTTCTTTCGTTAGGCATCTGTAGAAACCCCCTCCATCGGTTCCTTTCTTGACTACTGGGATAGAAGAGTTGGTCACTACTACCGACCATTTGGTCCTAAATGGTTGGATTGTCAATGCTTCCAAAAGATTGGGTCTTTGGATATCCCAAGTTTGTGGATACTATCCAAGCCGATATGAATGTGCTCTTTCATTTATTACGCTTCTGGGTTTGTTGGCTCATATTGACTATGAGGAATGCATTCATCTTTGATGCTTCATCAAGCATGTAGAGTTATATAGTTTGCTTGAAAGGACTTCTTCACTGGCAGCTTGACATGATTGAGTTGGCAGATATTCTCCCTAAACATGATTTGCTTTCTTGGCACACTACAGTTTCTTCAGCCCCCCTCTAGTCCATCTAGTTCCTCTATACTTTTGACCGTGATGGCTCTTCGTACACTTGTTCATACTATACTTTTGAGATTGTGTTTTGGTAATTAATAAATTGACCTTTATGAAAAAAAAAAAGCTGACATTATATACAACCTTGAAAAGTTTTTATCCAGCCCTTGCAAAAGATAAACAAAGATGTAAGCTAGTTACCTCATCAAATTTTTGATGTAGGGCTCCTCTTTCGAACTCCAAGTTTTTCAGCTGCTTTGAATTCTCTACAACTGCAGCTCTTGCTTGTTGCAAAGACAATTTATCCTTCAACAACACTAGTGTATCAATAATTAACCACCTTGAAACTCAAAATAGAATAGCTATTTTTTCTGCAAAAAGAGATCTTCCACTAGTTAGCTGGCACCAAAACCTTTTCATAGTTGGCTAGTTGTTTTCTTAAGTTCTCAACCTCCTTCAATGCCCTTGTCAATGGTTCCGTCAATCTTTTGTTCTCTTGTGCAATATCATACATCAACTTTTCATTTGCCACTTCCTTTTTCTTCATGTCTGTTACATCCTCCTGTAATTATTGGATGTTGTTATGAGAATAATTCATTAATACTTACAATTAAAAGTTGTGCTTAGAAGCAGTGCAAATCCTGATCAATGAAGCAAATATTTGTACAAAAGCTAGCACCTTTAGGGTCTTGATAAGATCAAGGTTATTCTGTGTAATGTCATTGTAGTAGCATTTTATCTCCGTGAAAGCTTTCTCATGTTTCTTCATTAGTTCATTAATATGGGTGTTCTTTCTCTCCTCAACCTCATGTACTTCTTGCTTGCGCCGAAGTTCACAATCATCTCTGATGGACTTTATCTGTCACTAAGAAATGAATTCTCAACTTAGATTTACATGCTGTAGTGGTCTTACAATATATCGCATGCTTTTTCTCAAGGTAGGGAATTATTAGATTTTGCTATATCAACTTTTTACTTTTCAACTTGAAAGGTTCCATTACTATCATGATAAGGAGGCTTTAAAACATTCTCATTAATCAATTAATCAATGCAATTATACTAATAAAAATGAAGAGCTATATTAAGATTGACTTGGAAAACCATGGAAATCCTTATTTTTTTAGTCTACTCCATATTATTTTATATTCAATTGCATTAAACATAGCTATGGAAAAGTACAAATATTTATCTGTTCTTGCTTCCTTGGATACATATATAAAGTTTTCATATCTCTATTCCATCATATTTCTTTTGTTATGAATATGATTGTATTTTTGAAAACAACATGGCAAGTGTAGAACAAGCTTGTGAAATGATATGAAAGCCGTAGAACTAAACTAAACTTATAGTGCTAAAAATAAAAAGGCCCACTACATTGAATTAAAGAGACCGATTATTTGGACTATGCTGGAATTCTATGTCAAGGTTTTGCTACTGCTAAACACTCACTCAAGCATTTAGTTTGGATTTGATAAATCTGTTTTGCAAGCATGATATTTGACCGAGTCCAAAAAGTGTTTTTCCCGCATTTTAAGAATTTATGAATCACAAACCAGACAGAAGCACCTTAGCTCAGCATCAAAGATGTGCATTTGGTCTTGCTTTTTTGAAAAATAATACTCATGCAAGAAAATGTGTGTAGCAAAACCTACAACCAGAAAAGCTGAACCAAAATCAAAAGGTTAAACACAACTGCCAACTGGAAAACTGCTTTTCACCAAAACTGTAAACCTTGCACAAGCAAGAAAAGGTAGCATTTTCCCCATTTTGATTGTCTCAAGATTTTATCACTGGACCCAATGATCCACGTTTCATCCTCTCTCAACAATTCCTTGCAGTTACATTCCAACAAATCCCTAGGCTTTAAAGATTTTGTGCCCTTTGTATGAATGCAAATTCCAACAAACATCAATATATCAACCGTAACCATTAATGATAGCAATGTAACACAGAAACCCCTTAAACATCAGTCAAATGCAGCAAGCATAGTTCCCCCACCCAAAAATAGAGCATATAGTTTGTATCATACATTTTCCATTCCTTTTGGTCAAACCTCAACCTACTCTATCATTTTCTCAAATCAATTGGACAGTATAGTTCTGCATTTTCCCTTAATACAATTCAACAAGAAGAAGAAAATTTGAATTGAACTACTAGCCCTAATCGATCCCACTTTGATGTCTTGATCCTCCCTTTAACAGTCATTTATGCCAATGTCTGGAATTCTAAAAATGCACAAACCTTCTTCTCCGTTTTGATCTGCAATTCTTTTGCATCCACATCATACTCTTGTTTCATTTTGGTGAGCTCCTTTCCATGGTCCTGTTACACAAGCACTAAACAACAGAATTTTTTGTATTGTACATCCAAACAAGGGGTTCAGTATATTTATGAAGCACCCAGTTGTCTTACCAGTTTCACTTGTTTTATGGTGTCTTCATAAGCAAGCTCTAATTCCCGAATTTTCTCTTTTAAACCCCGTTGCTCATTCCTGTAAATCAAGTGTTTTTGAATAAACTTGGCCTTGGAAGAAATCTCAAAATAATATGATGAAGAAGGTGACAAACAAGTGAAAGGAAACCATCATTAAAGATGCAGCGATAAAAAGAGTGTTCAATGGTGTCATGTAATTACATTAAAAATGGACACAACTCTAAGTGTGCCAGTATACCAAAAATAGAGCATCCAAAGACTAAAATGGGCATGATAAGAATGGAAATGGACACAATACATCCTTGACCCCTCTTGGTGACATTTTAGGAACAAAATGGAGATGAGCACCCAAATGATGCTGACAAGAAACAGAACTGGCGGAGCAAGAATCTGCTGTGGAGGCAGAGACATCAAGCAGCCTGATAGTGTGTTAAGATCCCCCAAATTTCAATGTTAGTTGTTTCGAATGATACCAAGTGAGAAGAAGAGGTAGGACCTCTGCTTTGGAGGCAGAGACATCAAGCAGCATGATAGTGTGTTATGATCCCCCAAATTTCAGTTTTAAGTTGTCTTGATTGATACAACTGAGAAGAAGAGTAGGAACTCTCTCTGATAGTGTGTTAAGATCCCTCAAATTTCAATTTAAAATTGTTTCGAATGGTACCAAGTGAGAAGAAGAGGTATGGGGACATTGAGATCTATGAAGGAAAAGGTGTGTATAAGTGAGTACTACCACTCTCACCACCTCACCCTCATAGGGGACCCTCCTTATCCCTAACCACAATGTGTGATAGGCTTTGTAGCAAGTTGAAGCTAGTTCCACACCTAGTCTCCAGCCATTTCACAAACCAAGGATGAGATAATATAAACTCCTCTTTTTTGTGCATTCAAAGTGTGTTTTCTAATCTATGTACATGGTTGAGTTGCATTAGAAGTGGATGCAGCAATGGAAGCATAGAAGATTGTTGTAATAGACTGCACAACATAAGAAAGAGAAGAGAAACTGCAAGGGAAGAGAAGAATACAAGAACATCGCAAAGAGAATTCAAGGATATTCCCAGGAAATGGAATCCATACACAAAGTCATGAAACAGTCGCGCACAACAGCGAGTCACTATTTGTGTGGGCACTGACACCGCTTCCTCTCTCCAACATCGCCTACAAGTGATGAATGACTAGAGGAAAGCAACCATCCTATAAATAGACCATAAATCAAGAAAATCTGGCCAGTTGATGGATCAATAAAATAATTAGTTGGGCCATAAAAATATTGAGCAAAAACTCATAAATCCAGTGCTAGAAAAAGAAATAATGTGCCCAACACGATAACACATGCACGAATGAACTCATGAGCTAACTAATATGTTAACACCCTCTCTCAAATCATGGGTGATCTAGTGCAATACAATGATACAATGATGAGAACTCATCATAGTACAACAATGACACTCAAATGATAGAGCCATGAATACCCAAGTGGTGGATGCGCAAGCCACCACCAAGGTGCTTCGGAGAGAAACTAATATCAATGTCAATCATACAAACTCCTGAAAATAGAGAAGAATCATAGCAATTCTCTACATCTGTCAAACAATGCCTCGCAATAGCATACACGACCATCCTATCAGCAATGACTCTGAGCATACATGACCATGGATTTAGCTTAGTAGTAGTTGGCAAACCTGCAACAATAGAAAACAGCACTCCAAGACCTAACAGAAACATCCAATACCACGTCAAAAGTGGGTGCAGCGATGGAAGCGTAGAAGATTGTTGCAATAGATTGCACGACACAAGGAAAAGGGAGGTTGCAAGGGAAGAGAAGAACAAAAGAACACTACAAAGACAGAACTCAAGAATATGATCGGCAAATGGAATCCATATACCAAGGCATAACAATCGTGTACAACAATGAGTCACCAATTGTGTGGGCACTGGCATCGGCTCCCTCTCTCCAATAGGACCTACAAGTGATGAATGCCTAGAGGAGAGCAACCAGCCTATAAATAGGCTATACATCAAGAAAATTTGGCCAACTGATGAACCAATAAAATAATCAATTCAGTCATTAATTAATGAGAAAAAATTCATAAATCAAGCACCAAAAAAAGAAATAATGTGCCCAGCCCAAAAAGACATGTATAGACTCACCCATGAGCTGACTAATCTGCTAACAAGTTGGTGTGTGCTTGTGGATTAGATCACAGGGTGGACCACCTAGTGAGGAACGAGGCCATCTCTCTTGGATAACAAGGAAAGCTCTCTTTGACTTGTGTCCCTATAGGTTAGAAGAATATCTTAGAAGTGTTGTAGATTACTCTGAGACCCCAACATATCAAGCTATGGAATGTGGAAGCAAGGTTGGAGCGGGTAAAACTGGTGATGCATCAGCTCAAGTAGGGGCCATGCTGAGGTGCGAAAGGTAGTGTGTCTCACGGAAGGCTCAAACCCAGCTCATGAAAACAGATGATCAAGGTTGCTTTTGAGTTAGAGCCTTAGATAGCACACAGCCACATTGTCTTGAGAAGGGACATACTCCCAAAAATCACCTACTACTCAATTTTCTTATGAAAGCAATGATAATGAACCCATCAATCATAGTGTCTCTGCTGCTAATATCCTCATGATTTGGTCCTCAAATGGAAATACAAGTTCTGTGCCAATGCCTTGGCATTGTGAATGTGAATATAAGGGCTAGTTTTTTTTAATAATGAGAATCAGTCATAATTGTTGCAAATTCTCTAAGGTGGCATAATGCATAGTGCTCTGCATCTTAGATGACAAGAAAGGGGTACTTCCAACTAGACCAACAAATCAAGCTAGAACCTAGCCAAGAGCAATAACCACCATAACTTAGGAAAAACATCATTCCCAGCCAAGCACAACATGTCACAACCTGCTGTCACAATCATCAAAGTCTCGATTCTACTGTCCAGGATGTCGCACACTATGATCTGCTATCACCTTCACCTTCCATGCAGCTGTCCTACCACATCACCCACCCCTGCCTATCCCATCACCTGCTTGTCATATAGGCATGTCTATGTGGGGGGTGCCTAGGTGTGCTATTGAAACATCCACCTAGGATCCAACCTACACGTGAGACACAATACAAGCTATATCCATGAATTTAAAGAGATTGGAAATCAAACTCACCTCCCAGCCATAGAGCCAAATAGGCTCACCCCCTAAGCTCGGGAGCTAGTAACACTCCGGGTCACGACCACATCCCGATGTACGAACGCATCAGCCAATAGGCGAAGAGTCCAAGAGGGGTGATAACACAATGATCAACACAACAAGGCCTTGAGTCCTACAAATAGGACTCAACTACCCTAACCCCGAAGTGCCCTTAGTGCATTCACACTAAGTCACTTTATGACCACCATGATCATCATCTATTGGTGACTACCTTACTACCCATGACATCTATCCAAACAAGTGACCTAACTTTGCACACTCTCAATGCTACATTTTGACCTCATTTGGGCCACCTGGCTGCTCAACATCATTTATAGGCTATCAACTTCATTCCAACCCTGGTATTTTGTTATTTTGATATCCTCATCTACTGTCACAACTATGTTTTCAGCATAGGTAGGTTTCCATGTTGTTTGCCCACCTATTATTCCATCTTGGAGTGTTGATGTCATCATCTACTGCCACAACTATGTTTTCAACACAGGCAAGTCACCGTATTGTTTGCCCAACTTCTACTACACCATCTCAAAGTGTTGATTTCATCATCCAATTAGCAAACTCTACATTTTGTGCTCACTGGATTTCATATCCACCATCATTAGACATCTATGGATTGTTGCTACTACTATGTTTTAGGAAAGACATCTCTTCAAATGATGCATGCTTCTACACCATCTCAAAGTGTTGATGTCATCATCCAATCACCAAACTCGACATACTCCACCTAAGATTGTCAACATCCGGTTATCAAAGTTTGCATTTTGTGCTCACTAGATTTTGTATCCAACATCATTAGATATCTGTGGACTCTCATACTATTGTGTTTCAAGAAAGACATATCTACAAATGATGCATCTTCTTAAACATATTTTAACAATTATATTCTTCCCTAGAACTATGGCTGTCCCCAATCCCATAAACTCCTAGCAGATCCGAAGAAAAGGCAAGGAGTCATCAACACGCTAAGACCCACCTAACCATACTACCCTATGCACATAGTAACCAAAAACATGCTTCACCCTTGTAAAATGTCAAACCTTGAAACATGGGAAACATTTCGTCTTATGGCAAAACAAAAAAAAAAATCTATGAAACGAAGTCTTTGCAAAACAAACCTTCTTTTAAACAAGGTTTCTTTTATTCTAGAAAAAAACATGAAAGTTGTTTTTCTTATACAGCTGATGCTTTTTCCACATTCTCCTCGCATCCTCCATCACCTCCATCTCTTTCTATGTTTCAGAGTTGTGAAATGAAAAAGTTTTTTAAACAATTTCTTTTACTGAAAAACACATAGGTTGTTTTTCTTTAAAAACTCACGTTCTTTCCATGCCCTCCTCCTTGCATGCCTCATCACCTCCTCCTTGTGTGTCTCCTCCTCCATCCTTTTCTACTCCACTTCTTCCTTCTCCTCCACCTCCACCTCCACCTCCTTGTCCTCTTCCACAAACTCCTCCACCTCCTCCTCTACCTTGGGCCTCCACCTCCTCAAGTGTAAAATGCCTCCCACAAGTTTTTACTTTTACTCTACATTATGTATTACATGTATATTGTAGTCTATGCATTGTGATCTTGAGTCGTGAATGCCAATTTCTAAACGAGTCAATGTAATGGATGTTTTTGTTTTAGGCTTTAGATTTTTACTCTAGTTTCTAGGTGAAATGAATATTTTCATTTTATGGATTTGTTTTCTTCCTCTAATATTACTATATATGAATCTATTTTTCTTCCTCTATTGTTACTAATATATTTTATATTAATTTTAATTAAAAGTAATAGTATTTTTTGAAGCCTCGAAACCTCCAGATGGCTAACAAAATAAAATGCGAAACAAAACCTTGAAACATGAAACAAGATGAAGCATTTCTAGTGACTATGCTTGTGCATGTCTATTTGGTGCGGGTGCATTTAATGGTTTTCTATTTTAGTGATTACATCACATAGGTTTGACTAAGTGCTTGAAGGGAGCCTCTACTGCACGAGAGATTCTTTTGGCCATTCCAAGTGGTGTCGCCGCCTTTTTGAGTTTTCCCCTTAAGCTGATAGTGTTATATATGTATGTGGGGGTTATTTTCTTTTCATTTGTTGAGGCATGAAGTCGTAGAGTTAGGTTAGGTATATGTGGGAGAGATTCGAGTAGTTGTCTACCTCCTGTAAAGACAGTGTCAGGCATTGAAAGACCTATTTTTAGAAGGAAGTCCTAGTGACATTGTCCTTTATGCTTTGCTAGGCAGCTGTTCTAGGAGTCCCTACTAGTGTGAGGCAGCTAGAGAAGCCTGTCAAAGTATAACAAAGAGGAAAATCTGAATATACTTGAAAGATTAAAAAATACAAAGGTGTGTAAAACTTGTTCTAGCACCACCAACTCTTGAAGCCCATCAACATCCACTAACTCTAGCTCCTCTTGATCTATGGTTGTGGTAGGAATAGGTCCATGATACTCTACAAGATTACACACATTAAACATTGGATGCATCTTCCAACCTGAGGATAGCTTCAATTAATAAGTCACATCACTGAGCTTATTAATCAATAATGTGGAAAGGCTCCTGCTTCCGAGGTGCCAGCTTAGGTGAGAACTCCCCGACTACTTCAAATGCTACTTCTAGATCTTGAGGTAGCACCATTGACCTTCCTAAAAGATCAACCATACTAATGTTTATCAGCTTCCTTCTTTTGCTATTGTTATGCCTGTTGGATATTCTCCCAAACCTACTTCAATACCTAATCCGTATCCACAATCATTTGTTTCACCACATAGTTTCGAATAGATGTCTCCAAAGCACCATTGAAGGTAACCAGCCATCCATACACTCTCAAATCTGTTCTGCTTGGTAGATGCATGGACTTTATCATTGATCACTACTCAACCAATGGTAGATACTCCTCCCATGTAGTCTCATGATCTTCAAGTAGCAATGGGCATGGTAATCATGATTCAATTGGAATTCTTCGTTTACCCATCAGTTTGTGGGTGAAAAGTGGTAGAGAATACTAACTTTGCACCAATGTCATAGAATAAATCCTTGCAAAACCCGTAAGTGAACTTAGAATCACAATCACAATCTTGTTGATCAAGCATATATCCCCCCTCCCCGATGAGCTGACACTACCACCCATTCACTATGCTCTGCCACCACTGCCTCTCCCCTACCTACTCCTTGCATGCTCCCTAGTGTCATTCTGCACCTACTGTCCCCACTACATGCTCCCTCCCCAACTACCCCCTACAACCGCTGCCCTCTGCACGTTGTGCAATGTTCTCGATCTAAAACCCTCCCTCCCCTTTGTATGTTGATTCTCCCACCTATAATTTCTACCTCTCCACCTTGCCTCTGCCCTGCACTCACCCCAAAATGGACTACCTACCAGACTATCGTACACCTACCGTATCTTTGTGCATGCCTCCTTCGACCCCCTACGTCCCCAACTTGCCTCCTACCTTTGCTTGCATCTATCGCCTCCCCCTTCCCCTCTCCCCTCTCCCCCCCCTCCCCCTAACCCCCCGATTGCTCTAGCCCCTACGCCTCACTCCCCTCAACTCCTCGCCACTACCCTCCCCTTCTTGCTCAACTGATACTCAAGCATATCCCCAGCTTCCCCCTTCCTTTGCAGTAGAATTCCCCTCAGTGATTCAACAACTCACCCAGGTGGTCCTTGGATAATAAGAATCAATGAGCAACATGTCATTGACATATACCACGATGATTAGAGGCACATCATCCTCATGTCTGACATATAAGGTGCTCTCAATTTGACTATTCTAAAAACCACGTGCAGTCAAGTATGCATGTATCCTCTCATACCAAGCCCAAGGTGTTAGCTTCAAACTATACAATGCCTCTTCTAATCTGCACATTTTTTTTCCTAGCCCTTTTGAACAAAACCATGAGACTAAAAAACACATGCTTTCTCATGTAAATTACCATTCAATATGCAGTTTTAATGCCCAGCTGATATAGATTCCAACCATTGTAAAGCTAACACACAAATGCTATGAATTGTTGTCTTACAGCAAGTGGGCGCAAAGGTCTCATCAAAGTCAATGCTATGTCATAAACATATCCCTTTGCCCACAAGTTTAAGCCTTATAACGATCAATACTATCATCTAGCTTATACCTCAACTTGTAAACCCACTGAGTACCAATAGCCTTTTTACCAAAAGGCAAGTCACATAATAACCAAGTTTTGTTTTTGACAATAGCATCATATTCTAATTGCATATTATCCAACTAATTCTCTGGATTTTATGACTCTTCAAAAGAAACAAGCTCATCCTCATCACATAGACTGGAAACAACAAATGCATTGACAATCTAATGCATAAGAGGCACTAGGGGAGTCGGAACGAGTGTGGCTAGACAAAGTTGTACCCAATTTAATGTCACACAATGTTTACACAGGCCCTTTTGGCATAGTGGTGGACTACTCAATCTCTACTCTCTCATCAAGAAATGCATCATTCACATATATATCACAAATAGGCTGATCTATGAAATCACGAGAAACCTATGTAGGCTAAATTACCTCATTTGGTACTACATGTGACTATCCACCACTAAAAAGAGACAACAAAGTATCATAGATATCTTGGGAGTGTACATTTGTCTCTTTGATATACATGAAACTAAAGGCTGAATAGTACCTTCCACAAAGGCTGTTCATGATTGACCAATATATTCTTAGTGGATGATATAGCTTCTAACCTTTTATTTCAACACTCTAACCAAGAAAATGCATTTTGCAACCTTATCATCAACTTTTTGCATTGTTGCACTAGTACTAATGCATAAGCCATGTAACAAACACGCAAGTGAGCAACAAATGGCCTTTTACTATACCAAGCCTCATATGGAGGAGTGATAGACTATTAGGCCTTGGTGGAGCACCTGTTAAGCACATAAACTGTTGGGTATTTGACTCAAGCCTCACTTATGCCTACGCTCATATGGGAGTGTCAGTGATCAGTAGAACATTGAGGCACTTTTTACTCTCGGTAGGAGAGGTTTTTTCCCCCAGACTTATAGTCTTATTGTCGTATGTGCTTATGTGCTTATGTTACACACTTATGGGCACTTAGTGTGTGTTGGGTGTGAATACCCCCTACAACCCTAAGGTTTAAGGGTTGTACTTTGTACTTTCTTGTAACACTCTTTCAGTCAATTGGATTGGGTGTCGTGCTTCACTCTGTCTCTCTCACTCTCACACTGTCTACTGCACTCTAAGCTGCATCTCGATCCTATCACCATCCTTACATTTGGTATCAGAGCTCAGCTCTGAGCTCAACACCTGCCTACAGTCTACAGCCCACGCCAGTTCTGCCCCAGCCGACAATTCAGCCCAGCGCACAGCTCGTCTGCCTACTCCTGTTCGTCAGGTCCACTCGTCCTGCTCGACAGCCTCCTGTTCGTCAGGTCCACCCGTCCTATTCGTCAGCAGTACGTCTGCCACCAGATCTGGGTGTCGCCTGTCTCTAGCGCCGCCTGCCTCCAACACGCTTGCCTCCAGCGCCGCCTGCTTCCAGCTTGTCCGCCAGCTGCAAGCGCAATCGTCACCAGGCTTGGGCGCCGCCTCACTACTGCTGCGCCGCGTGTCACCAAACACGCCCTGTCAACGTAAAACGTCCGCTCGATTGTCCCGTCCGCCTGCAACCTGACCAGCGACCTAACATTTGACCGTCTGCCCAGTCCACGTCAACTACCCGTCGTTTGACAGTCTGCCAGCGACTTGCCTAGCATCCACCCTGACCACGTCAAGTTTTTTTTTTTTAAACAAAAATTTTTATCACTTTATTCCAGAATCAATTTCTGGCAGAGGAGGTTCATACGCAGCATGCATCGCATATAGGATACAAGTGTGGGCTAAATTTGATGCAAATTTCTGGGCACATTCATCAGAAATTTTGGGGCTTTTATGTATTTTGAGGACAGTTGCATATGAACTGCAGTTATAATCATAGAAAGACTGTTTTGAACACATTTCTTGAAAAAATTTTGGGGATTTTGATATTACAATGTTGCTGAGCATTGTTTGCACCTTGGGAAGCGTGCATTAAAGACAGTTTTTGACAGAGTACGCCCTTGCACATTGATTGCAGAAGTGTGCATGCTGCAATTTCTGGAAATTTGCAGATTTCTAGTCCTTACTGCTTTGACATTGCTCATTTGTCTTTGGAAATTTGTCATCATGGCAAATCAGGGAGGTGATGTATTTACGTATGTATCCAAGGAAGACAGATTGGACGGAAACAATTATTCGCTATGGTCATTCATGATGAAGAATGTATTAGTGGCCAAGAATTTATGGGATTATGTCAGTGGAGAGGAAACTCAACCGGGAGTTGTAGCTCCCATT
Organism: Lygodium microphyllum; assembly: GCF_053477565.2. Classification (NCBI taxonomy): domain Eukaryota; kingdom Viridiplantae; phylum Streptophyta; class Polypodiopsida; order Schizaeales; family Lygodiaceae; genus Lygodium; species Lygodium microphyllum. Next base: position 60,828,877 of record NC_141141.1, on the reverse strand, counting down.
ACTCCTCCTCCTCAAGGGGCATGTGGACAACGGGGACCTCAGCCCACTCCACCTCAGCCACTTCCTCTAAGAACTGCAGCTCAAAAAGCTTAGGATACACGTGATGCACAGGCCTTGTCGCTGATTGCTTTGGCAGTTCAGCAGTCCATCATCACTCACATTCGTTCAGCATCTTCTTCACGAGATGCATGGTTGACTTTGGAGCATATGTTTGCAGGAAAGAATGAAACTCGGATCTCTTTCTTGAAGAAAGAGTTAGAGACTTTGAAGATGAATGAGGGTGATTCTATGCAGGATCACTTAAATAAGATTCAGGACTTGAGGGAGCAGCTCATGAATGTAGATGAGTACTTTTCGGATGTACAACTGATATCCACCACCTTGAATTCCTTACCTCCTTCATACTTGTCTTTTCATACTGCATTGAACCTCACAATGAGGATTGCCGAGCACCCACTTACTTTTATTCAGCTGGTTAGTTTGCTTCTAGAGGAGGAGCAAACAAGGAAAAATAGTGGTGTGGATGCTATAGTCTCTGAGCAGGCTTTTGTGGCAAGACAGAAAGGCAAAAACAGCAAGGTGAAAAATGCTCCACAGAGTTCTGGCACTTCGAGCACATCGCAGAATCAGACACAAGGGGGGACGCAAGCAAAAAAAGGGAAATGTCATTATTGTAAGAAGCCAGGCCACTATATCACTTAGTGCAGGAAGCGCATTGCCAAAGAGAAGAAGAAGGAGTCTGGAATGTCTGTTTCTACTACTCCTTCCATTGCTAGTGAGTCCGCGTCCTTTGTTGTGGACAGGGACTATTGTTTTTACACTTACAGTTATGACATCTCTTGGGCCGATAGAGCACTTAGCTCTACAGAGGATGGTGACACTTGGTTCTTTGACAGTAGTGCTTCTAGACATATTATATCTCGCAGAGATCTGTTTGCTTCAGTTAGTGCACCTCCCGTTGGGAAATCTGTATAGTGTGCCAATAATGCATCATACCCTGTTCGTAGTATTGGGGAGATTCAGCTCACAGCCATTGATGGCTCTATTCTCCGCCTGCAGGATGCTTTGTTTGTGCCTGGAATCGAGAAGAATTTGCTTTCTATTTGTTCTTTGGCACGTTGTGGTTTGCAGGTCATATTTAATGATGACCGTTGCATGGTTAGAGATAAAGAACGCATGACTTTGATCTTGACAGGATCTTTGTGTCATGGTTTATATGAGCTAGATGCTCTTTCAGTAGATCAGACGGCATACTTGACATCCTCTCTTACTCCTGCTATGATACAGGCGGAGTTATGGCATGCTCGTTTGGGGCATGTAAACTTTGGCAGCTTGATGCTTTTGCAGCGTACTCAGATGCTGGATGGCTTACCTCTCTTGGAGAGACCTCCTGAGCACTTATGCGAGGGATGCATTTTGGGAAAAATGCATCGTTTCTCATTTCTCCGTGATGTTGCTTTCAGAGCAACAACCATATTGCAGTTGGTGCATTCAGATGTTTGTGGGCCTATGCAAGCAATGTCATTGGGCGGATGTTATTATTTTGTGACATTCATTGATGACTTTACACGTTTTTGTTGGGTCTACTGTTTGAAAAAGAAAGAAATATATGATGCATTTTTGGCTTTCAGTGCACTTGTTGAAAATCAATCTCGATGCAAAATTAAGACTCTCCGTTCGGACCGAGGGGGGGAATACATGTCCTCTATGCTGAATTCTTTTTTGAAGCAGAAAAGCATAGTCCATCAGTACACTACTACCTATACTCCATAGCAAAATGGGGTAGCAGAGAGAAAGAATCGGTCACTCATGGAGATGGCCAGATGTATGCTGAAGGCAAAGAGCTTGCCTCATAGTTTTTGGATGGAAGCAGTCATGTGTACTTGCCATATTTTGAACAGATGCCCTACCAAAGCCTTGAAGACCATCATACCTTTTGAGGCTTGGAACAGCAGTAAACCTTCTGTTGGTCACTTCCGTGCCTTTGGGTGTCTTGCCTATGCCCATATTCCACAGGTACTTAGAAAAAAGTTGGACAACAAGGCTGTTAAGTGCATTTTTATGGGATATAGCAATGAAAGCAAAGGCTACAGACTCTATGATCCCGTTACAAATAAGGTTTTTGTTAGGCAGGGATGTTGTTTTTGATGAAAAATCAGAATTATCCTTGGCTGGTTTGGACACATATCAGGCTGCCCGTGATGTTTTTGAAGGGTTGCTGCCCATTACTTTTGGTGATTTAGCTAGAGCTTCAGAAAATGAACCTAATGTTCAGCCAGCTGCTCCTAAGGAAAGTGCAGAAATTCAGCCATTGGCTGATCGGAATATTCAGCATAATGCTGAAACTGAAATTCAGCAAGAGCTTGCACATAGTCAGGAAGCTAGACAGTTACCTAGATGGTATTTGCAGACTATGCAAGATAGTCCTTTGGATGCACCCATGGCTGGTCGTACTAGAAGGCAAACTCGTTTGCATGATTCAGCACATACCATGGAGTTTGTTATGGCAGCAAGTACTTTTGATAATGAAGAGCCTGAATGTTTTGAGGATGCACAACACAATGTGCATTGGATGGCAGCAATGCAAGCTGAATTAGATTCTATTACTAAGAATCAAACTTGGGATTTGGTGTCCTTGCCATTTGGGAAGAAAGCCATTGGAACGAAATGGGTCTACAAACTGAAAAGGAAAGTAGATGGATCCATTGATAAATACAAGGCACGGCTTGTAGCTAAAGGCTACGCACAAAAAAAGGGCATTGACTATGAGGAGACATTTGCTCCTACTTCCCATATGACGACCATCAGGTCTATGATTGCTTTGGCTGCACATTATGGTTGGACAGTGCATCAGCTAGATATCAAAACTGCATTTTTACATGGGGAACTTCAGGAGGAAGTTTATGTACAGCAGCCCATTGGTTTTGCAGTTGAAGGCTCAGAACATTTGGTATGCAAGCTCAAAAAGGCACTATATGGTTTGAAACAAGCTCCTAGAGCTTGGTATGCAAAAATAGATGCTTTCTGGCTTGGTCAGGGGTTTCTAAACAGCTCATTTGAGTCTACCCTTTACGTATGTAAAGAAGGGGGATCTATGCTGATTATATGTCTTTATGTTGATGATCTTTTGCTCACTGGAACACATGCTGATCAGATTTCAGCATTCAAACAAAATTTGCAGCAAACTTTTGACATGTCTGACTTGGGAGTTTTGCATTACTACTTGGACATCCAGTTCATACATGATGCTCGAGGTATTGGGCTATCACAGTCAAGGTATATTGGGCACCTTCTTGAGAAGTTTGGCTTACAAGATTGCAAGCCAATTTGTACCCCCATGGAACCTGGACTGAAACTGTCATTACATGATGACAGTGATTTGTTTGATATACATACATATGCTCCTGCAGTTGGATGTCTTATCTACCTATGCAACACTAGGTCGGATATACAGTTTGCAGTTTCAGCTTTGAGCAGGTATATACATCAGCCACGTATGTCGCATTGGCAAGCTGTCAAGCGTGTTTTTCGTTACTTGCAGGGTACTCGATCTCTTGGGTTGCTTTATGCCAAGGGGAGACCACTGCAGTTACATGCTTACAGTGATTCTGATTGGGCTGGTGATTATGATGCACGTCACTCCACTAGTGGCAATTGTTTCTTTCTTGGCTCTTATTGCATTTCTTGGCTTAGCAAGAAACAATCCACTGTTGCCACATCGTCATGTGAAGCTGAATACAAGGCAGCTTTCACTACCACAGTTGAATGCGTATGGCTTAGACGCTTGCTAGCTGATCTGGATGTATCTGTTACGGAGCCTACTCCTTTGTTCACTGACAGTCAGAGTGCCATTGCAGTGGCACGGAACCCAGTGTTTCATGCCCGCACGAAACACATTGAGATCCATTATCACTTTGTCAAAGAGAGGCTACATGCAGGTGATATCAGCCTTGTCTATTGTCCTACCACCAGTAATGTGACAGACATCTTCACCAAAGCTCTTCCTCGTGACAAATTTGAAGCATTTCGCGATGCTTTAAATTTGATATCCTTTGGTGGCGGATGATCCTTGTACTCTTGATCACTCTTCACTCCAGGGGGGTTTGTTGGGTATTTGACTCACGCCTCACTTACGCCTACGCTCATATGGGAGTGTCGGTGATCAGTAGGACACTAGGGCACTTTTTACTCTCGGTAGGAGAGATTTTTCCCCCAGACTTATAGTCTTATTATCGTATGTGCTTATGTGCTTATGTTACACACTTATGGGCACTTAGTGTGTGTAGGGTGTGAGCACCCCCTACAACCCTAAGGTTTAAGGGTTGTACTTTGTACTTTCTTGTAACACTCTTTCAGTCAATTGGATTGGGTGTCGTGCCTCGCTCTGTCTCTCTCACCCTCACACTATCTACTGCACTCTCAGCTGCATCTCAATCCTATCACCATCCTTACATAAACTGCACACAAAATAGCCTTAAGCCATAAGCTATGTGGCAAAGCTTGACTTTTAATCATGCATTGTGCTATCTCCATGAGAGATCTTTTCTTTCTCTCAGCTACACCATTTTATTGTGGTGTATACCCCACTATACATTGTTGTTTATTCCATGTTTAGCTACTTATGCATTAAATATCTTAGATATATACTCCTTCCCTCGATCAAAACAAAGAGTGTCCACTTTACATCCTAAAAAATTTTCAACCATGCTTACAAACTACTTAGGCATTAAAACACTTTGGACTTGATACATGTTTGGAGTAATCCTTAATGGAAGTCGTGAAGTACACACAGTTACCAAAAGATGGTGTTTGCATTGTACCACAAACATCACGTGTACAAGCTGCAATTTGTGAACAACTCTCATTGAACCATCTTTTAAAAAGGAAGCATAATGTATTTTACCCAATAAGCAACCCTCATAAATGTGTTTTGAAAAAAGAGTAGGCAATAAAGACACAATATCAGATTTCTGCGCACATAGCAAAATAGTAAAATTCAGATGACTAAAACATGCATCCCAAAGTCTTGTATTTGAAACAGCCTGCAAATATGCAACTGCACATGCCATATCTTCCATACATTTACCATAGTTATTGAGCTTGTACAACCTAGGAAATAACTAGATACAATAATTGTATTAACGCAAGAGAGATCATGAATTGTACATCTGTCATTTAAAAACTTCGCAATCGAGTCAATCTTGGCGAGTGCAAAAACTAATAGCAAATTCTTCTCAATCTCTAACACATACAAAGCATTTGTAAGTGTGAAAGTACTTCTATTGGTAGCAATCAACACAATTGAAAACTCCTTTAATAAGATAAGAGAAGTTATTGGCACATGTCATAGTACTATCCTTAGTGACAGACTCTAGAGAAGTAAATAGACCGTGTTGTGAAGTAATATGCTTAGCAACACCTATAAATAAATGTTCTAAATGCAAAAAATACACAAATACAATCATAAGACAAAGCATAAACCGATATAACAAAGCATAGTTATAATGGGGTGACTCAAAGACAATGAACACCATGAATAATCTAGAATGAATGAATCTAAATAATACAATACTCACGCAACAAATACACTATCCAGTGTTTTGAATGAATATTGTACATTGAACTCTTGTGTCTTGAGGATTGAGGCGAAGGTAATGAGCTAGAGATTATGTCGTACTTCGACGGATCCCGAAACGTAGCAAGGCAGCCTTCAAAGATATCTGGTAGCAGCAAACATAGCAATGTAGATGCTAGGTCAATATCAAATGGGCAAAGAAGAGAGAAAACTAACAAACACAATAATGTGGAGGTGGGCGACAACCTAAGCGGTGTCACAAATCACGTGGTGGGGAGACTTGCTTAAGATACTGCACCGAACACACACACTATGTACACGAGAAAGCTCACTCAAGAACACAAGAAAAGAAATGGAGGCCAAATCATTTTCTTGTTGATTTTTCTTTCTTCTTTCTCGTACAACACAATGCACACAAAGTATAGATAAGATACAATATAAAAGAAAAGTGGCTTACTAAGTCAAACAGTGTATAACTGACTATACTAATCGATTGGCGCTATGACTATGCCAGTTGTGGGTAGGTATAACAAACCAAATATAATAAGTGATAAGCTAGTGGCTATGTGAGGATCATAACGACCATCCACGTGTTAAGTGTAGACGTACGAACCTATTTAACTAAGTCTTCCATCATCAATGTCCACACGTATTGAGCTTGCCATCTCAACACTCCCCCTCAAACTCAATTGTATCTTTGCAACTCCAAGTAAGATTCAAAATTTTCAAAGCCTCTCTATGCCCAATGCCTTTGTAAAAATTTCAGCTATCTAATCCTAGTACTAACATATACAAAGTCGATCTCTCCTATAAGTACCTTCTCTCTCACAAAATGGTAATATACCTCAATGTGTTTTGTCCTAGCATGAAACATTGGGTTCCTAGCTACCTATATACTACTCATGTTGTCACAGTGAATGACAACTGGACCATCTCCCTGCACATCCAAATCACTCAATACCTTTTGCAACCATACCACCTCACATGCTGCCATAGCAACACCTCTATACTCAGCCTCTGTACTCGATAACGCAACCATTGATTGCTTTTTGCTGCTCCAAGTAACTGTTGCACTACCAAGGGAAAGCATGAATCCGTTGATAGATCTTCTATTGGACTTGCTACCAGCCCAATTTGCATCTATGAACCCAAACACCTATACATCCTTACCTACCTCATAAAAATATCCATAATGCAAGGTGGACTTCACATATCTCAATATACATTTGACTGCATCCAAATGAGGCTCCTTAGGTACCCACATAAATTAACTCACGTCAAACAACATAACTCAAGTCTAGCCTTGTGATGGCCATATAGATCAAACTCCCTACTATCTTCCTAAATGTAGTTTTCTTCTATCTCATTCCCAACATCAACACTCAACTTTATATTTTGCTCCAATGGCACTAAAAGAGACTTACATACCGTTATACCATACTTGGATAACATATCCAAGCATTACTGCCTTTGGGACAGCCATATACCATCTGCACATCCGATCACCTCAATGCTAAGAAAGTATCTCACCTCATCCAAATCCTTCATCTCAAACAGGCCCTTGACATTAGCAATCCCATTGTTACTATCACTTGTAATAATTAAGTCATCCACATAGATGCCTATGATAGCTAAACCTGCATCACCATTTCTTACATAAAGTGAGTGATCTATATCAAAAATGTAAAAGTTGACATTGATAAGATACTCTTCTATCTTGTCAAACCATGCTCTAGGTGCTTACTTCAGTCCATAGAGCGCCTTCTTTAACCTACACATATATGTAGAACGCTCTAAATCCTCGTAACTTGCTAGCTCCTCCATATATATCTCTTCTTGCAAATCACCATGCAAAAAGACATTATTCGCATCCACTTGCTATAAACTCTAATCATTGAGTGCTACCAAAGTAATCACGCATCTGATAGTTGCCATCTTAGCAACTTAACTAAATGTCTCTTCATAATGTATGCCATATGTTTGTGCATAGCCTTTTGCAACCATCTTAGCCTTATACTACCAATAGAACCATCTGTATTATGCTTTATTTTTTAGACCCACTTACAACCCTAGTTTTCTTACCCTTAGGCAATAGTATTAGATCCCAAGTCATGTTGGCCTCTAATGCAATCATCTCCTCATCCATTGCTATATCCCAGTGAGCATGACCAACAGTCTCCTAAAAATAAGTGGGCTCAACATCCTCAACTACCTCTATCATATAAGCATAATGGTGAGCTGTATAACCCTCAAAACTAAATCTTCTAAAATGATATCTCACCCTGCTAAACCTACATATCACCGGATCACTCAGCAAAGCCTTTACATTACCATATGCTCTTTGTACACTTCATGTATTGATTGAAGAAATACCAAGCTCATCATCCAAACTCTCTAAGCCACTAGAATCACCATCAAGAACTACATGACTAGTAGATGCATTATTACCATCTAACACTTTCTTATTTCCTTTGTCATTACTTGCAATACTAGTAAATGCACCTGAAGATGTGGGACTGCTTCTTAGTCTCCCAAACCAAGGGCTAACTACAGATTAACTACCAGCAGATGATGTCTCTAGTCCACTAACAGTCTGTAATTTTTAGATTTCTATCTGCATATGGCTACTATGATCATCAACATCATCCGATGCATCTCCACTAGATGCATACCAACTGCTCATCTCATAAAAAATAACATCTCTACTTACCCGAAACTCACCACTAATAGAGTTATAACAACGATACCCTTTCTACTCAATAGAGTATCCAATGAGAATACATTTTTCAGCCTTGAGGTCTAATTTCTTCCTTAACTTATCAGACACATAAACATATGCACTACATCCAAAAACTTTCAAGTGTGATACATCAAGTTGCTTGCCTGTAAAACATTCTGTAGAAGTCATATCATAAACTGTAGCTATATGAAACCTATTCATAATGTAAACAACAGTATGAACAACCTCAAACAAAAAATACTTAGGCATATTTTTCTGAGCCATCAATGTCATGCAACCTCTACAATATATATATTTTTCCTTTCTACAACCCATTTTTTTGTGGGATTTACCTACATATAAACTATCGCATTATCCCATGAAATCTCAAAAAGTCATTGAACTCATTAGAGAAGTATTCTCCCCCTTCATCTAACCTCAAGCACCTAGCTTTCAAGCTTGTTTCTATTTCAACAACAGCCTTGAAAGTTTTGAAGTACTCAAAGACTTCACTCTTTTCCTTTATGAAATATACTCAAAGTTTCCTAGAGCAATCATTAAGGAATGTAACAAAATTCTTACTTCTATGAAGAGATAGATTTTGGGTAGTTCCCCAAATATCCATATGCACAACATCAAGTATATTCTTGCTTACATCTTTATCATGAAAAAACAGTTGCCTTACCTGCTTCTCAAACTGATATACTTCACAAACTTTATGTAATTCTACGACTTTAAATGTGGGCAAACTTGTAACCAATGCTTTGGATTGCATTAATTTTAGCCTTTGCAGATTTCCATATCCAATATGTTCATGCTATATTTCAATGTCTGTAACCACACATTTTTCTTTAGCATACATAGCAACGTTTATAATAGGAATTCCAACATCCAAAGTAAACATGCAACCAACTTTACTTTCTTTTGTAACCAACCTGCACTTATTGTTGAAGTCTTCAACAAAATAGCCCTTTGCATTAAATCTAACCTGTAGACCTTACTCTATCATTTGACCAATAGATACCAGATTCTTTATGATGGATGACACGTATAAAATATCTGACAAACACTTTGTTTGACGACCATGTAAGAATAAAGAAACTTTTCCAATGTGTGAAATCGGATGATATGAACCATCACTTGTCTCTACATAACCTGGACTTCGTAAATCCTCTCTCTCCAAACCGTTCAATATAGCTAGTCATATAATTAGATACACCCGAATCAACATACCATGTATCATCACATACTCCCTTTCTTGTAACAACATTCATCATGTTACATGATAAAAAAGTGCTCATTTTTTTCATCATTTATTCTTAAAGACAATGCATAATTTCCTTGTTGCAACTTGCCACTGCAAATGTCATCCTTCTTATCAAAACAATGAGCTACAATATGACTTGTTCTTCCTTAGTAATAGTACACAATACCAAAATTGCTAGGATCTCTATTATGCCATCTACCTCTTCCTCTAGAGTTCCCCTTGCCTCTAGAATTACCATGGTCTCCCAAAATCTACATATCAGCAAACTGTTGATTTAACTTGTTTTGCTACTAGTTACTATCAAAGAGAGTGACCAACTTGCCAAAATCTAGAAATGACGAGCAGTCTTTTCCACTGATTGCTCAATAATACATATAATCTATAACTTGTTTGTAGATAAACCTTGTGTTTTCTTCTTGACAAACACCTTAGAACTTACAAATTTGAAATCTGTAACTTGTGCACCAAAGAATAGCTAGCACAACAGAAATTACAGTATATCAGAACACAAACTACATACAAGTGAAAGCTCACTCAAGAACACAATGAGAGATATGGCAGCCCTAACATTTTCTTACTAGTTTTTCTTTCTTCTTTCTTACACGATACAATGTACGCATAGTATAAATAATATATAATATAAAGGAAAGTGGCCTACTAAGTTAAACAATGTGTAACTGACTATACTAATTAATTGGTACTAGAACCATGCCAGCTATAGATAGGTGTAACAAACCAAATATAATAAATGATAAGTTAGTGGCCATGTGAGAATCATAATGAGAACTGACATACTAAGTGTAGACGTACGGACCTATTTAACTAAGCAATCCATTATCAATATCTGCATATGTTGAGCTTGCCATCTCAACAGGCGACAACTGTAGGGTCAAAACACAGCCAACAAAAGATTAGGAACTAATGACGGCAGCAAAGAAGCCTAAACATAGCTAGGGACTGATCATCAAGGTCAGAGATAGCAAATGCAGCCCCAAAACAAGCCACCAAGCTAAAACGCAACCTTCTTGAGAGTGGACATTAGTTAGCGACAGCTACAAAGAGCAAAAACTATGTAGGGAAGGCTAGAAACAAATTCCGAATGGATTGTGACAATATCAAGCAACTTTAGCTTAGATATCCTCCATGAACAGGGTGGGGGCAACGAAGCTCTAGCACTTGAAACCTACAAAAACAAGATTAGATTAAGTAGAAGGGTAGTGTCACCAAGTGGTGATACTTTTTACAGTTGCTTTTCTTATTTACTTATATAAATATTTTATTTTTCTTTTCCTTTGTTGCTATTGCTTCTTAACCCCAGAGTTCTCTTGGAATAAGCCGAGATCTTTGCATGGCCAAAAGAGGTAACCATTGGGAAAAATTGGACTAATGGTTTGTCTGAGCCTTAATACCGGTTCCATATTGAATGGGCAATGAACAATAGAATGCCAGTGGTTTGGGAATGTGTGCTTAGCCACTGGAGATGGTGTAGGACAATGAGCCTAGCCAAGACAGAAGATGCACATGTGAGAATGCTCACAGAATAAAAGTCACTGTAACTGAGCCACATTACACTTTTTGATGTGGTTACAATGATAAAAGTTGCTCATAACAACTTGAGGAATGCAGGGGTCACCATCCCTAAAATTTAGGGAGTTACTATTTTTGGACCCCAGAATATGTTCGCGTCATTATCTTCGTTTTTGCACAAGGATTAATTCTCTGGTCTGTGCCGAGATTAAATTTTGCACCGATCACGGAGAATTTTAGACCAGAAGGTTTAAACAGGAAAATTGTTACATGTATGCCATGTGGTATAAATTCCCAAAAGAGAGAGAGAGAGCATTTTAAAAAAAACGTAATAGGCATAAGGGGTAGATCAGAGAATGATGTTTTGAGGAGCTGAGGGCAGATTGCTGCAAGAAAATCAGCCATGGAGAGTACTTCTACATCTCTGACTCAAGTACAGAGATAGAGCTTGCTCCCTCTGATCAACTCTCTCTCTATTCTCAGAGGAAATGCTTCGCATGATGGGCTGATTCGATTGAAGGTACAATTCTCTGTTTTCTCTAAAATTCTGCACATGAATCATTGAGTATTGGTCAAAGAAAATGCAGGACATGCTGGACAGTAAGAATGGTGAATTCTGCACATGCTGGACAGTAAGAACAGTGAACTCTGGACATGCTAAATAGTAAGAACAATGAATTCAGGACATGCTGGACAGTAAGAACATTGAATTTTGGACATGCTAGACACTAAGAACAGTGAATTCAGAGATCTGTAGACTGTAATTTTGCACACGAATCATTGAGTTTTGGTCACATGCTGAATAGTAAAAACAGTGAATTCTGCACATGCTGGATAGTAAGAACAGTGAACTCAGGACATGCTGAACAGTAAGAACAGTGAATTCTGGACATGCTAGACAATAAGAACAGTGAAATCAGAGATCTGCAGACTGCAATTCTGCACAGGAATCATTGAGTTTTGGTCACAAAAAATGCTTTCCTAAAAGGGATGTTGATCTAGACATGCTGTACTGTTCTTATGCAATTGGGATTTACTCACAAGAGATGAAAACAAACTGTTCACACGTTATATATTTTTAGAACATTATCATTTTTTTGTAATTTTCCATCTTTTAATTGATAAAGAAATACCGAGAGGGGCGCCAGTCTTCAAGGCCAAATCTGCTGTTGAGCGAGGGAGTGAGGTCTCTGCTTATGTGCGTGTGTGTGTAAAGACCAAGTGTTAATTGAAAAAACTACCGCTTTATGTGAGTCATAGACCGGTTTCATGGTTCCATCCCCGGGATTTGAATTCTTTTCTGTAAGAATTTAAGCTCGGACAGTTTTGGGTGAAAAGGCCATACACACAGGTTTTACAAAGATTACAGGACTAGAGAGATGGCAGACATGGATAAAGGCAAAGGAAAACTCCCTCATGAAGAAGAGAGTTCTTCTGCTCGTACACATCGAAGAGAGAGTATTGGTGCACATGTCCCAGCACCTTCGAGAACCGACATTGAACCACAGGATGAGGAGCAAGAATAGGAGGACTTGTTAATGGCACAACTCCTCAGTATGGTTGGCTCTTTCGAATAGCTTGTAAAGAATCCTCGGATGCAAAAAATTTTGAAGTCACATAATGAGGATTCTCAGACTGAGTCATCACATCATACCATGGAGCGCTCAAAAAGGCAAACTTCTAATGTGCATGAGCATGTGGAAAAGACACCAAACATGGAGATAGGTCCAGTGCAACAAGAAGCACGAGCACAGGACCACGGAGTGAATGGTCAAGGCAGCGATGCACAAGTGGCACAGCAGACTATTCCTCCTCAGTTTGCTACCTATCCTGGTTACTTTGGTGGTGGGTCAGTTTTTCAAGCAATGGCTGGATTACCCACGGGTTATCAGGGATACTCGCCTAGAGGGCCACCAGGAATGATGCCTATTGAGGCAGTGAACCCACTTTATGCTAATATTGGTCTACAGCCCGCTTATCAGACTCTACAGAGTCCTTATTTGATGCTTGGAGTACAAAATGCAGCTGCTGGTTTTTTTCAGCCTAGTGGGCATATGGCAGCTAAGACAGGTGAAATGAATGCTGATAATGCGCCTAAGGGACTCCCCTTTTTACAGCCACCTATCTATGACAACCTAAAACCAAAAAATGCAAAGCCTAAAGACTATAAAGAGGGTGGTCAAGCATTAAAGTTTGAAACCTTCAATGATATGCAAGATAAGCTGAAAGCTTTAACATTTATACAACAGTTTGATGCAGCTTACACAGGAGGAAATTTTACTGAGACTTCTAAGGTGCGGAAGGCTGCAACTTTTTTGAAAGGTAATGCTTTGCAGTGGTGGAACATATTGTTGATGTAAGGATATGCACCTTCCATTTGGGTCCATTTTAAACAGTTGTTTGCAGCCTCATGGTTAACTAACACGTTTGAAGTAGATGTCATGACTGCATGGCATAAATTGGACGCGGAAAATTGTACAGATTTAGAAGAGTACAATAAGAAATTTTAGGAAGCACTTTTACCCGTGAGTTCTTACAGGACAGTGCCCTTGTTAGAACAAATTGAAAAGTACTATTGCGGCTTGCTCGAAGCCATTAGGGATTATTGTACCAAGACTAGGGTTACAGATATGGTACAGTTAATTGAAAATGCTGGTGTGGCAAATGCATTGTTGAAAGGAAAAGCTGACAGCTTTAAAGGCACTGAAAAGAAGGATTCTCAGTTTAACCATTATCCTGGCAAGAAGAAGAAGCAATTTCCAAAAAAGAACAGCTTTACAAAGAAGTCTTTTTGGAAGAAAAAATTTCAGCAACAACCTCAGACTTCTTTTAAATAGGGTAAAGGACAGAAGAGGCCACTTTTTGGCAAATCATTTGAAGAAAGAAAGGCTTTAATGATGGCTGGTAAATGCTTTATATGCGAATAGAAAGGCCATTATGCTTCTAAGTGCCCACAGCAATCTTCTAAAGTTGTCAAGGATAAAGATGCGCCAAGTAAAAAAGAAGCCCAACATTGGCTTAGTGCCTGATATGGTGGGAGATCAATCAGCTGATGATGCTACAGAATTGTGTAGAGCTTGGGGAAAGATCAGAGATTCCATAGTGCTTATTTTCTTTGATCCTGGAGCTCATGCAAACTTTATCTCACTGGCATTGGCAGCTAAGCTGGGTATACTCCGAGGAAATGGGACCAGTTGGGCAGGCTGATTTGGCATGCCCAGGACATACTGAACCTGTCACCCCCATTCTTGGCAAACTTCGTATGCATATTCAGAGCTATGTGGACACAGAGGAGTTCCATATTATGCCTTTAGAGGGTTGTGATGTTCTGTTGGGTATCCCATGGTGCCACAAGAAGCACGCTATCTTGGATACTTACAATAGAACGATTACTCTTATATATAGGGGCAAGACTCATGTGTTAGATAAGAAGCTTAAAAAAGAGTTTCTCCCAATTGTTTCTGCTTCTGCAATTACTTCTATAATGAAAAATCATATTTCTACGTACTTGGTTTTTGCAAAGCAAGTTAATGAAGTTGATAGTAATGTGTCTGTACTAGATGAAAGTAGAAGGGCTTTCTTGGATAAATTCAATTATTGTTTCTCAGATTCGTTACCACGAGAGTTACCCCCTAAGAGGCTTGAAGATCATACCATAGATCTTATTCCAGGGACTAGTCCGCCCAATAGGCCACCCTATAGGGTCAGTGCAGCCCAGCAGAAAGAGATTATGATACAGGTTGTCAGGAGATTGACATGGGACCATAGGATACTTCATACTTGGAGCATCCACTTACTCAATTTGTTGACTAATCGCTCTAAGTTTTAACTAGCCTAGCATCTTTTTGCCATTTTTACAACATTAAATGTTTGAGGTCTCAACCTCCCACCATCTAAGAGGGTGCATACTCTTGGCCACCATAGCTTGGGGTGCATACCATACTGCAGCCACTCATCATTTGATTCTCACTCAACATTGGTAATATCATTTCATGCCTAGCCACCTTGGCTATGGTTTCTTGGCAATTTACTCTATTTCTTGTATTTTCAGTTTAATGGCTTCTTGTGGAAATTAGCTTCTTTCACAAATATCAACTGCACAATAGAAGCAAAGTTTTCTTCATAGTCAATGCCTTGCTTCTGTCTAAACCCTTGCACAACAAGGGGAGCCTTGTACTTATCTAAATTTCTATTAGCCTTTAGCTTGGTCCTAAATATCCACTTTGTCCCAATGAATTTCTGACGCTTGAAGAAGGCACACTTCTTCATTTTTGCATACAACTTATGTGACCTCATTGTCTCAAGGACAATCCGAAGTTGAGGTTCATGATTTTCTTCCTGTTTAGAATAGACTAAAGTGTCATCGAAGAAGACAAGCATGAAATCATCAAGATATGGCCTAAAGATATCCTGCATTAACCTATTGAAGGTGGCAGGTGCATTCGTAAACCCGAATGGCATAACCAGGAACTCAAAGTGCCCATATCTTGTATTGACTTGGGCAATTCGCCAAAGTCCAAGTCTCATTTCGGTCAATACTCTCAAGCTCATTCTCCATAGCCTCGCGCCATTGGGGGTACTAAAGAGCCTTATGCAAACTATCCAACTCAGAATGCGCTATGTAATCAACTATAAACAATAATGCAAATGGAGCCTGAGGTGCAAGCAGGACAAATTTTCTAACGCTATCTAGAGTAGAACCTGCTAGAAGGATCCCCAAATCCTGCATAGTCTGCTAGTACCAGCAACGTAAAGGGTCTCACAAAGGGAACCTGGGAGCTGAAAAATCTGCGGGAAGGTCAGGAGCAAGTCATAGACCCGGCTCAAAATGCACGATCTCTAATGGAATATGCTAGGAAATTGGCACAGAGTCCGATGTAGAAGACCACATGATATCCCTCTTATAAAAAATTTACACCTCTCCTAACAATTACTATATTTATTCGAGGATCAAACAAATGATAGGTCTTCGCCTCAAAGGAGTATCCTACAAAAATCAGGAGATTAGCTCGAGGACTAAGTTTCCTTATCTTACCATCAAGCATGTGCATGTAGGCACAACTACCAAAGACTCTAAAGTGGGAAACTACATGCCAAGAGCTAAAGAATGCCTCATACGGATCCTCTAAGGAACAATCACAGTCGAACACCAGTTGAGGATGTACACCAAAATGTTAATAGCCTCAATCCTTCTGCAAGCAACATAGACTATGCTGTGTTCATGATGACCCAGTTTCTACGCTCTATGACTCCATTCCGAGAGGGGGAGTTGGTAGAGATAAGCTGGCGAGAGATACCACACTCTTGTAGAAACTCAGAAAACTTGTGGGAGTGATTTGTGCAAAGCTTTGAATAATGATAAAGTGCACTAACCTTTGGGGCCTATCGTATTGGTTTATGTTCACTTCCCTCTAGATTATTTCCAAAGGCCTATTTCATGGTTCCGTTGTCGGGACATATCACCATCATCTTCAAGAAGTGTGTATGAATAGGCCTTAGGGCGCCACCCTAAACAACAAATTGGCAAGCATAAAGGAGGCAATAAATGCCAATTGGCCACATAAATGAGCAGTCCAGAGGGAGCCCTGCTGCCACAAAGGTGCCCAGCCCAAATGCACAAGATAAATACCCAACCCGTGATATGTACATCCTTTCAAGACATTGCCATGGACTTTCCAACTTGACCATCAAAGTGCCCATAACATTTTCATTAGGTGTATTTATATCTCTCTCCTACACTTACAAAGAGTCAAAACAACTCAAATATTTAGCTCTTTGTGTTCCACTTCAACAAGCCATAAACTGGCAAAGATATTGTTGCTTCTTTTTTTCCAAAGAAAAGCCTATTAATAAAACCTGAGTATAAAATGTCCCTAAAAGTGCAAGATTAGCCCTATGAAGGACTTCCAAGATATCACAAAATGTTTTAAAAAATGAAATCCGGAGGTTCGCAGTGTTAGAGCATGTGTGACTCAAAATGAGAGAAAATGTGAGAATCCCAGATCCTGAGAAAAGCATTTCTCCTCCTCAGTCTTTAAGTCACCCTACAACCTCTCCCATCTCCTAGGCAGAGTGTGGACAATCTCTATCCAAATCCTAGAGAGAGTCTTTGTAGCAGATACATCTTGTGATTCCATAGCATGGCTACATTTTCTGGTCCAAATGATTCAAGCAATGATACTAGCTATCAGCTCCCATCTGTGACAATGTCCCTTAGCCCACTATGTATGTGAAAAATCTGGTGTGGCTATCCTGCTTAAGAGCTGAACAAACATAAGATATGATTGAGTCCACTATGTATGTGAAAAGTCTGGTGTGGCTACCCTGCTCAAGAGCTGAACAAACATAAGATATGATTGAGCACCCTGAACATCCTCAGACCCACAATCAGGGCCTCTGTCCATGATACAAACTATTGTTCCCTGTGACACTATTATAGCTTCTATTGTGCCACAGAAAACTACCTTCAGGGCTTTCCTCCATACCTCCTGAGCCCTAGGGCGCTGCAATAAATAGTGCCTCTATGAGCAATACATCTCCTTTGGCTCTCCACACTTAGCCAAGCTATTGTTGCTAGAGTACATGAACACTAAAATAGGTGCTTCTAAAATTAGCTCAAGGTATACAGTCAAGAAACTAAATGATTGATCTGAGAAATGGAAAAGATGTGATATTTTTCCCAGTAGATTATCTTACTTGAGCACCAACAAGACTTGCAAATTGTGGCCATGGAGTGACAACATGTTGTCATTTTAGTTTAGTAGGTGCGGTGGGTCAAAAGATATTCCAAAACTTTTGTAGCACTACAAGGCAATCTCAGTCCACCACAATCAGTCTCTTGCTCCCTCTTAAGAAAGAAGCCAAGGTACATCCACTTCACCTCACCCCTGAAACCCCCAAACAACTAGTGTGAATACATTATTATTTCTGCAAAGTACACGTGTTTAGCTTTTTGTTGCAGCAAAATGAGAAAAATAGCACCTACAGGAGCTCCAGCTCACGTTTGGCTGCTTGTTCTCTTTGTAATTTCAATGTTAATTCATGCTCAGCCTTCACAGTTGATATGTTATTGTGCTGCTCATACAATAGATGTTTCATCTTTTGATTATAGACCTGCAATTTCATGATAGGTTCACGAGATTACATTTTTCCAAGTCCACTTTTAGTGCCTTGTGTTAGTTGAATATTTTATTGGATTATGAAAAGTAAGTTCATACTAGGAATCACCTTGATCTCATCTTGATGCCGTTCTTCCATTTCCTCAAGACTTCTATCTTTCACCAGCAACTGTGCCTTGGCATGCTCCAATTCCTTCTTTTTAATCTCCAAAAAGGATGCAATTTTATCCTGTAACAAGGTGGTTGATGCTCTCAATCAATCATCTTATAACACACAAGAGAATGCATGCAAGATACTACCCACTCTAATCTCTAAGCCCTTTAAAGTATTGTTTGGCTGTGACTGATTTTTGTAATTGATTCACAAGGCCATTCCAAAAAAAATCTCTAATAAGCATTGTTGCTTAGTTCTAAAATCTCGTACTCGTTCCAGCTGCATGTAATTCCTTTCTTGCTCTTCCTTGATCTTGTCTGCTTGTAGGGCTTCCATCTGCCCCTGCATCTCCTTTGGAGACAGTTGTTCAGATTTATCACCGTAACCAACTGCAGCATCTCCTTTGCCTTTCTTTTTTGTGGAGCCAGCAGCCTTATCTTTCCCAGCAGCCGGCTTCTCCTTGCTAGGGTCCTTCTTGGGTGCCATAATGAGGTATAATTTTTACCTGAAACATTCATCAAAAACCAAATAATTTTGTGTCTCTCTCTTTTTTTTTTTTTCGTAAAGTGTCTCTCTCTCTCCCTCTCTTTTTTTTCGTAAAAGGTAATTGTATTAATTACGAAAAAAAGTACATGATTACTTGATTACAAGATACATGACGACAATCTAAGTCATCATGTGAAGAGATTCTAAGCACTACAAGTTACAACGTCGTGGCAAGGATGCAGAGGATTTCCTGATTACAGGATACACGAGGGCCCTAGGCCAACATGTGGGGAAACCCCGTAGCAATGCACTGAAAAGGTTACACCAATCATGGCAACGACCCCGAGGCAATTGCCATATGCCACGGATGCAAATCCTCCCGAGGGAGCAGGTCGGAGTGTCGGATAATATCTAGCTGCCAATGCAAGAGCCCTTTAAGCCTGGCAATATGTCGGGGTACATTAGAGGCCGAATCAAAGAGAAAAGCATTGCGCGTGGTCCAAATGTGCCAGCATCCCCAATATCTGAAAAAGTGAAATAAGATCTTCTCATGCAACTGTGGCGGTGTAGGATACTTCGGGCGCACAAAAACCCAGTCGAAAGGAGTTAGCGAGGACCCGACCACCGCGCGCCAAATGTGCGACAAGAGCGACCAGATATTCTTGGCGAGCGGGCAAGAGAGAAAACGATGTCGGGCCGATTCCGCCGGTGTGGTACAGAAGAAACAATTGCCATTCGAGATGCAACGCTTGGCAAGGGCCGAGGCCAGAGGAAGACCACCAATCATCACCCGCCAAAGAAAAACCTTGCATTTGAAAGGCGTCTTATTTAGCCAGCCCTCCATCAGCGTTTTCTGCCACCATGACAGCGATTTCCGCAGTCCCCAAACAGTATTAGCTTTCTCTCCCAGCCATTGGTGATCTTGAACAAGAAGATGATACACCTGATTAGTAGAGGCCTTTTCCAAACTCAGGCGGCCTGCAAGGTCCCAGTCCTGCCAAGGGCGGTCCACAGTCAAGGCAGGAAAGGGTTGCCGACCCTGAAGTTCCGACGAAAGCTGCTCCCATAAATCACGGTATCCACGCGGGATCTTGAAGAGTCGCCGAGCAGTCCGAAAAGATACGAGGACATTGCGAGTGGCAAGGGTAGCATCCGCCACCGACGTCACACCTAAACGGGCCATGCGATTAAATCTCGGTCTGAGTTGATGTTTATCTTCCCATGAAAGGAGTCTCGATACTGCCAACAATTCCAGCTGAAAGGAGTTAGTCTGCAAGCGGTCCCCTGCTGGGTGCCAACGGGCCTTTTGGAGCACCACTTTCCACGAGCCGACCAAGTGCAGTAACAAAGAGGAAGAGGGACTGGAAACACGAGAGTCCGCATTAAGGACATGCCACCAGGAGGCCCGAAGCCGTGTGTTACCATGGCGGAGCCCGCTGTCCTCAAGAAAATAGCGGGCTATGATGGTCCATGGGTGATGGTCCATACACATGGCACGAAAAAGGGACCAGCGGAGAGCTAACATATGAGTGTGTGCATCCAAAATAGCTCCTCCACCCATGCGCTTAGGGGTACATGCGTGTGACCATGAAATCCAGGAAATGCCGGCCTGCAGTGAATCCTTCTTCCACAACATGAAACGGATGGGATGAGTGAGGGCCTTCAAAGTAGTAGGCGTCCATGGCAACAAAGGCAGGAAATAGGTAAGCATCGGAAGCATGATTGTCTGGGCCACTTTGAGGCGGACATGGAATGGCCACGCTTGTGACTTCCAATACATAAACTTTGCCGCCAGTTTTTGTGAAATCCAGTCCAGCAGGTCTTTTGGCCGTACATCCACCCCCAATGGGTATCCAAGATGCCTGACAATGGAGCCACGGGAAACCACCTGGCCTTGCCAGCCTAAGGACTGCAGATCAGGCTCCGTACAACTGAGGATGGCTGACTTAAGGGCATTGATGCGAAGGCCAGAGGCCTGACCAAAGAGTGTCCAAACATCTAATGCCCTGCAAATGTTGTCCCTATCCGCCTGCAAGATCATAAAGGTATCGTCAGCCAAAGATTGGCTAACGAAGTGCTGACCCAACGGAAGAGACAGCCCGGCCAGCTGAGCAGATGCTGCCATGGAGGATAACATTGAAAGGACCGGGTGAGTCGCCAGGGCAAAAAAGAGCGGGCTCAAAGGACAACCCTGTCTGACTGAGCGCGCAAGGACAAATGGCTCTGTAACTCCACCATTAAGCATAACTCTGGAGGAAGCCTCAGCACTAATGGTGTAGATCAGTCGGGACATGCGGATACCAAAGCCCATAGCCGACATGAGGTCTGCAATGAACGACCAGTCCACATAATCAAATGCCTTTTCCAAGTCCAATTGGATCAATACCACTTGCTGACCGGAGTGCCGCGCATAGTCAATCGCCATTTGCACATTTAAGATATTATGTAGAATGTTGCGGCCCTTAATGAAGCCATATTGGAGAGGATGCACAATAGCTGGAAGGTGCTTGTGAAGCCGATTCGCCAGCACTTTGGAGTAGATTTTATACATGGAGCCCATCAAAGAGATTGGTCTCCAGTATTGCAACTTTGACGGTGAAGGGACCTTTGGAATTAGTTTGATAAGGCCTTCTTTCCATGAGGAGGGCATGACCCCCGTTTCCCACACTTGCTGAAACATGGCCACCAATGGCTTCACCAACTGCGTGGCCGAGGTCTGAAAGAATTCATTAGTGAGACCATCCCAGCCAGGACTTTTATCATTCGACAAGTGCAACAAAACGTCCATAACCTCTTCCTCGCAAATATTCGTCTCCAAAGCGGCTTGCATATCAAGTGGAACCTGCTGGCGGACTAGTTGATAGAAGACCGAACGGGCATGCTTAACCTGGGTAGAAGGCGAGGAAGAGGAACCAAGGAGTTCCATAAAATAGTTTCTGCACATAGTGACAATGGTTTGCGGATCCGTGACCATGCGACCTTCCGAATCCTGGAGTCTGGTCATATTATCGCGAGCTGGAGACGCATGCAAGGCGCGAAAGAACTTATGAGACTGGCAGGCGCTGTCTTGCATTGTGTCCGTCAAGTTGTGCAGCTTGGCCTGTTGATAAGATTTCAACTAAAACACTTGAATAAGATGGGCCAACCGCCTCTCCAGAGACAGCAGAAAATCATCATCAGGGGAATCCAGGAGCAAGGAACGGACCAACGCCAGCAGGTCTTCTGCTGCATGTCGACGCCGGCGACAAAGTGAGGCATGATGGATCCCATACTGGCGAGCAACTCGCTGCACATTGGAGAGCAGTCGTGCAAATGAAGGCAAGCCCTCCGAGGCGAAGTCCAATAAGAACCTCTCAATCAGCTGCTGCATATAGCCCTGGAAAATTGAATGCTTCAAATAAGAGGAGTTGAAACGTAAAGGGAGCCTATCCAGGAATTGCAGAAAAGGTGCAATAGAGAGTGCTCGCATCTCAAGCTGGAGGGGGAAATGGTCCGACAACGCATATTGCCGCAAGACCTTCATCTCCAGCATCTCGGGAAGAAAATCATCGCCCTGCATGATATATATTCTGTCCAGTCGCGACCAGGTAGTTGCATATTGTGCGGAATGAAAAGTAAACCCTGAAAAAGAAGGGTGAAGCCACGACCAAAGATCTTGCTTGAGCACGTGCAAAGCAAAGGAATTCCACACCCAGCTTTCCGGCGTATCCATTACCGAATGCCCTGAAGTGGACTGTGAAGAGTCAACACACATATTGAAATCGCCCATCAAGAACCCCCTTCGGCCGAGTGACATGGAGCCTTGCAAAGTGGACCAAAGATCCCGTCGGGATGCGGGATCATTCGGAGCATAGAGGCCCAACAGCCATAAAATCTCTCCTTCAAATAAGACTTCGATCACCAGAAACCGGCCCTGCACATCATTTTTAACAAGGACAGGCTGATATTTCTCATGGACAATCATCAGCACGCCCGAATAGTGCGAAGCATGAGTCCCTGCATAAAACAGACGAAATCCATGACAATCTATCACTTTCCCTGCTTCACCGTGACTTTTGTGCTCAACTGCACACAATACATCCCACTGGTTCTTGTGCAAGACGGTCCACATGGCATGTTGCTTATGGCGAGAGCAAATGCCTCGCACATTCCACGTGGCTATCTTCATGTATTCTCAAAGAAGGAAGTCAGGAACGAGGCGCCTGCTGCCTCGATTTCACCTTTTCTGCGAGAGCATCCAGGACACCCTCATCCAGAAAATCAGCCAATACAGCGAAAGAATTCTGGCGACCTACTTTGGAGGTAGAAGGGAAATCCACTACCTTGGGAGAGGGGCGGGGATAACGCCGATCCCAGGGTGTAATAACATTTCCTTTGGCATCGAACGCCAGCTTGGCAGGTGGGCCTCTGGGGCCGTCGGTATAGGCTCTCCTTGGAGACTGATTGCGAGGGCCCGACGGGGCCGTAGGACGCGCAGCCTGCTGTGGAGTGGGCATGTCTTTCCGGCGCGTATACGTGCGTACGGAATCCTGGGAAGCGGGAGGCCCAGGATCTGCCAGGCCTGCATCCAACTTTTTACCTTTTTTAGGACGTGCCTCAATCCAATCAGTGCGACCGGAATCCACACTCAGGACCTGTTGTTTACCTTTATCCATGACATGAGGAGACTGAAGAGCTTCCTGGGGCGTGGCATCAAGCACCATGTCGTCCTTGGGCAGCGCAACCTGCGCATCCTCCGAAGACGTCTGCTTTTCAGGGCATTCAGCCATGAAATGCCCCAGTTTTCCACATGAAAAGCAGTGGCCCGCAAAGTTGCCCCATTTTAAGCGAAAATACAAAGGATGCATGCCCGAACAATTGAGGCGAAGCCACGCGGGCCTTTTCCTGGCCGTGTCCTAGAGCATGCATAAACGGTTGCGGTTCATGGCCCTGAGGCTTGGGGGAACCAGCACTGTTCCCACAACTGCCATCGCATCCTTCAACATGGGCCAATAGACCGCCGGACAGTTTTCCACCTCCACCCACACCGGGCATTCGCGTTGAAGCAGACGCTGGAAGTCGGCCATGGGGCGCCATGGCACAACATGAACCAAGCGGCGATCAAAGAATAGCGGCAACTTGGACAGGAGCTCAGCGCGATGGGTTTCTGATTTCAGCAGGACCTCATAAAACCCGCGAGGTCCAAGGAAGATCTCCTCAACCGACTCCCCTTGCAAGAGATGGTGCAACCACTGGCGAATGTGCGAAAGCACTGGGATCCTGCCAGTGAAGAAAAGTATAATGGCACGGTCATAGAACACCGAGAAGGATCGCAAGACTGATTTGGGGTCGACCGTGGCTTCCAGCACATCATCCGTTCCCGCAACAGAAAAAGATTCGGTATTATGCTGGACATAATCACCAAGCAGAGTATTGGCGAAGTCCAGCAAATGTTCCCAGTCAATTTCCTGCGAATCCATAGGATCAGAGGCCACTTGCGCATAGGAGCGTTCCGGAGGGCTCATTGGCTCATCAGGCATATGCTTGGAGCGTTTGCCGGCAGGCGGCTGTTCAGAAGTCGGCGGTAACTCCTCCGTGCATGGCACCATATCTTCCGGCTCCTCTGCATCGGAATCAGGGCCAAGGGCTGCCACCGTCCGGTCAAGAAAGTCCAAATCCAGGCCAGCCATACTGCTGTCTTCACACGCGTCCTGTCAGCCTGAGTCGTGGCCTGTCCCACGAGCGCGTGTGGCAGGGCGCAACCCTAACGGTGCACGGGCCTGAGGGTGGGGCACAGGTCTGGCAGTCGACGGCAGCACGGGATAGTCGAGGGCGCAGGGCAGGGGCCTCGCCAGCAGAAACCCTAAAACTCAGAGGGCAAACGAACAAAAACGGGTGCAGAGCTCACCACGCAGGCGGGCGACAACAGGGCGGGGGCCGCTGGCGATGGGCCGACCAGCAGCGGGGCGAAGGACCCAGCTGCGCCCGACGGAACAGGACGCCAGGGGCAGCCGCGGCCAACGGGGCGTCAGGGGCGGGCAATGGGTGACAGGCCTGCAGGCGACGGGCAGCTGCAGGCTCAGGCAACAGGCGACGGGCGACGGGCGCAGACGACGGGCGACGGGCAACAGGCGACGGACGACGGGCGAACCTGGGCGGCGACGGGCGCAGACGACGGGCGTACCTGGCTATGGCGGCGACGGGCGCAGACGACGGGCGAACCTGGGCGGCGACGGGCGCAGACGACGGGCGAACCTGGCTATGGCGGCCCGACAGACGACGCGCTCCCCGACCACCATGCGAGATCCTCTCTCTCTCTCTCTCTCTCTCTCTCTCTCTCTCTCCTCTCTCTCTCTCTCTCTCTCTCTCTCTCCAACCTACTCACTCCTCTCTCTCCCTCTCTCTCTCTCTTCTCTCTCTCTCTCTCTCTCTCTCAACCTTCGAGTCTCTCTCTCTCTCTCTTCTCTCTCCCCCTCTCTCTCTCTCTCTCTCTCTCTCTCTCTCTCTCTCTCTCTCTCTCTCTGCGTGTCGTTTAGTCAGAAGTGCCCGAAGTGCTTCTCTCTCTCTCTAACGTACCTGGCATTGTATTGTAGGACCTAATGCGACGTAACGTGAGGACCTGACGCAATGTACTGATGTGATGTCAGACCTGTCGTGGTGTCAAACCTGTCAGAAGGGACCTGTCGTGAGGCAGTATCCCACTGACATGAGGCAGACCTGTCGTGAGGTAGACACCTCTCTGGTGTGAGGCAGACTTGTCGTGAGCAGGAATGTACCTAGAGTGAGGCAAACCTGTCGTTAGCACTATAGTGATGCAGAGATGTACTGAATGCATTGACGCAGGCGTACTGTATGCAGTAATGCACTGACACAGCGATGTACTGACACAGACCCAGATGCCAATGTACTGAGATTGCAGACGTAATCAGATTGATATGACACAAATGTACTCAGAATGACATGAATGCAGACCTGGGTGAATGTATTGATGCACTGGCTTGTGGACTAGGCAACGATGCATCGACTTTGATTTTAATCATGTCCTGGAGTATGCAGTAATGCACTGACCGGGCCTGCAATTTGTATTTCTGCAATGACTGTAAACAGTGTGAAGGCATTTGGGCTCATAAAAGATTACTGGGCTTGCAAAAATTTAGTGAGGGGTTAGGGAAATCCTGGAAATTTGTAGGAATCACAGAAATTGCTCTGATTTGACAGTACAAAGTACAAGCTAAGTGGCTTTGCACACAATGTGTGAGAGATGGATAATGTAGACGAATGCAAGCATCAAACTGTAGAAAAAGAATATCTGGGAGACGAATCTGATCAAGAACTAACACAACCGTCCATGGAAGCAATGTTCAACACCCCTTCTAAGAACACAAAGTGCAAGATGTATGGCCATAGGGTCCGTGATTGGGCTGTCTCCCCAGCATCTAACAGGCATGGAAAGACCTCGCGCACCATGAATGAAAAGAAATACGAAGAAATTCATCTCATGATTTGCTCTGAACTACGAATTATGAGACAAGAATTGGAGAAAGCAATACGAGAGCAGGTCAAAGCCGAACTGATAGTAAATCAGAGCAGAAATGCAAGACATGCAGATAAAGATTCAGAATGACTTACAAGCACAAAAGCTGTCCGAAATGCACACGCTGAAAACTGAAATGCTGAAAGTGGTAGATGCCTACAAATCTAAAATCTTAGAACTGGGGGAAGAATTGAATACATTTAAGAAAAAAGAAATAAGTGTACGCTGTGCAAGAAGATCTACAAAAAGAGAAAGAGGCTTTGAAGGCATGTGAAAGGGAGGTTCACTCATGGGCAGAAGTGGCAAAGACAACACATAAGCAGATAGAAGAAGCCAGCCCATGGATTGAGGTAGTAAAAAAGAATAAGGGAACATCAGTGAACAAGACTGAAGTAAAGAATGCTACCTTGGAAGAAGAGCCTAGGAGACGGGCTAGGGTTTTACATGTACAGGTAGTAGGATGGGAGGAGAAGACCAGCCCACAGGAAGATGCTAAGACACTTGCTAACAAAATTGGGGCTTCAGACGTACCTATCGTCAGTGCTTGGAGAGTGGAGAAAGAGGACTCTAAGTCCAAGCCTCTAATTCTTCGCATTGGGGACATAGAGAAACAAAAGGCCTTCCTCTCCAAGAGGAGAGCCCTCAAGGGTGAGAAGATTTATTTGGATGAGGGCCTTACCCCAGCACAAATAGCGCATCGCAGAGAACACATGCCCAAGGTATTGGAGGCTCACAAAGAGGGAAAGTGGGCTGTTTATAGGGATGGACGAGTCATCATCATTGACAAAAGAACTTCATGATGGTACGAGGCCTATGAGACACTTCGGATGTCAATATGGAATTGTAATGGAGCCCTACGCTTGGATGTTGGTTACTTTAAAGATAGCTTCCGAAACATAGATATAGCATGTTGAGAAACACGGACCTAAAACTAGATCGGCTATGGTGGACGCAAGTCAAACACACGATACATTATCAGAATAAGGAATTGTAACTCAAGTGAATTAGGTTCCAAGATAGATTGGCTTGGACTTGTAAACACAATCTTGAGTGACTCAATTGATAGTACCATTTCATTGAAATGAGTATCAAGTACATACCTTTATAGCTTTTTGGATAGTACCACTTTTCTTCTCTATGCTTATGGGATTTTGGACATCTCTTCCTAGAGCTTCTAGAGCATACATCTTTCTCATATCTCTCATACAAAGCCACTTATGGACAAACCTCTTTTGGGCACACATCCAACCTCTACGGGCATTCATGTTAAGTATCATTTGCTATTCTCAACACCCCCCCTCAAAGGATGAGTTCCTACACCTGATGGCATTTGCCCCCCCTACATGCAGACATGAACTAGGAGACAAGCTCTTTGGTAGGCTTAATCAGGTCAGGCTTGAAACTTTACATTTTTGGTAGGATTTGTTACATCCACTATGGGAAGCAGATCCACTAAGGGAAAACAAGATCCATGATGGAAAATTTTTGCAAAACATTTTATTTGTAGCAACGGTAAGTATTTTCTTCATGCTCCTTTGCTTTTGTCGTGCTTTTTATCCCTTTTGTTGATGTGTGGTACATACTTTTACTGATGGGTACATGGCCTTGTCTCGACAAGCTCTCTTTGACATACATGGCATAGATATTTGGATACATACATTTTAGAATTTGAAGTACATGGCTTGACATATCATTGGACATTTTAGGATGGTGTAACCAAATCACTTCAAATGCGGAAAGGTCTTACCGATTAGCTTTTCGCACAATGGCAGTGTCTAATCCCAATTACAAAATGCTTTGACTGATATTGAAGTGGATGCGCACTACTAGTTTCAATAGACACTCAATGACCTAGATGCTTATTGAAAGGAGTTTGATTGAGTAGAGTGTGGGAGAGGTGTGAATGGACTTGGTTAAGTCTTTAACCTTACCCTTTAGAGGTAAAACTGAAATAATACCGACCTTCCAAGTCGCCTCGCTGCCCTCAAAGCCTCATCTATCCTTTCTTTTGAAGACAACGTTTTCCAAGGATGCAGCCAAGAGAAACCTGTTACACAAACTGCAGCACAAACTGCAACCGTGCTGAAGTACACTGGAAACATTTTTTATTGTAGATTGCCAAACTGATGCCGAGGAAGATGTTTGAACATGATGATTCTGTCTATGAAGGTGACCCATAAAGAAGCACCCCAAGCTGTTGCGAAACTGAGGAGATAAGTAAGGCGAAGGGCTACTTTAGAAGCAACGAAAGAGCTCGGGCCTCCATGATTGCCAGGGCTACTGCTGTTGTTGCTAATGGAAGCAATCAGAAGCCCCGGCGCCAGGAAAGACACCAAAACCACAAATCGAGTGATCCACATCTTCTCTCGCCAAGTCTCTCCTTTCTTCATGCCTGAACTTTTTAACAACAAAGCACATGGAATGTTGTGTGTATAAACGAGACAGGACAGCTCCAAGAGAGCAATACAAAAATTGAACCTATCTCCGACATGGATCAGATCCTGCACACCGTCACACAAGCGGATCTCCGACACAGAGCCCCTCATTAAATGAGGCCAAGAAGCCTGCTGTGATCTGCTAGAACCCTAAAGTGGCATGACCTGTGGCCTGACATCGTACAAGATCTGTATGCTGTAACATTCCTCTTGCTGTTTGTCAGATCAATCTGCAGATAATACACCTTCTCAAGGAGCTCAATGAAATGAGATTGAAAATGGTAACACTCACACTAAAGAGCCATGCTTCAAAGATGATGACTCTTTGTAATAAGCTTTGATCTCTTCTTCACGATTTCTTGAGCTGAAGAACAAACATTGGATGACTTTAAGAAATGGAGAGAATGAGAGAATGGAAGAGAGGAAGATTGAGAAAGTATACACACACTAGCCAACTAGCTTAGCCATGGCTCTGATACCACGTTGAGAAACACGGACCTAGAACTAGATCGGCTATGGTGGACGCAAGTCAAACACACGATACATTATCAAAATAAGGAATTGTAACTCAAGTGGATTAGGTTCCAAGATAGATTAGCTTGGACTCATAAACACAATCTTGAGTGACTCAATTGATAGTACCATTTCATTGAAATGAGTGTCAAGTACATGCCTTTATAGCTTTTTGGATAGTACCACTATTCTTCTCTATGCTTATGGGATTTTGGACATCTCTTCCTAGAGCTTCTAGAGCATACATCTTCCTCATCTCTCTCATACAAAGTCACTTATGGGGGCAAGCCTCTTTTGGGCACACTTCCAACCTCTACAGGCATTCATGTTAAGCATCATTTGCTATTCTCAACATAGCAATGTACACAGAAATACACCAATGTAAAGGTAGCTGACTACCAGACATGCAGGGATACAGGTGGAAAAGTGCATTTCGTCCAGCAGGTAGAAAACTAGGAAGCACTAGGGATTCTAGAGGTGTGGCCATACTATACTGGAAAGACCTCAAAGGGATAGTACAAGTAATGAAAAGAGATGATGATGCACAATATTTATGGATTAGGATACATGCAAGAAGACCATGGGATATATTCATCACAATATGCTACTTTCCTCCTACAAATTCTACCTATTCCACACGAGATGGATCTCCCTTTGATGTACTTTATGAGGATATCATGAGATATGCTAGCATTGGGGATATATTATTAGTAGGAGATTTCAATGCACGCACTGGAGATAGACAGAGTGACTTTTATATGCATTATAATGCCATGTTCAAAGAGATCGACATAGATGAAAGAGGCCTACGCAGGAGAGCCCAGGATAAAGAAGCGAGTACCTATGGGACACACCTATTGACTTTGGGAAGTGCACATAGGCTAGCCATCTTTAATGATTTGCCACAATAGCCAGGATCTGACAATTTGACATGTTGGAATCACAAAGGAGGGGCAAGTACTGTGGACTACTTGATAGGCTCACTAGCATTGATACCAGACATCCAAAACTTTAAGATATCTAAGAGACCAATTGGCATAGCAGCAGATCATGCTATTTTGACATTCATGCTCTCTTGTGTACATATGAAACATGAAACACCATGCCTCCCTAAACATCCCAAATACTACTTTACAGAAGACACATCACACATCTACAATGGTTTCCTGCATACCAGTTTACATACATTGGACTTGAGTAGATCGTTGGAAGAATGTACAAGGGATTTAGCAGAGGCCATACATGGATTAGCCATGTATCCATTCCCACACACCTTGCCCCGATGTAGACCCATACGATCTACTGCTCCCCAAAATAGCTGGTATGATGATGAGTGTAGAGTCATCCAAGCTAGCTTACAGAGAGAAGTGGAGCTAGGCACTCAGACACATCGCCAAACAAAGGCGTTCTTCAAATGCCTTGTGCGGAAGAAGAAACGAGACTACTTAGCGAAAGCAAAAGCAAAGATATATCAGCTATTTTTGGGGCGGGATAGAAAGAGCGCATGGAAGATGTTTCATGAAAGATAGCCCCCCATACAGATTACATCACCAGATGCGTGGCTTAACTATGAGAGACAGTTGTATGACCTGCCAGGACAGCCACCTATGCAACCCCCACAAGCTTGTAGGCCAACACAGTGGTCTTTCTTCACATGGAAAATGGTTAGGGATGCAATTTATAGATTACAAAATGGGAGGGCACAGGATGAGGATGGACTAGTAGCAGAACATTTCTCACATGCTTGTGACATATTAGCACATATATTCAATAGAGCAGTATATGAATGTTTCCCTATGAGTTGGTCAGACAATACTATAATTCCACTATTTAAAAGTGGTGATCCCCTGATTCCTAGCAACTACAGGACTATCATGATCGATCATATTTTGGCCAAGATATATGGATCTATATTGGAGGATGAACTCAGTGAGTGGGTTGAAATGCAAGGCAAGAGAGCACAAGGACAGGCAGGTTTCAGACGAGGATATACCACGCTGTACCATATTCTCACACTTAGAGCCATTATTGAGGAGGTTCGAGCCTGAGACAAGAGGATCCATTATTGCTTTGTAGACTTTCGCAAAGCTTTTGATACAATGCCTCGTACACACATCATGCAGAGATTCTAGGACATTGGAGTACCAGAGGGTATACGATGGGTGTCTATGCATTATATGAGGAAGTGATAGGTCATGTACGAGCACCTGGGGCGCTATCAAAGAGGATTGACAGTACCATAGGAGTGAAACAAGGATGTCCACTTTCACCCACATTGTTTGGTCTATACATAGATGAAGTGTCTGATTACATAGACCGAGGAGGAGCTGGAGCCAGCCTGGCAGGGGTGCTGATACCGATATTACTGTATGCAATAGATTTTGTTTTCATTTCAAATTCACCGGAGGGATTGCAGTGCCATCTAGACACTTTGCACATCTTCTGTAGAGATAAAGACCTCATAGTGAACCTTGGAAAGACCAAAACCATGGCTTTCAATACTTCAACAGCATGGGTGACTAGATCTACGTATCAGTTCACATTTAGGGGAGACATACTGGAGCATATAAGGGAATATGTCTATTTGGGAGTCACCTTCTCCAGCCCACGTTTTTCGTTGAGAGGGGCATCAGAGGCACGTCTGGCACGTGGATACGTAGCACTAGGGGCACTCGAGAGTCAATGTGCTCACATACAAATCCAGGAGCCCCACACCAAACTCTAGTTGTTTGACATCCTAGTCACACCTACATTACTATATGGAGTAGAGGTATGGGGTTGCAACTTGTACCATAGGCGTCTTAGCCCACTCACTGATTAGATTGGAGTAGAGAGGGATTATTATGATGGTTGGGATAGCATGGAAAGGCCATTGATCATGATGATAGCACGCATGATTAGGAGTAAGCCCTCCACCCCACATCCCATTGTCAGAGCAGAGCTAGGAGCAACACCTATAGCTCCGGAGGCACTCTTCCGGGCAGTGACCTTTTGGCACAGACTATGGGACCTTCCATGCCACAGATACTCTAGATTGGCACTAACCTCACCTAGATACCTAGCAGCAGCAGGTAGGAAGAACTGTTGGTTTTCACAGATGGCTATTTGGATGAGCCTACATGGTTTGGATATTGACCATCTTCCACCTTTGGATTATAGCCTTAACTGCCCTACACTTTCTCTCAGCCGATCAGAGTTGAACCAAGTGATCAAAGCTGATATCTTGAGGATTGAGACAGCAAGGACATGGATCCATCCACCACTCCCTCTAGGATCGAGGATGGAGTTCTACAGGAGTCATTTCTTGTCTCTCTGATGATGGTTTCACTATTCGGCTAGCATATATGGACACCCATCTCTCCCATAGTGTACGGGTTGCTATCGAACAGATTCACACCTCCTCACATAGGCTTCAGATGGAGACAAGCAGATGGACATATACCCTAGCAGAGGATAGGACTTGCCAGCTTTGTGGCCAAGAGCCTGAGACGAAGGAGCACTACATATGCAAATGCACAGTATACTATGACATACGAGGACGGTACCAGCTCTTTCTTCAAGAAAGAGATGCGTGTCGTTCTTTCCAACAAACATCTGCTCTAAGATCACCATGATTCTCGTGAAGAAGCTGCAGACCGAATGTGAGGGATGATAGATCGCTGAACTACCAATGCAATCAGCAACAAAGCCTATGCATCCCATGTATCCCATGCCTTTTTGTGCTGTTGATCTCTGGGGAAGTGATTGAGCTAGAGCAGGCTAAACAAGCTGAGTTGCCCGTTGTCCACGTCCTCCTAAAGGAGAAGTAGCAAGAGCCACAACTCCGGGCCTAACTTCTTCACCACTGACATAATTCCAAAGATTCTTCATAATCAGCACAATCTTCATCATGAAGGACCAGAGGGAATAGTTGTTGCCATCCAACCTATCCTCCTTGGATACATATGTAAATACATCACCTCCCTAATTTGCCATGATAAATGTCACTGATCGGAGAGCAAAAGAGCAATATCTCAAGCTATACCAACCTGGAAATCTCAGAATTTCCAGAAATTACAGCAAGTACTTTGTTGTTATTAGCAAAATTAATCACACTCTGTCAACAACTGTCTAAAATGCACACTGTCCAAGGTGCACTAAATGCTCAGCAGCATTGAAAATACAAAAGCCCCAAAATTTCTTGTCCCAAAATGCACAAAATCAATCTATTTCAGACTGTCACAGACGTACATTTGCCAATCTCTGAGCTGACTACAAAGGCCCCAAATGTCTGACCCAAAATTCAAAAAATTTCTGCTGTAATTGTGTCCCTGATACGAGCTAGAAGAGAGATTGCCTATCCAGGCAAAAGCCCCTTCCAGAGAATTAAATTTGAATAAAAATTGTTAAAATTTTCCTTTTGTTACCTCTGATATGGACTGAGCAGACCTGTGGCACGCGCAGACCTGGCCTCAAGTAGCAGAGTTGCTGGAGCAGATTGCAGGCGCAGGTGGTGGAATAGGTGGGTTGGCAGGCACATAACTGGAGGTGACGTCTAGCTCAAGTGACAACGGCTCAGTGGACACTGGCGGTGACTCACAGCAGACTGACGGCGCTTGGGGTGCAAGAGACAAAGGCGAAAGAGGCAGAGGGCACTGCAGGCAAAGGCAAGGCAGTGGTCCTGGAGAATTGGGCGTTGCTAGGGTAGATGCACTGCCTATGGGGCGGTGCTGCAGGCACTGAGGAGTCTCGGCGGTGCTGGCAGTCCTGATGGTGCTAGCTACTAGGATGGCAGTGGAGACCCGTGGACGAGCTGGAGCTGTGAGCTGCTCAGCTAGCAATGGAGCTGCTGATGATGGCTGAGAGGTCAGCTGAGTTGAAGCTCAGATCTAATACCAAATGGGAGAGGAAGGACAGATCGAAGCTCAGCTGAGAGTACGATTGACAGTGTAGAGTGTGAGAGCATGACACCCAATGCAATAATCTTAAGTTTAAGTTGCAAGTACAAAGTACAACCCTTAAACCTGAGGGTTGTAAGAGGGTGTTCATGTCAGAGTGCAGCAATGCAGAAGTGTAGGACAAAGACTGAGAGAGAGTGAACACAGAGAGAAGAGAGAGAGAGAAAAGGAGACAATGTAAATGCAGAAAATCTGCACTGTAGTATGTTGTATAAGAGTGCAGAAATATACACGGGGGTAGAGGAAATATCTGCGTGTGTCTCCGACTTGATGACTTCGATCTCCGTCAGCCCGGTCTCAGCCAACAAATCTCAAGATTAGAACTTGAATCAATGAATGAATGCTGGAGTGTGCAACAAACTAGCTATAAATAGCCAAAAAATAGGAAATCTCCAGCACCAGGTCGACTGCAGTAAAACTGCTGTCCAACTGGACAAAATTGCTATCCAACTGTATCAATGCCACGTGGCATCCTGTCGTACTGCTGATGTGGCACCTTGCGTTGTCTGTACACTGCTGACGTATCATCTGCACTCTGCCATACTGCTGTCCACAGAGAAACCCTAAACCAGCCTGTCCAGGGAATGACTCTACCTCTAATACCCCCTCTCAGATCCTGGAGGAGGCATCAAACTGAGGGATCTGGAATGCTGCCAAAGAAGAGCCTGGGGAAGTGCCTTCATAAACAAATCTACAAGATTATCCTCCGTCTAAGTGGTGCAGCAATGGAAGCATAAACAACATGCTGAAATAAACTACTAAAACACAAGACAAGCGAAAGAATGAATGAATGAACACAAATACAAATGAGAACTCAGATGTATGCTCGGGAAATGGAATCCATATCGAACACGAGACAGCAGCATACAACAATGAGTCACTAGTTGTGTGGGCAGCTTGGCATCAACTCCTCTCTTCCCAGAAGAATCCACAAATGATGGCTGAAGTACACAGAGGAGGAGGAGCCCTAGCAATATATAGGCATAAAATGGGGGGAGCAATAAATGCAATCAGGCAGCACTTAATGCTGGTTGGCCAGCATTAAATGCTCCCTAGCCCTAGACAGCACTCTAGAAAATGCCAGATAAATGCTACATAAAATGTTGTAGCCTCTACAGCACAGACTCACACCTAAGCTGACTAATCTAGTAACACCCTCTCTCTGATCAGGGGTGATTTGATACAATACAATAGTACAATGATAGGGAATCATAAACTATACAACATAGAATCACTAGAAGAACCATGGATATCCAAGCAGTAAGTGGCCAACCTGTCAGATGGGAGAGGATCGAGGTGCAGCTGAAGTGCAGTAGACAGTGTGAGAGTGAGAGACAAAGTTGAGCTCGACACCCAATGCAATAGTACTGAATAGAATATTAGCTGAAAGTACAAATGATAACCCTTATACCTTAGAGTTATAAGGGGCTGTTTACACCCGAACACAGTAAGTGCCCGTAAGTGTGCACCACAAGCACATACAAAATAGTACACATAATCTGGGGGAAAAAACCTCTCCTACCGAGAGTAAAAAGTGCCCCAGTGTCCTAGTGATCACCCGCACACTCCCATATGAGCGTAGGCGTAAGTAAGGCGTGTGAGATACCCAACAAACCCCCCTGGAGTGAAGAGTGATCAAGTGTACAAGGATCATCCGCCACCAAAGGGCGTCAAATTCAAAGCATCGCGAAATGCTTCAAATTTGTCTCGTGGAAGAGCTTTGGTGAAGATGTCTGCCACATTGCTGGTGGTAGGACAGTAGACAAGGCTGATATCACCTGCATGTAGCCTCTCTCTGACAAAGTGGTAGTGAATCTCTATGTGTTTCGTGCGAGCATGAAACACAGGGTTCCGTGCCACTGCAATGGCACTCTGACTGTCAGTATATAAAGGAGTAGGCTCCGTAACAGATACATCCAAATCAGCAAGTAAGCGTCTAAGCCATACGCACTCAACTGCAGTAGTGAAGGCTGCCTTGTACTCAGCTTCACATGACGACGTGGCAACAGTGGATTGTTTCTTGCTAAGCCAAGAAATGCATGACGAGCCAAGAAAGAAACAATTGCCACTAGTGGAGTGACGAGTATCAAAATCACCAGCCCAATCAGAGTCACTGTAAGCATGTAACTGCAGTGGTCCCCCCTTGGCATAAAGCAATCCAAGAGCTCTAGTACCCTGCAAGTAACGAAACACACGCTTCACAGCTTGCCAATGCGACATACGAGGCTGATGCATGTACCTGCTCAAAACTGAAACGGCAAACTGTATGTCTGGCCGAGTGTGGCATAGATAGATGAGACATCCCACTGCTGGAGCATAAGTATGGATATCAAACAAATCACTGTCATCATGTAATGACAGTTTGAGCCCAGGTTCCATGGGTGTACAAACTAGCTTGCAATCCTGTAAGCCAAACTTCTCAAGAAGTTGCCCAATGTACCTTGACTGACATAATCCAATGCCTCTAGCATCATGTACAAACTGGATGCCCAAGTAATAGTGCAAAATACCCAAGTCAGACATGTCAAAAGTTTGCTGTAAATTATTTTTGAATGCTGAAATCTGATCAGCATGTGTTCCAGTGAGCAAAAGGTCATCTACATATAGACACAAAATCAGCATGGATCCCCCCTCTTTATGTACATAAAGGGTAGACTCAGATGGGCTGTTTACAAACCCCTGACTAAGCAAGAAAGCATCTATCTTTGCGTACCAAGCTCGTGGAGCTTGTTTCAAACCATATAGAGCTTTTTTCAGCTTGCATACTAAATTTTCTGAGCCTTCAACTGCAAAACCAATGGGCTGCTGTACATACACTTCTTCCTGAAGTTCCCCATGTAAGAATGCAGTCTTTATATCCAGCTGATGCACTTTCCAACCAAAATGTGCAGCCAAGGCAATCATAGACCGAATGGTCGTCATACGGGAGGTAGGAGCAAAGGTCTCCTCATAGTCAATGCCCTTTTTCTGTGCGTAGCCTTTAGCTACCAGCCGTGCCTTGTACTTATCTATGGATCCATCTGCATTCCTTTTCAATTTGTAGACCCATTTCGTACCAATGGCACGCTTGCCAACTGGCAAAGACACCAAATCCCAAGTATGATTCTTATGAATAGAATCCAATTCAGCTTGCATGGCTGCCATCCAATGCACACTATGTCGTGCATCCTCAAAACATTCGGGCTCCTCATTATCATGAGTACATGCTGCCATAACAAACTCCATGGAATGTGCTGAATCATGCAGTCGAGTTTGCCTTCGAGTACGACCAGCCAAGGGTGTTTCCAAATGACTCTCTCTCATAGTCTGCGTGTACCATCTAGGCACCTGTCTTGCTTCCTGACTGTGTACAAGTTCCTGCTGAATTTCAGTTTCAGCAATGTGCTGATTTACTGCATGTTCCATAGGAGCAGCTGGCTGAACATTAGGTTCATTTGCTGAAGTACCAGCTGAATCACCAAATGTGATGGGCAGCAGCCCTTCAAAGACATCACGGGCAGCCTGATATGTATCAAAACCAGCCAAGGATAATTCTGATTTTTCATCAAATACAACATCCCTGCTGACAAAAACCTTCTTGGTCACGGGATCATAGAGTCTGTAGCCTTTGCTTTCGCTGCTATATCCCATAAAGATGCATTTTACAGCCTTGTTGTCCAACTTCTTTCGAAGTACCTGTGGAATATGGGCATATGCAAGACACCCAAAAGTGCGGAAGTGGCCAACAGAAGGTTTGCGGCTGTGCCAAGCCTCAAAAGGTGTGACGGTTTTCAAGGCCTTGGTAGGGCATCTGTTCAAAATGTGGCAAGCGCACATGACGGCTTCCATCCAAAAACTATGAGGCAAACTCTTTGCCTTCAGCATACATCTGGCCATCTCCATGAGTGACCAATTTTTCCTCTCTGCTACCCCATTCTGCTGTGGAGTATATGCAGTAGTGTACTGATGGATAATACCCTTCTACTGCAAATAAGAATTCAGCATAGAGGACATGTATTCCCCCCCTCGGTCCGAACGGAGAGTCTTAATCTTGCAACCAGACTGAGTTTCCACAAGTGCACTGAAAGCCAAAAATGCATCATACACTTCTGACTTCTTTTTCAAACAGTAGACCCAGCACAAACGTGTAAAGTCATCAATAAATGTTACAAAATAGTAACAACCACCCAATGACTGTGTCTGCATGGGCCCACAAACATCCGAATGCACAAGCTGCAATCTGGCTGTTGCTCTAAAAGCAACATCACGGGGAAAAGAGAAACGATGCATTTTCCCCAAAATGCAACCCTCGCATAAATGCTCAGGAGGTCTCTCCAAGAGAGGTAATCCTTCCAACATCTGAGTACGCTGTAATAGCATCAAGCTGCCATAGTTTACATGCCCCAAACGAGCATGCCATAACTCTGCCTCTAACATAGCAGGAGTAAGAGTGGATGTCAAATATGCAGACTGATCTACCGAAAGAGCATCCAACTCATATAACCCATAACACAGAGAACCTGTCAAGACCAATGTCATGTGTTCCTTGTCTCGGACCATGCAACGGTCATCATCAAAGGTGACCTGCAAACCACAACGTGCCATAGAAGAAATGGAAAGCAGATTCTTCTTAATGCCAGGCACATACAAAGCATCCTGTAGGCGGAGAATAGAGCCATCAATGGCTGTAAGCTGAATCTCCCCAATACCACGAACAGAGTATGATGCATTATTAGCACACTGAACAGACTTCCCAACGGGAGGTGCACCAAGAGAAGCAAACAAATCTCTACGAGATGTGATATGCCGTGAAGCACCACTGTCAAAGAACCAAGTGTCAGCATCCTCTGTAGAGCTAAATGCTCTATCAGCCCAAGAGACATCATAACTGCAAGTGTAAAAACAATAGTCCCTGTCTGCAACAAAGGACGCGGACTCACTAGCAGTGGAAGGAGCTGCAGAAACAGACATTCCTGACTCCTTCTTCTTTTCTTTGGCGATGGGCTTCCTGCACTCAGTGATGTAGTGGCCAGGCTTCTTGCAGTAATGGCATTTTCCTTTCTTGGCTTGCGTGCCCCCCTGTTTCTGACTTGTCTGTGAAGTGTTACTACTACCAGAACTCTGCGAAGCATTTTTCCCTTGGCTGTTTTTACCCTTCTGCCTTGACATAAAAGCCTGCTCAGAGGCTATACCATCCACACCACTGTTCCGTCTAGTTTGCTCTTCCTCTAGAAGCAAACTGACAAGCTGAATGAAAGTGATGGGCTCTTTCGAAATCCTCATAGTGAGGTTCAAGGCAGTATGAAAAGCCAAGTAAGAGGGAGGCAGTGAATTCAATGTCGTAGAAATCAGCTGCGCATCTGAGTAGTACTCATCCACATTCATGAGTTGCTCCCGCAAGTCCTGAATTTTGTTGAGATGATCCTGCATAGAATCACCCTCATTCATCTTTAGAGTCTCTAGCTCTTTCTTCAAGAAAGAGATGCGAGTCTCATTCTTTCCTGCAAACATCTGCTCCAATATCAACCAAGCTTCTTGTGAAGAAGCTGCTGAACGAATATGAGGAATGATAGAACGCTGAACTGCCAATGCAATCAGCGACATAGCCTGTGCATCCCGTGTATCCCAAGTTTTCTAAGCTGCAGTTCTTGGGGGAAGTGGCTGAGCGGGGTGAGGTGGAGGGGGCTGAGGTTGCCCTCTTGCACGTCCTCCTGGAGGAGGAGTAGCGGGAGCCACAACTCCCGGTCGTGCTTCCTCTCCACTGACATAATCCCACAAATTTTTGGCCACTAATACATTCTTCATCATGAAAGACCAAAGGGAATAATTGTTCCCATCCAATCGGTCTTCCTTGGACACATAGGTGAATACATCTCCTCCCTGATTTGCCATTATTTCCCAAAAGGTAATAGAGCAATGTCAATGCAGTACGGGCTGGAAATCTGCAAATTTCCAGAAATTGCAGCAAACACAAGTCTGCAATTAATGTGCAAAGGGTACTCTGTCAAAAAAAACTGTCACTGATGCACGCTTCCCAAGGTGCAATTAGTGCTCAGCAGCACTAAAACATCAAAAGCCCCAAAATTTTCTGCCAAAATTTCTGTCAAAAACAGTCTTTCTGTGACTGTATCAGCAGTTCAAATGCATCTGTCCTCCAAATACACAAAAGCCCCAAAATTTCTGACGATCCAGTCCAGAAATTTGCATGAAATTTATCCCCCCACTTGTTCTGTGCTTGCCGCGTGTGAACCTCCGCTTCCAGAACTGTGTTCTGGGCTGAAATTAAAAAAATTTGTTGAAAATTTTACCTGACGTGGAGCAGACTTGCGTGTGCTGGTCGACGGGCAGTTTGGCGCAGGACAGGCTGACGTGGTCGTCAGACGAGCTGGCTGCGCGTGGTCAAAACGGCGGGCAGGACGGGCTGATGTTAGACTTGCGGGCTGCACGTGACGTTGACGGGCGGGCGCAGGTCAGTCGCGTGTGACGGGTGGACTGACGGTGGTCTGACGGAAGTCGTATGGGCTAACAGACGACTTAGGCGGCGCCTGGGCTGACGAGGACTGCACTGTTGGACAGCGCGCTGGCATACGTCAGCGCCTGCAGCTGACGTGAAGCAGACTGATGTCAGACGTGACTGACGAGACTAACGTTGACGGCTCCTGCTGGTGGCGCGCTGATTGTTGGAGCTGCACGCTGGGCAGAGGAGTCGTCTGGTGCTGCGCGCTGACGGACTGAGCAGGAACAGGCGGCTGGGGCAGAACTGGCGGGGGCTGCAGACTGCAGACTGAAGACTGCTCTGAGCCGAGCTCTGATACCAAATGTCAGATGGGAGAGGATCGAGGTGCAGCTGAAGCGCAGTAGACAGTGTGAGAGTGAGAGACAGAGTTGAGCTCGACACCCAATGCAATAGTACTGAATAGAATATTAGCTGAAAGTACAAATGATAACCCTTATACCTTAGAGTTATAAGGGGTTGTTCACACCCGAACACAGTAAGTGCCCATAAGTGTGCACCACAAGCACATACAAAATAGTACACATAATCTGGGGGAAAAAACCTCTCCTACCGAGAGTAAAAAGTGCCCCAGTGTCCTAGTGATCACCCGCACACTCCCATATGAGCGTAGGCGTAAGTAAGGCGTGTGAGATACCCAACACAACCCACCACCAAGATGCCTCGGAGAGTATCTGACGTTGATGTCAATCATAATAGCACCACCTGAAAATAGAAAAGAATCATAGCAGCTCTCTGTGTTATGTCACCTATGTCACTCAGGACATTCAAGTCCAATCTGCCAAACATGTCTCTAAACATGTGACCATGGAATCCCCGCCTTCGGCCAAAACCGCCAAAGTGTCCCCTCGTGTGGGCTCCAGACGAAAGCCACCCGCTCTCTGTCAAGTAACCAAC
Source organism: Lygodium microphyllum (assembly GCF_053477565.2). NCBI lineage: Eukaryota > Viridiplantae > Streptophyta > Polypodiopsida > Schizaeales > Lygodiaceae > Lygodium > Lygodium microphyllum. The sequence continues at coordinate 60,787,243 of NC_141141.1, read as the reverse complement.
CCATCATGAACCTGGATGTCAATCCTAGCTCTAGGATTTGTACCTGCCAGACTTCGGTCGATGTGTCAGGGGTGTCCCTATCTAGATCCTGTGCATCTGTATAGACATATAGATGAGGCACGGCTGCCCCATCTCACCACCCTCTCACTCTCCCTCTCTGGCATTGGAGAGCCGTGAAGGATGTCCGCATCACCACCACTACAAAGCAGCTAAGGAAGGGGCCACTAAGCCCTTCCCACGATCCGAAGAAGAGAATCCCTTTCATGCCTTGGACTTCGCCTTGGCCGGAGGATTGGAATCAGAATCTGAGGCAAATGATGACTCGTCAGAGGAGTCCGCATCCCGCTTCATCTTCTGCTCCTTTTTCTTCCTGGAAGCCTCTAACTCTTTGCAGTCCTTCCTTAAATGACCCTTCTTGCCACAGTGGTAACACTGGGCCTTCGACTTCTTCATCTTTGAACCCCTCTCTGAAGTTGCAAGAGCCTCACCTGAACCTCCATAATGTGACGGAAGCCTCCCCTGTAGTCGCAAAGTAGCCTCATGCTCAAGTACCATGGAGGACATGTGAAGAAAACTAACAAGAGTCGTAGATGTCTGTGCCCGTGTAAAGCATTCGCCACTCCATCAAACTCCTAAGGAAACTTGTAGAGTACCGTACCAACAAGATATGCATCTGATAGGGCAAACTGCATAGTGCGAAGTTGGTCTTGGAGTTGGGTAACACAAAGTAGGAAGGATTGAATCGTATCTTTGGATTCAAACTTTAGTTGCTAGAGCTGGCCATAGAGAGTAACGGCCCTCATGGTGGAAGAAGCCCCGTACATCAACTGTAACTTCGACCATACGTCTGAAGTTGTCGTACAGGAGGTGACCGCCGGGAGGACTTCTTTGGAGATACACCGAAGTAATGCCGAATAAGCACGGGCATCATCTGAATCCCATGTAAGCACAATCTCCTCATGGTTGTTTTCATCAAAAGAAGTTGGAACAAGAGAAGGTTATCGAGGGCGTGCCACAGCTCCGTTAACCACATACCATAACCGCTTCTGAACAAACCAAGCCTTCATCACCACACTCCACGTATAATAATCTGGTCCATGGAGCTTGTCATCAGTGGATGTGCATGGAGGAGCCATCTGGAGAGGATATAGAAAAGAAGTAGAGAAAAGAAATGATTGGGAGAGGAAACACAGCCAAACCACGAGCACAGACTGCAAAAAGCAAGAGTTCACATCCAGTATAACCCAAAAGCTGATAAATAAGCCAAAATCTACTGCACAAAGTCAAAAAATCAGTTGAAATCTGCTAGAAACAGCAAAAATGGCATGTTCTGCCAGTCGCCCAGCCCAAAATAGTGCTGTAAACAGCAAAACGCAGGCTGCACACTGCTGAAACAGGTGTAGGAAACTGTCACCAACAACCTGATGAGGAAAACACAGGTAGCAGCAAGTGTTGGACAGGCAGACGATGCAGATGCTGATCAAAGCGCAGAGTATGGAAGCCAAAATCTTGTCGCAATCAGGTTGACAACAGTCGCCAAGTCAGCAAAGGGGTAAATCAGTCCTGAAATCAGCAATAAAACACAGCACAATGTGTGCACAACCTGAAATCTGATACCATGTCAGAAGTGGTGCAGCAATGGAAGCATAAAATACATGCTGAAATAAACTGCTGAAACACAAGACAAGAGAAAGAATGAATGAATGAACACAAATACATCTGAGTCTCAGATGTATTTGTGTTCATTCATTGCTGCACCACTTCTGACAAGTTTATTTCACCAGTTGTTTATGCTTCCATTGCTGCACCACTTCTGACAAGTTGAAGGAACAGAATGCTTCCAAATCAAAGGCATTGGTTGGTCAAGCCTCTCAAAAGAACAGGAAGGACCAAAAGAAGAAGAAGGAGGACAACAAATCCAAGAAGGACAAGGAGAAGGAATCGACTTGGCATATTTGTGGTAAGACCGGTCATTGGAAGAAGGATTGCCCCAACAAAGACAAGGACACCAAGAAGAAAGACACGAAGAATTCCGGAGCGGTGGCTGCACCCTCATCAACTGCTACCTTGATCCAATCAACTGACGATAGCGAGAAGCATCCGTCACGGGAGAATTTGAGTGTGAAGTGGCCTTCTAGTTCGGATCCATAGGAGTAGTAATGGGCCGACAAGTCTCCATCTCAAAAGTCACCAAGAGCTCCTATAGATATCTCTGCTGAGAGATAAAAATCCCCCTCTGAGACTGATAAATCTCGTGACCCAAGAAGAAATGGAGCCTCAAATCCGTCATCTCGAATGTCAGATATAAAGCTGTCTTGGTCTCTCAGACCTTCTGTGCATGATCCCCTGTTAGAATCAAATCATCAATATACAACACACAACCAACCTTGGAAGTGTGCATATAAAGCTGCGGATCGGCCTTGGAGCGCCGATATCCCAACTTCGACTGAAGAAACAAGTCAATCTTCTCGTTCCATGCACGCCAAGCCTGCTTAAGGCCATACAAGGCCTTCTTCAACCTGTAAGCTTTCCCATCTGAGGATCCAAAGCCAGGAGGCTGCTCAACATAGATCTCCTCTTGCAAGTCACCATTCAGAAAGGCCGACTTCACATCCAACTGATAGACAGGCTATCTCCTATGGCCAGCCAAGGCAAGAACAGCTCGAATAGTCACCATACGAGCAATGGGGGCAAAAGTATCATGGAAATCAATGCCTGGGCGCTGAGTAAAACCTTTAGCAACAAGGCGAGCCTTGTGCTTGTCCAAAGAACCATCGCTAAGGTACTTGGTCTTGAAGACCCACTTAACACCAATTACGTTCTTGTGAGAGGGACGAGGCACAAGAGACCAAGTGCCTTCCTCTCAATAGCCTCCAACTCGGCTTCCATAGCCTTCCACCAAGGGTCAGACTGCAAAGCCTCCTTCACTGAAGTGGGCTCACGATCCTGCATAACACAGGTCATCAAACAATAGTTAGAGCAAAAAAGCTCTGAAGAATGTGCTTGAGTCCTCCGTGACCTCCGCGGTCCAACCTGCGGTGCCCACTCCTCAGGGACTCCCTCGATCCCTGAATCTCCAAGTGTGTCATGGGCCCAACGAGGAGGAGGCCGGACCTCTTCCCGGCCGTCGCTCTCTATCTGCTGAAGACAATGTAACCATAGCCAATATCAATGTAACAGAGCTCAAATCTCAGCTCAAAAGCATGTTATAGCATATTGGGAAGTATACATAACAATCGAAGTAGTGGTACATCCAAATTGAGTATCTCGTAAAGCATCAATGAGCATTAGGCATAAGCTTTTCGTTGATAAATTCTTATTGCCCTATTATTATAGTATTGAAATGACAATGAAATTTGAGCTATTTCAAGCTCAAATATATCCCAAAAGCATAACCATATCACCCAGATGCCAAAATAGCATCCCCAAAGCATCAAACATGCATGATGGAATTTACTGTTTACTGTCCAAACAAGAACATCCATGTTCTATGTGAAATAGAGAACACAAACTACACAGAATCAACTCTATGGGTGCCTACATTAATAGCTCTCATCGTACTCTTCATTTTTAGCTATAGAATGCCTAAATCCAATATCGTATGCAAAAGTTATGGCCAAAATACAACAGTGCTATCAAGTTATCATAGTTTTCCATGACTTTTATAGCATGCTTTGCATATTCTCAAATGGATAAAATGGTTGCTCCTTAGCTTAATAAGCACTCAACAAGGCTCAACTAAGCCTTGGGGAAACATCCACCAGCGGAAGCTTCTCGGGGATGGCCAGTGGAAGTGAAGACTCTGAGTCAAAAGAAGAATCGCCATCAAAAGACTCTGGCTCCAAAGGAACAGTCTCGGGAGCCCAACTCTCCCCTGGATCTCCAAGAACGGGGTGTTCCTCACCCCCCTCTATGGCCGGAACTTCCACGAACTGCACATCTCGGCTCGTGTAGACATCCCCCTTGACAAGATTAAACAGACGATAACCTTGGGACTGGGAGTTGTAGCCAACAAAAACCTGTCTTCGGGAAGCCGCCTCGAACTTGTCACACTGCGTCTTCGGGATGTGCACATAAGCGTCACACCCAAAGATCTAGAAATAAGAGACATCAGGCTTAGTCCCAAAGTAAGCCTCAAAAGGTGTCATCTTGTCAACGGCCGAAATGGAAGATCGATTGAGAATGTGCACTATGGTAGCTATTGCCTCGGCCCACAGAAACTAAGATGTCTGTCAGTGCTCCATCATGGTGCGCGCCATCTCGATCACACTTCGGTTCTTCCGCTCCAAAATGCCATTCTCTTGGGAAGTGTTGGTGTTAGCAAACTCATGGTGAATGCCCCTATCTGCACAAAAACGAGCTAACTTATTAGACATAAATTCACCTCCCTTGTCTGAACACAAGGTCTTCAGTCGCCGACTAGAATGGTTCTCCTCAAAGAGAAGCCAATCCTTGAAGTGAGAGAAAGCCTCCGACTTTAAAGTCAAGAAATAGGCCCAAGTCATCCTGTTGTAGTCATCTACGATCAACATGAAGTACAAGTTCCCCTTCAGGGACTTAGTCCTCATCAGGCCACAAAGATCCGTAGATACAAGCTCCATGGGTGAAGTAGACTGCCTCGAAGCTTTGTTGGGAATCACATCCCGATGCAATTTCCCACGAATGCAGGAGACACATGGCTGATGACTCACCACTATATCCGGCAAACCTCGAACAAACGATTCTCGCGACGCCTTCTGAAGGTGCTCATAGTTTAAGTAGCCAAACTGAGCATGCCAAAGCTCAGACTGTGTCTGAGAGGTAAGAAGAAGAGAGATAAGTGATGTGGAAGACTTCAACTTGTAGATGCCATCCTCCTCATACCCTGCAAAGAGAACCTTCCTCGATCCACGATCAATGACTCGAACAGTATCACTGTCAAACTCCACCAAGAGACCAAGAGCATAAATCTTATGGACCGAAAGAAAATGATACCCCAAGCCTGGCACATGCAACACCTCGGAAGTGTGGGTACCACCACATCCATCTCGAATAAGCTCCATCTCACCCCGCGCAGCAATAAACACAAAAGAGCTGTCTCCAATGAGAATCTGCCCACGCGAGGTCGCAAATGGGCAACACTATCGGAAGAAGGAGTCATGTGCCATGAGGCACCACTGTCCACAATCCACTCTCGAACCTGGGGAGCTGCCATCGCAGCATCAGAAGTCTTCGATGTAGAGTCCTCAATGACTGCTAAGTGTAGAAAAGCAGCTGATGAGGGCGCAGCCACCGCTCCAGAATCCTTCGTGTCCTTCTTCTTGGTGTCCTTGTCTTTGTCAAGGCAATCCTTCTTCCAATTACCAGTCTTACCACAAATATAGCAAGTCGATTCCTTCTCCTTGTCCTTCTTGGATTTGTTGTCCTCCTTCTTCTTCTTTTGGTCCTTCCCCTTCTTTTGAGAGGCTTGACCAACCAATGCCTCCGATTTGGAAGCATTCAGTCCCTTCAACTGTTCCTCTTGATCCAAGACCATAGGAACCAACTCTTCCCACTGAAGAGTGGACTCCCGCCCTGAAGCAATAAGGGCGGAATAAAAAGTACCGAATCGTGGTGGCAATTGGGACAGTAAAGTGATCGCCATGTCTTCGGAGAAAATAGGCTTCCCCGCATTTTGAACCTGCATCTGAAGCTGCCGAAGCTTGTTGATGTGTTCCCGAAGCGAAGAAGACTTATTCACGGACAAGGTCCGCATCTGTACCTCCAAAGAAACCCTCTTCATCAAAGTCATCCAATTGTACATTTGGTCGAGCTCCAACCATATCTCTCGAGCCACTATCAAGTGCTCGATGTGAGCTATCATGGCTATAGTGCAATCAGTCTCTGAAGACATGTTCACCTGCAATGCCTGCACAAACGCAAAAGCAGCCTCCTCTGACTATGTAAACGCAGCCTGGTAGGGCTGGTTCCGTCTCTGCCCGTACCTTCTTCAACCGCCGGAGGCAATGAAAAAGTAAAATCTGCAATGGAAGACCTAAAACGCAGCCTTCCTCTCCTTCAAACAGCAATAACCTACAACAAATTCACCGATTGGACTCCTTTCCCGCACGCCTACACTTGCTTCATCCCTGATCTGATGCGCAGCCCTCCCGCTCGCCCTCGAATCTTGGAAACGAAGCCTTGTGTCGCACTAAAATCTCCTCTTTAGATGGGTTCAGCCCTCAGTCAGTCCATCTTCACTGCTCTGATACCATGTCAGAGTGCAACGATGCGGAAGCGTAGGACAAAGACTGAGAGAGAGTGAACACAAAGAGAAGAGAGAGAGAAAAGGAGACGGTGTAAATGCAGAAAATTTGCCCACCTCACCAATCAATCCAAACAAAGTAGTAGCGTTGGTTAGAGGAGTATAAACTGAACTGTACGTGATGCGCAAGTACTCCTCAAACTCTTCATCTGTAAGGTAATCAAAATGAGAAGAAGAAAATAGTAAGGATGAAGGTGTGTCTACCTTCTCATCAAGACCATAATGCCTTCTCAGAGCTTCCAATGATGGAGAAGCCTGATAGAGCATCATAGGATCCTTAGAAGAAGGTGCCTGAGACATTATGAGTCAAAATCGAGTTGCATATGAGTCTCGCACAAAGACTAGCCTCCACAATCATTGCAAGATATGCTTTAGAAGAGCAAGGCTCTAATACTATGTGAAGATATGCTAGGGTTTGCACTGAGGAAACACGACATGTATGACCAAGACTGAAACACAAAGACTCAGATAGAGACAAGCAAAACTCAAACCCTAAACCCAAAAATTCAAAACTCAAATACAAAGAGAAGAAACTCTGAAGTGAATGAATGCTATATATGAATGTGAGAGTGTACAGAATGCCTAAGGGCAGAGCAATGCAATGTAGAAGAGTGATGTCCATCAAAAATAGATCCTAAATGTAGTAACCACCAATAGAAGATCAGAGAGTGCGAAGGCAGAGAAGTATCAGGTGACAATAGGAGAGGTGTTTGCTGATGTAGATGTTCTGTTGGACAACAAAAATGCAAGTACTGCAGCCATCGCCCAGTGGGAGAGATAGCAGCAGCCTATCGCTTGGCACCAGATGCTAAAAACACAAGTTGAAGGTGCTATGATGACATAGTAGATAGAGACCTCCAAACAGCACGGAGATGACTGAAAACAGGCCGCCTAGGGTTGGATAGTGATGGACTGCAGTCAATGATGGCTGGACAGCAGATGGTAGGTGGTTGATGGCTGAAATCTGCACGGTAGAGTGAGAAACCTGCACAAAAGAATCAGGCTGAATAGTGGGCAGCTAGATGTTGAAAGGTACCCCAAAAAATTAGGGTTTTGGGAGACCACTAAAACTCTCTCGAACCACGTGCCAAATTTGCATTTTTCAATAATTAAGCGTATTTTGGGGCTGTTTAAAAATGCTAATCAGCTGTAAAGCATGTTTTAGCTCAACAATACAAGCATTCTCCAATGACATGACTTGCCCTCATGGCATACAGCAATTTCTTCTATTCCTTTGCCATCTTTTTAGTCTGTTTGTAATTATTGTACTTCTTTGCTAATTAATATAATTACCCTTTACCAAAAAAGAAAAAATAGAGTACCATAATTTATGGGAAACCATTTCAACATCCTTGCTTGTTTGGCAATTCCTCAATTAGTCACATCCAATGATCATCTAAGACCACTTGCAATTGTGCAAGAGCTAAGGATGAGATGACACAAAGGAAAAAAAAAAAACAGCAAAAGAGACACTAGTACATCTTTAATCAAGCAGCGTGCCGAGTCAGCCACCACTAACTCTCTAGATCAACCCAACAAAAGAAGTCATATCCTAGGAAGTGTATCCATCCTTGAAAGCCTTTGTGAAAAACTTAAGCAGGATAAGGCTAGTGCTATCAAAGAGTGGCAAGAACTCCAGCTTCAACTTTATGAAGAGAAGGCAGCTCATTAAGAATATGTCCAAGTCTCAACTCAAGAACTCCTGATGACACGAGAAGAAAGAGGTAATGACAGCTGCTGTTGAAGAAATGAAAACCACGATGGAGGGAATGAAAGAGTAGTAAGTGCAAAATGAAAACGCAAGAAATACAATGGCCGACTGCACAATCTCAATAGAATAAGAGAAGGCCAAGACAACCACCTTGAGCAAAGAGTTAGAGGAAAGCCACAAAGCATATGAGCAACTAAAGGTAGCCTTGACGAGGTTACAAACCACCATAGATACAACCTTGGTAGAAGCAGCAAAAAATGTGGAAGAAGAAGCACATAAAAGGTTTGACACTAAGGATGAATTCCTCAAAAAATGCCTCTAACTTGAACTACCTTGTCTAGAGAAAGCCATTGAAAGGAATAAGTTGCAGTGTTAAGGCACATTATCACCTTACAACAAGAGCTTTGTAGAAAAGCCATCCTTATTGCCATTGTATCATCTACTAAAGATGTGGAGGAACTTTAAGTCAAAACTATCATTGGCCACATCTTCCCTTCTACACAAATTTGGCCAAGAGATTGAAGTGCCCACTTATGAGGAAGATAAAGAAAACTTGGTGGAACAACTCAAATTCACAAGTTATGGCAACTAGGAGCTTAAATAGATGGGATTTTGGATTATTACATCCTCTCAAACACCTTCATTATTAAGCATCCGTCCCAATCCACACAAGGAAGCTGTCACAAATGTTTGAGAACCACCAAGAGTGGTGCCACCATCACCTAATTACATAGGTCCATAGAATGTTGATTCACTTGTGGAATGATGAGGAGTGGCATGAACACCTTTCCCTACTTAGGCCTAAATAGCCCCTAGCAAGACTAGAAAATTAATGGATGGCTGGTCTTACAATACGCATCCACCAATTGGATATAACAATTGCTTATTACTGATTAGGAATGATTGATGGATAAGGGCAATTCCCTTGGGGGCCTCCACAAAGGCAAAGTTTGATTGAAATCTATAGCGATGATGGGTTGGCTTAATAGATCCCCCTTCAAATGCAAAGTCTTCGTTTGGAGAATATTGGTGGGTGGACTCCCTCTTGCAGCTACCCTTTTGAGACAACATTACCAATGGTTATTTCTTCTTTTGTACTACAAGTGAGGAGACCTATCAACGTCGATTTCTCTCTTGCCTGGTGGCAAGACACATATGGTCTCTACAGTCCAAGATTTGGCGACATGTTGTCGAGGCAACCATGCATCCACGAGATTGGGTTTTTGGCAAATCCAAATTGAGACTCTTTGTAGCCACACGTGATAATTGTTTTCCACTTTTTGTGCTTTTGGGGCTACCGGCTTTGTTTTCCACTTTTTGTGCTTTTGGGGCTACCGGCATAATTGGGCTATCCAGAATGCATACATTATTATCATTCCAGAGTGCACAATCATATTGACCACTTGAAAGATCTCCTACACTGGCAATTTGGCACTATATCGTATGTAGATCTCATTTCCAGGGATGATTGGTCTCTTGGCAAGCTGCGGTTTCTTCAATCTCTTTGTCACACGTATAGTCCTCTTGTGACTTGTATTTTACATTCACACTGATCAATACAATTACCCATTACCGAGAGAGAGAGAGAGAGAGAGAGAGAGGACTTTGTGGATCCTATGCAGGCTGATATGAAAGTGCTCTTTCATTTCTTACATTTTTGAGGGCATTGGCACATATGGACTACGAGGAATGCATTTACCTTTGATGCTTCATCAGGAGTGCAGAGTCATATAGTCCACTTGAAAGGACTTCTCATTGGCAGCTTGACATGATTGAGTTGGCAGATACTCTCCCTAGACAGGATTTGCTTTCTTGGCACCTTGCAATTTCTTCAGCCCCCCCTAGCCCATCCAGTCCCTTTGTTCTTCGATCATGATGCCTCAAAAAGTATCTCTTGAGTTTGTTGTATTTGGTTAATGCTCAATGGCCTAGAGCCATCCCGCATCTTGTAATCTTCTAATCTTGTACTTTTTTAGTGATTAATACAATTACCTATTACAAAAAATAAAAAAGAAGGGAGTTTTCTCTCATTTTAAGAGAAGATTGGTCTTTAGCTGCAATTGTCATTTTCGACCCATGAGAAGAAGAATAGAAAGTGCGCTTTGTACAAGTTTGGGATTAAAGAAGGTCCCTGACTGATCTAATTCTGCTCTGATTTCAGTGTGTCTCTCAGAAAATTTACAGAAGAGCAGATTAGAAGAGATGGACGAAGGGTACTGAAATCATGTAGACGAGGGAGACAAGAAGCATTTTCCGTATCAGGAAATTTGCATGCAAAGTCTCAAGAGGGTTAGTAACCATTTGACTTGCAATTTGCATGTCGGGGGAAATTGCGGATTGTCAAGACGATTAACAACCATTGCGGAATTACAATTCGGGTGTATCAAAAGATTGCGAATTGCCAAGGTAAGCAACAACCAGAAAATGCGGAAAAACTTGCGAATTGTCGAGATAAGTAACAACAGAAAACGCAGAAAAAGAGCAAATGCATCAACGAAGGAAGTATCCAAAGGCTGCAGACCCGGGTCGCTGAATGAGGATCGCAAAGGTGGATTAGACTCAAGGACTGCGCCTATTAGACCCAATAATTTTGTATGAATCGACAATCACCGAAGAGGAAACACAAGGAATAATACCTGCAGGCGGGTTGGCAAACAAGGATGATTCCGCAGGCAGACCTTATAAAGACGCATGCAAAAACCTGCCACTGATGCGTGTTCCCCTTTTTCATATGCATCATCATGCCACAGCACGTAAGAGTATGAATGAGAGGCCAACTCGTGGTAGGTAGGATGCCCCAAGGGCCAACATAATGCACTAAAACCAGTGTTTTAACAGGGTGATTTAGCCACAATGGCCTGCCTAATTGCATTTGCCTCACCCTCATGGGGGGTCCTGCCACCTTGTGTGTGTGTGTGTGTGTGTGTGTGAGAGAGAGAGAGAGAAATGGCCTGCCTAATTGCATTTGGCTCACCCTCATGGGGGGTCGTGGGTCCTGGCATCTTGTGTGTGTGTGTGAGTGTGTGTGTGTGTGTGAGAGAGAAATTTGTGTGGTTCTAAAACCTAATATATATTGTTGGGTGGCTAGGAGATAGGCAATGGAAGTGGTTCTAAAACATAATGTATGTTGTTGGGTGGCGAGATAATTGGCAATTACTAGTTTCTAAAGCAAGAAAGTAGGTAACCAAATGAATCTTAAGCTTTAACTTTGTAGTCCATCTCAAGTATATGAGCATAATGAATAGCGTAAATTGAAGATGGCACACATATAGTCTAACCATATACCCCAAACTCTACCTTAGTACTAGATGTAATTGAAACCAATAGGAACAATACTAAGACTTTAAAATCATTATCATCCAAATTGCACTATGCTAGATCTATAGTATTAGTCATTGTCAAGGTCAATAGCTCTATGTTGAAGCACATACCAATTGATGGTATTGGATAACTCAAACCCAAGGAGGATTGTGGATTCCTTGAAAATTATTGATTGGCTTTATGGACATGATTATGTGGTAAGTGTGTCTCTCGTCATTTGTCAATAGTTAGTTTGATTTTTGTGGCAAGGAACAAAGTTTAAAAACACTACATAAAATTGTAGAAGTTGATAATACAATCTACAACACAAATTTTTGCTCTAAAAATGTAGCAAATCAACAAATACACAAAGACACATGCAAGGACCATCGACACAAACAAGATGCAATGCATGACCAAGCAATTGCTTTTAGTTGGACTCTCTCTCTCTCTCTCTCTCTCTCTCTCTCTCTCTCTCTCTCTCTCTCTCTCTCTCTCTCTCTCTCTCTCTCTCTCTCTCTCTCTCTCTCTCTCTCTCTCTCTCTCTCTCTCTCTCTCTCTCTCTCTCTCTCTCTCTCTCTCTCTCTCTCTCTCTCTCTCTCTCTCTTTGGACATGTTCATTTGACTTTACTCCCATATACAAGCTCGAAGATAAATGTCTAAATTAAATGAGTTACAGGTTCTATCTAATTAGTTTTCTCACATATAGACTCAAAAAGAGCTATTAGAATTACATAGAGAATTGCCTCAAGATTAATGGTCCTTGGTTTGCACTTCACTGTTACTTTTACAAGAGCTTTCCCTCCTATGTACCACATGCATCTTGCTTGCATGCATGGTATATTTTCCACCTTCACTTTTATCTCATTTCACTATTAAGTATTGAGACTATAAATTAGTTCACTTACTTCTATTTTGCTAAAAGCAACCTAATCAATTGTAAATCTATTATTTGTTGGCACATGAAAATAGGCAAGTGAAGGTGGAGAAAGTAACCTACATCCTGAGCTCAATATTTTAATGATCAACTCTAGCAAAATAGAAGCATGTTATCTCCTCTACCTTTACTTGCATTTATTTCTCTTTAAAATCAATTGTAGTACTAAATTCCTTTCAAGAGTTAAGTTGATTATATGGGGCATCATTGAGAGCAACAATTCAATTTGTAGCTCTCTTGGTCTCTACTCATAGCTTGAATCAAGTAAGGTAAAAGAAAATTATGAGCATTCTAAGGTTTTCATTCTCACTTTTATATATGGTTTGTGAACACAAGATGTCAATGTGACCCTCCTATGGCTTAAACAAATGTCATAAACATTCTACCTTGTGTTATACGATAAGCTAACTTAAGTTATATTGCACCATCACAACCATCAATGTTTCATGAATTATAGAGACTAACCATCTTTTGTTTCATGAATCACATATTGATTCATGAAATATAGAGAGTAATTGTCTTTTGTTTCAAATTAGTACATAGGGACCAAACAATCAAGTAATCAATAGTCGGCAATGTATCTCAGCCACCACAAAGGTCTTATCAAGAGACAACAACCTATCTTAACCTAAGAATAATACCTAAAAAACAATCATAAAACTCATGAAAAGCCACAAACATCTCATAGTACACACCCATACACACAGTTGTCATAATATCCATTGATTCATTTTTCATATAACCAAGGAACACATAGTAGCCTATTTTCACATAGTGAGACATGAAGACCCACCTAAGTAGATGTAGAATATCCCCTTTCTAGAACTAATCAATTAGAAAATTCAACTTTAGAATGAACATTTATCAACCAATCAATCAAAGTGCTTGTTACATAAATAATTTAACAAGTGCACTAGAGCATTGTGCTTTTGTTTCCAAGCAGAGCTCACAGCACTACTTTAATTCTAAAAAGTGATGGCTCTCTCAAGATTTCGATTTAAAAAGAAAGAGAAAGTTTATATAGAAAGTTAAGTTAGAATAGATTATCCCTTAACTCAAAAAGTTAAGTTAAATTAGATCAACCTTTAACTCAAAAGGTATAAAAGTGGACCAGTTAACTAGGGTTAATAAGTTAGGAAAATAAAGAAGGCCTTGGAATTTATGAAGCACTACATGGATCGTGAATTATTAGCCTTAACAAAATAATGTATTTATGCTCATGAACTGCTAGCCATTTTAATAATACATTTGTATGCATGTAGCATTAAACATTGTTATATGCTTCCAAGGTTGGGCAATATTATTATTATTTTATCACAAGATAGTATATAACTTTTTAAATATTGTCTATATATTAGGGAGAGGAAAGCAGTTCACAAAAAGGAAGAAAATCATGGATGCAATATTCTATTTTGGGCACAAGAGCAATAAACTTCTATAAATACATGCATTAGGAAGAGCCCTCCCAATACCCGGCCGGGGGGGGGGGGGGCGGGGCGGGGGGGTGAGGGGAATTGCACTCAATTTGTGTTGTGCTCTTCTTTGTGCATTTTTCTCTCTACTTTTTTATTGTGTTCTATTTCCATTCAAATTAGTCTATGAAATTATGGTCATGGTGGGTTATTAGCAACATAAATATCAAAGTATAGCACTGATTGGAGGACATGTCAACATCATTCATGGTTCTCTCCTGTGCACCAAGGTTCTCTTCCATCATCATCATCACTATCTTCAAATATTTATCCTTTCATCCACTGTGTAATCCATTTCCTACCTACTACTTAAATGTCTACCTTCTAGTTCTTTTGTTTCCTCTTTGTTTGGGACTTGTACTTGCCCCTTTCAAGGTCCAACACTCTCTTTCTCTTCTCTACATGGCTTGCAAGTTCCCCTTCCTTTCATTCCAAGGGAGAGAGGGAGATCAAATAGAGGTTATTTTACACATCATAATATCTTCTTTCCAAATATTATTTTAGTTCTTTTTCCATGTTCAAGGAATAAAGAGTCGTGTTCAACTGATTCCCATAGAGAGAGAGAGAGAGGTACAAGTTATAATCACCAAAAGCTGTGAAGGAGAGAGAGAAGCCCAATCACTATTTTATGTAATTAGCTTCAGTGTTTGTTGTTTTTCTTTATAATTATACTCTTTGGCAACCCTTCTTTCCCCAAAATTTTCAATGAAGTGACTACAACATCCTATCTTGGAGAAATACATTGTCCTTTGCAACCTTCGACAAACACTCTATTATCCTCCCCAATATCTGCATTGTATAGTCTACTAAATGCTTCAAGATGGTGGAGCCATATCACACTCACTCAATCATTGATCTAAGGAAGGGAGTAGGGGACAAGGATCATGGCCTATCCTTCCTACTTTGCTCATGTGGTGATTACTCCCAAATAGCTTATGAAAGCTTTTATACACAAAGGCTTCATTAAGCAATACAAAGCTTATAGTATCCTAAGGCCTTTGCAAATTCATTCATAGTCAATTTCTAAGGCTTCTATTGGATTTTCTTGAGGCACAATACATTTCTCAAATAATTTATCTATGATGGTATTCCATTGTTTGAGTATGAGAGGACTTAAGAGCTTGTGTGTACATTGATCTCCTATTTGAATAACACAAGCTTTTATATTGATATTGCATTGCTACTCTGCGACATCTCTAAGCTATGGCAAGAAGTTTATGTGTATACAAAGTAATATTTTCCCTTCATCGATGTAAGCTTCTATCCTAAATTCATGTTATCTCACAAATGTGGCATTATCTCTACAAATTGTGACAAGAAGGATTCCCTAACAAGAGTTTGTTTGCACAACATCAAGTAATGGAGCTTGATGCTATTAAAGACTATTCTCCTTTGCTCCAAATTATCCTTTAGCAAAAAGTGGACCTTCTTCAACATAATTTTATGGAGGTCACATGCATTCTACAAGAGCATGAACAACAATGAGAGCAAACATCCAAAGATGAAGATGATCCCATCACACACATCCTTCATAGTGTTTTCAATATGCATCAAGTAGAAAATGAGAAAAGAATTAGCTATAAGTCTTTGCAATTTACCAAATTTGATAGTTACAAAGATGGCAATGCTATTTTCTTATAAGATAAAGCTTCCCTTTGGTGGAATGTGCTCCACCATAATGTCAACAAGCCAACTACATGCGATAATTTCTAGTTTAAGGTAAAAGAATCATTCTTACCTCCACAATATGCGATAATTTCTAGTTTAAGGTAAAAGAATCATTCTTACCTCCACAATTCCATCTCCAAGCTAGACTCAACTAGACAAATCTCTCATGGCAAGATGAAAATATTGTAGCCACATATAGTGAGAAATTCTGGTAGCACGTTCCTCTTCTACGCATGTTGGAAGATGTTTCTGAAAATACAAAAGTATGAATTTGAAGTTGGGAATTCATGAAAAAATAAATACCCTTCAACCCTCTTTGCTTTATGAAGCTACCCGTTATGCTCTAATGATGCGAAAAAAGAATTCCATATCATAGCTCACCTCGTACACAACAACCAAGGAAATAATAACTATTTTATAAATAATAGTCACCTCTTTAAATGATCTTTTAACTCTTTTTATGATGGCACAAATATGACTCTACTTGCGTCTTATGTACCTCTAAAAAATGGATCTAAAATTAAACCCTTCAAAGTTAAAGATAAGCCCCTAAGTACTAACCTAAATTTTCAACACAAGAGACCTTGCATTGTTTGCTATTATTGTAAGAACCTATCCATATACATGCTAATTGTCGTGTAAATATGCCTCCCAAGAATACTACTATTGTAGAACTTCACAACAAAGAAGAGGTTCTAGATTACATTCATGATTGGATGACCCAATTCACTTCAACAAGTGGTTGCTAATGAAGAAAATCCATCATCTTTTATTTCATTTTAATGAGAATAATAAATTATTATGTATCAATACACACATTGCTCATAAAAGCTTTTATATACGATTTCAATGCTAGACTTTTACATGATGATGGTAGCTCATAAAAATTGGTCAAAAGATTGCATTTTGAAGCCACACCATCTTTGCATAAGGTTAAACTTGCTTTTCAAGGGATTTGTTATAATGATACTTGAGAAATAAGAGGATAAAAAATAGCCATGGGCTTTTACAAAGAAAGACATGATTTCTTGGTTGCTCCTTTACAGTTTCCTAATCAAATTTTAGACATGCCATTCCATCATAAATGTAATCCTGCACACGCCCATAAAATTACATTTGAGCTTCAAGGAGAAACTATGACTTTGCAAAGTAATTCAAAGCTTGAGATCTTTCCTTTAATTACCCATACACAGGCTAAACATGCATTTAGAAAACAACAAAATGCATGCATTATTTATGTGATTGAAGTAGAAACTTCTAAATCTTTTGCGTTGATCAATACACGAAAAGATTTTTTGCATTCATATACACATTGCTTTGCCAATGATTATCCACTTGAATTACCATCATGTGGAGACCTAGATAATAGGATAAAGCTTTTCCTTGGGTCACTCCACTACACATAGCTCTATATAGGCATTGCTCTTTATAGCAAAAGAAATACAATGATAAGTGACTAAGTTGTTAAATAAAGGCTTGATTTATCCTAATTTTTCTCATTTTGCGCACATGTCCTTTTGCAAGAAAAGAAAAACAAAACTTATAGGATGTGCATTGATTATAGGGCATCAAACAAAGTGATTGTTAGAAACTAATATTTTATTCCAAGAATAGATGATTTATTAGATAGGCTTAGGGGAACCACAACTTTTTGTAACATAGATCTCAAAGCGGAATTTCATCAAATTCGTATGGATTCCGTTGATGTGTTTAAAATAATTTTGGTCACTATCAATCTATTGTTATGCCTTTTGGTTTGTCTAATGCAAATTACGAATAACATATTTTTGGACTAGCAAGATTTTGTGATTGTTTTCTTTGATGGCATACTTGTTTTTAGTAAGTCAAAAGAAAAACATAAGGAACATCTTCAAATTGTATTTGATTTATTGCATAAAAACCATTTGCATGTAGATCATGATAAGAGTTTGTTCCTTTAAAAATCAAATTGAGTACTAGGGATATATAGTTTCTATTACAAGAATAACTACCGATCCCAAGAAAGTTCAAACAATAAAGGACTAGCCTATCCCTAAAATGTGCATGAAGTTAGATCTTTTCTTAGATTAGTAGGTTTATATCGAAACTTTTCATTGATTGCTTTACCTTTAATCATATTGTTGCACAAACACATTGCTTATTGATGGGGTCCTAGTCAACAAAAAACCTTTGACATCCTGAAGTGCCTTTTGACAAATGCACCTATACTCCCATTGCCAGAATTTTCTTGGGTTTTCTTTTTAGCACTTCATCATGCTAGTAGCGAGTCACGCATAGGTGTAGTTTTAATGCAAAAGGATCAAATTATTACCTTTGAAAGCCTAAAATTAAAACCTTTTTAGGAAAACTATAGTACATATGATAAGGAACTGCTCGTTGTTGTGTATGCTTTAGATATCTAGAAGCATTATCTTATGGGATTTGAAGTTCTTATTAAAATGGATCAACAGACTATTAAACATTTTCTTTCTCAATCATGCATATTAAATGGGCTTCCTTTATACAATTTTCTATCTTGTGATCTAATATCAACTTGGGAATGTTACTGTTGTCACTAAAGCACTTAATCAAAGACCTCATGAAAATATTCCATTGCATCATATGCTTGGCTTTGATAAGATTAAGAATGCAGACTTAAATCACATTTTTACCATTGAAACTCAAGCTTTTGATTTCATGATTCCTACATATGTATTTGATATTGATTTTAATCATGTGTGGAAAAATTTTCCAAATTCAAATGTTACTATTTTTAGTGGATGTACATATATGAATGTATTATCAATAGAAGTTGTGTATAATTGCGCCTCTTGTAGGGCCCTTGTTATGGAAGAAGTGCATGCATTACCCTACATGGGACATAGAGTCATTCAATCTACTTTAGTTGCATCTAAATAACATTTTAATTGGCTTGATTTAAAGCATGATGTTGCTATGTATGTCTTTGAATGCCACCACTTTGTTAGCCAAGAGCTGTATCATTGCCATTAATTGAGTTGTGTCCACAGCTGGCATTGACTCCTGTGTCGTGGTGGGTGTGGTTTCAGTTGGGAGTGGCACAAGGGAAGAGGGGAGGGGGTGCAGTGGGTCCTTGCCCTTTCTTGCAACCACTAGGGCTGTTTCTGGGCTCATCTCTCCCCCTCCATGGGTCTCTTCCATGGACCTATGAGTTGCCTCTGCCAAATCCGCAGCTTCCTTCCTCCTCATTTCTTCAACTTCATCTTTAGCTCTTCTCTTCCTCTCCTCCTCGGGTCTTCTTAACTCTTCTCAGATCCTTTCAAATTCTTCCTCTTTTTTTCTCCTTCGTTCCTCCTCCATTCTCTTGGACTCTTCTTGTGCTCTTTTCAACTCAGCTTTCTCTTCCTTGCTTAACTTTTCCTTCTTCTGTTTTTGGATCTTGGTAGTCTTTGCCTTTCCTTGTGCCCTAGCTTCAGCTTGAGTGGATGGTGCCTTAGGCCCTTCTTTGTCACTAATGATGTGTTCACTGGATCTTTCTTCCTCTCACGGTGCAGTGGCTGGGAGGGTGCTACTATCTCTTCAATTTCCCCTGCTTCCTTGGTGGCCTCGTGAATAATGGCCATCAATACACCACCGTATCTGATGGTAGAAGCCTTGGCAGAGGACTTCTTGCAGGCTGATCTCACTGTAAAGGCTGGGGACTCTCCTCCAGCTACTGCTGCACCCGTAGCAAGGGCCTTTGCTGCTGTCTCGATGGTCTTTATGAAAAACCCGTTCCAATCCACTTGCTTAGGGGACCCTGCCGCTATGATTTCCAACACCAGGACACTAATCCTATCCATTAAAGCATTGTATCTCTGTCTTGAGAAGAGGGCGTGGACCATCTTTGCTTGCATCTTTACTTCCGGGTTTGGGATGTCTGCCAAACTTACTCCATCCACTGTGTGCACCTCACTCCTGTTCATTCCCAGCATGGCATATACGTCTCTTTTATGATGCTTCACAGCCTTGGAGGCCAAGCCAAGGGCCTTCTCCACCACGTCAGCGTTAAGTGGTATCTCCACCTGGTGGGCAACATCCACTCTTCTTACTATCACTGTGCCATAGTTCCTATGAGCATCAAAACTCCTCAGGAACTCTGCACAAGCACTGTAATCCACCACTTGTCCCACTTTCTCCACATACTTCTGGAGAGTACACTTGTCCACCAGCTGCTTTACTGATGGCTCCTCTAGGATGGCTTCGTCTAGGTTTAGAGTGTGCTTGAAGGTGAACTGATTAAATCCTTGTGTCTCCACACCTATCCTGTACTTGGCTTGTTCTTCTTCCGTGAACAGAAGCTTACCACCTTTTCCTATCCTGCCATTGTGGGTACTTGCCACGCAAAACACCCATAATTAGTATTGATGGGGTAGGCAAGACTGAATTATGGCATTATGAAAGAATTGAACAAATAGAAAAGATGCACAAGAACATGAAATTTGAGAAATAACAAACTGAAAGAAAAGACATGAATTTTCTAAGTGCGCTTTGCTCTTAAGTTTTTATGCGTAGTTCAACTCTTCATTATGTTTTTCCTTTGTGTTATGTTTTCCTGATCACCTTACCCCCTCCCTCTCGTGGAAAGATGAAAATCCTTCCTAGGATTGAATAGGATGAGGCAAGGCCGTTAAAGCATAGCGTGGTGTGTCTAATTTGACAACGGCCAACCCACTGGTAGAAATTTGGGTTGTATTCCAATTGGGCTTGACGGTCAAGTTCATGCGGTCTAATGGATGCTTGCGTGATATATGTTAGGACATTGTGTAGCACATCGCCAAATTTGAGGAGGCTAGCAACGTGTAGCTCTTCTTCTATAAGGACTTGGTCGATGTAAGGATGGGCCAATAAATGGTTGTCAAGCAGTTTGTTATGCAGGATGGCCATAACCCTAAAAGAAGTAGGAGCTACGTACATGGGGTCATATTCCGCAGTCTTGATTGCCCGTCTTTGCTCGGCATTCGTCATAATTTGGCAACCTTTCCGCTCCCATTGGAGGCGTAAGGGGTATCATTGCTGTAAGAATGAAGAGGTAGAGTTTGCAAGATTCACGAGCTCTTCAAGCTCTTGGATTGGTGTAGAGCCGGCAGGCTTTCGGTATGAGGTTAGCATCCTGTTGATGATTGCTTGCTCCTTTGAGACTTCACTGCTAGCAATAAGCTCAGCTGCAACCTTGGGGAATTTGATGGTCATGAGCTCCTAATCTTCCCAGATGCATGGTAAAGCACAGACTTCAGAAGAAAGTTTTTAATGCAAGTAACCAAGTCATCATCTGAATTGGCAGCAAAGTCCTTGGCCATAGCAAGAAATGAGCATCCCTCATATGAAGGCCTAAGACTTGCTGATGGTTGCGGTGAAACAGAACTAGATGGATACATTAGTGATGATGTTCCGCTAGATTGCTCCTTGGGATGAGCATCTGCTTGGAAGGTTAGTTGTGTGTCGTGCAGCTTGGAAGACGTGCAACATTCATCGTGAGCTACTTTGAGCATGCAAGAGTCGGTGGCATTAGATGATTGCGGGACATCTAGCTCTTGCGTAAGCTGATAGGTTTGTGAGATCTCGAGAGACATAATGGGTTCTGGCTGCATGGGACTGATTGGTCGAGTATCTAGAGACTTTGCTATGGCATCAGTAGTGGCTGGTTTAGAGCCAGCGGGTTGCAGCTTTGGCCGATAGATGGGCTTAGGTTTTGGGGAATCGACCTTTGTGGTTATCATAGATTTGATAGCTTGGGTCTTAGTTATGGTTTGTTGTTTAGTGAACACGCTGCTTGAAGCAGGTGTGGCCACAAGCTGTGTAAGGGGTTTCTTCTTAAGGACTGATGTATTGGGCACTCAGATCCAGTTGTTGCCCTCATAGTATCCTTGAGCATGTAATAGGGTTATGGGGACCCATCGCGGCTTAAGGGTGCATTTACAGTTTTGGTGTCTAGGTTGCTTTCTAGGCTTTGCATGAGAGTTCCTAGGTTTGTGGGGTCGTGTTTGCTTATTGTGGGAAAGCTTGCCTTGATGTTTAGGTGCCCATTGAAATGTAGGTTGCTTAACCTTAGGAGTGGGTTTGGTGGGGTGGTGTTTTGTGGGCCAAGTGGGGTGTGACACATCATGACCCCTCTCCTTAGCCTTAGGCATGGTCTTCTCTATTGGTGCAATGGCGGTCTTGGAGGGACCCGCACTACCCTTGCTGAAAGTTGTCACGAGGCGCACATTTCCTATGGCGAGGTGGATACGCTACAAGTCATAATCGATGTAACAATGGGTTTGTTTTTTGAAAGTGCACCCTAGTAGTGATGCCTTGCCTGCCTCCTTCGTGTTGGGTAACACATAGAAGATGATTGGCAAACTTTCAGACTCAATAGAGACAATGACTTTTCATTTCCTGAGGAGTGCATATAGAATTCACCCCCAAATGGGCTAAGTTTAGTGTTAGTTGGCTGCAACTAGGATTGACCAATGAGGGTCCAATGAGAGCATGGGTTAGGATATTGACGTCAGCTCCCTCATCGATAAAAGCATCAAAAGAATGTGTATTTTGGGCTATGGTTGTGATTCGTAAATAAGCTAAAGCAACAACTTCCTTATCATCCTCTAGCTCAATGATGATTGTGACGCAGACATTGATAGGGGCCTCTATCATAGGGGGCTCATGTAAAGGATGTGTGGGAGGGTAGTACTTCTTCATGCGACTGCCATTGAAAAAGCCTATGCCCTCACCTTCTAGTGTTTCAAGTTTGACATTGCCTATCCTACTGATGTCACGCACTCTAAAAGGTCCTAACCCTTGGAACTTCATTTTTTGCTTATGGCCCTTCATAGAGTACAACAACACAAGGTCGCCTTGGTCAAAATCACGTTGTTTGACATGCTTGTCAAACCACATCTTTTTTCACACATTTTCACAAATTAGAGAGTGGGTGGCGATGAGTCTAGTTTCACTAAGGCGTTCCAACTCGATAAGACAGTTAGTCCAAGCCTCTTTCCCTTCCCAATGCTCCTGCACCGCTATCCTCAAGCTAGGGATAAAAAATTCTAAAGGCAGGATAGCCTCAGTTTCGTATCTTAGCCTGAAGGGCATTTGTCCCATAGTTGTCTTATAGGCTGTTCGATAGGCCCATAAAGTTGCCATGAGCTTGTTATCCTAGTCGCTCCGAGAAGTGGAAACCACCTTTGTGAGCACGTTGACCAGGATCTTATTCGTTAATTCTGCTTGGCCATTGGCTTGGGGATAGTAGGGTGAAGACTTCATATGGATGATCAAGAAGGTTGAGAGCAGGTGGGCAATCACCTCATTGATGAAGTGGATGCCCTGGTTGCTTACTATCTCAATAGGGCAACCAAATCTCGAGATGACCTGCTCCCATAAGAACTTCGCTATGGTCCTTGCGTCATTCTTCCTTGTGGATCTTGCTTCAGCCCATTTGATCAAATAATCAGTTGCTATGAAGATATATCGAGCTTGTGAATACTGGGCCACAGGACTAATGGGTCCGATGAAGTCAATGCCCCATTTCTCGAAAGGTTGTCGTGCTATTACAAGGGTCAATTCCATTTTGTCCTTCCACGCGGGGACCTTGGTCCTTTAGCACTCATCACAATGCTTGACAAATCTAGCTGCATCATGAAATAGCATGGGCCACCACAGTTGAGACTACAGCACCTTGCGGGTTGTCGTGTCTCCACTAAAATGCCCCCAGTGATTCCGGTGTGTGCCTCTCTCAACGTGTCATGCATCTCATGTTCGCACACACACCTGCGTAGCAACCGGTCTTGCCCTAACCTATAGAGTTGGCCGGCAATCAGCTGATAGGGTTGGATCTTCACAATAAGCCTCCACAGATAACGATCCCTACAGCTTCATAGAGTAGTTTGAGCAGGTCTGTGAAGCCAACAGCCTCACCGATCTCGCTCAGTGATCACAAGCCTTCGGCCTATGCTGAGGTGATAAGGGAAGGACTTGGTACACTAGCCTAGATGCCACAGAGCACAATGACTTCAATAACCTCAAGAATCTCTTCATTAAGAAATTCTCGGAGGTTGGGTACTCAAACAACTTGATCGTATGACTCATGAATGTAAAACAGAGAGATAAGGAAGACATCAGGGATTATGTGATCCATGTGAGGAGTCTCTTTAACAGAACCCCAATGATTGAATGATCCATGGAGAGAGTGGTGTCTACAGTCTTTATACGGGGTGAATAACTCTACAAAGCCTTGGCAAGCAACTCAAGCTTGTAGGGAGACATGCTAACCAAGGTCTTTGAAGAGGCCATTAGAGTGGATGGCTAGCTCAAGGAGAGACACTCCAGGAGCTCCAGCCAAGAAGAGACCAACCCTAGGAACTCTGAGAGAACTTCAAAGTCAAGTGAAGGATTAGGCTCAAGTACTTAGGACAAGGAAAAGGGCATTGACCCAAGTCGAGAGCTAGCGGAGATGAAGGTGGAGCTAGCCAAACTACAAAAGATGATGAGAAGACCAACACGCCCTAACGTTCAATGTGTGTATTGTGGCGGAAACCACCTGCCAGCCAAGTGTCAGGACCCTAGGTCCTGACCTTGCACAAATTGCGATAGGTTCGGCCATGATTCCATGCATTGCCGACTACCAAGGAGACTTCCGTATATTTGCAACCTTACAATCAGCCCTACCTAATGAATAGGCCACCAAACTTCTTTGGGAGAGGAGCCCCACTGGGTCTCCCAGCACCCAACGATGCTAAACCAACCATTCCTAGGATGGAGATAAACCCCAATGGAATACCTAGACCACCTGGACCCTACGTAACCCATCCATCGAGCGATGCTCTAGTCCATTATGTGGAGAAGCCAAACGACGAGGAACCTTACGTGAACCCTTACGTCTTGTATGATAAAGAGGGTAATCCAATCCTTATGGATTATAGACCAATACTGGTGATCACATTAGGTAGAGGTAGAGGTAGAGGTAGAGGCATAGGAGGAGGGCAGACCCAAGAGCCAACTTGCGGTCACCCAGGACATATCTCCTTGCACTGCCCTGAAAGAAGGGAGCATGCCAATTGCGACAAGGCAGATCTTAGATGTGCGGAGTGTGGAATCACTCATCTCTTTCCTAATTTCCCTAGACAGAAACCACCCTCTAGTTCAACAATCGTGCCATTAGTTCCATTGGGGTTGTTTGGTGTCGAGACAGTCGACGGGGAGGACACGCCCATCCCATTGCATATCATGACATGCGCACAAACAAAGCAAGCCGGCATATCATTGACAGGGCCCAGCACCTTAGACGTAGCCTCAATTGGAAAAAAGAGTCGTATAGGCAAAGGAAAAGAAAACCCGACGCAAAGGTCACGCTAAAAATGGAGAGTGCCACAATGTTGCCTACTGGAAAAAAGGTGTCAAACGCAGAGGCAGAAACGTCGGCTCCTAAGACAGCTAAAAAGTGAAGTGCAAAGGCAGGGGAATACCCCAACCCTAAGCGCCAACTTGAAGCCATCAAGAAAGTGAAGGAGTGGGTGAAAGAGGCCCAAGAACACCTAAAAGATGCTGAACCCATATTGGAAGAGGAGCTAGATGACCTATCAAGCATAAGCACGTCAGTCTCACCACCACAACCAAAATCGAGAGGTGCGACTACACCACAAGCAAGCAGTGCCACTTAGACGGAGCTTGAATGCTACATGCTAGCATATCAGTCAAGGCTATTGGCTTGGAAATGTAGGATTTGGAGAAAAGCAAGCAGCCAATAGCCTCCTCACCACACTAATGACCACCCTTGTGGCGCTAAGAATAGGAGACCTACTCAGGCAGCACCTAACACTTTGGCAAGAGAGCTGAAACAGTGGGTTGAAGGTTCCATGGAGCAAGCTGCCCAGCTCACTTGCACGAATATGATACAGAAATGTAAATATCGAGTCTAACGCTGCACTCAATGCCCAAATCCTTGCATGTCAATGCTTTCTAGGAAGGCATAGAAATGCATGATATCTTACCTATCTTAGCTATTGGAGATACCACAAGAAAGGAAATTGTAGACACATGGGTAGGAGTTAGTGTGCTTAGCCATGGACTACTCTAGGCTTGGGGTAACGTGCCTTTTGAGAATGCTCGGTTTAATGTCACGCTAGCTAATGGAATGAAGGCAATGCCATTTGGGGTGCTAAAGAACTAGCCTTTGAATATCGTGGGAGTCCAATTCTCCGTGGACTTTATAGTCATGAAGGGAGTGGACTATGGCGTCCTACTAGGTTGGCCCTGGATGCGTAATGCGTGGGTCATAGAGGAATGGGGCAATGGTCTAATCTTCTTAGGCAATAGAACAGAGGCAGTGAGGGTAGAGATGGACACCTGGAAGACAACACGAATCGACCTAGATGCCATCTTAGTCATGCTAAAAGGTGACACCTAGATTAGAAAATCTTAGGGTCCATTGACTAAGTATATCCCTTGTCTAGAAGATGAGAGAGATTGGATGCATGTGCTAGCCACTATCGATCTGCCATTCTCAGATGGTGAGGAGCACAAGCAAGCTACTAAGGCAATCTCGATAAGCCAAACCTTCAGTGCCAGTCTGCATGATGGCTAAAAGCTCAAATGAATGACCAAACTCTGTCAAATTCCAAATTCCTAGCAACAAGTTATAACTCCTAGAGATCCTCAAGCATCTGACATATAAGCTAGTAGGCAACCCAACCGCTAAGTGGCGATGGACCAAGGTGCACAACTTAAACTTGAGGTATAATTGGGCCTTAGTCTCACTGACGAAACAGAGGAGCTATGCCAAGACTTAGAAGATGATGAGTAGTCGGATGAAGATAGCGCTAACGATGAGTACGAGGACTGTTGTTCCCTTAGTGACCAAAGTGAAGGAGAGATGGATACCATAGAATACAACAATGAGGGTCGATTGATAGAACAGATACGAAGCAGACTCCAAACCAAGCAAGAAGAATGTTTTTAGGATCGAGAAAGGAATCATGCACATGGGTTGCGATCCCACGTGGTTGGAGCACATGGGAGCGATAGATTACGAGCAAGCAGGCTTAGTCCAACCAATTGCTGCACCATTATTTAGGATGGATTCACCCTCTGAGTTGCAACCCCCAGGAGAGACCCCCTATACTAGCAAAGATAGTGAGTCTGATTCTAAGTCAGAAGTAAGCTCAAATAGTGATCTTGAAATACCTCAACCTCCTAAGACTAGACACACCAAAGGGGACCTACCCATTCACCTAAGGCGCCGAAGGCTGAAGGAGAAAAGGAAGAAGTAGCCCAAGGAACCACTGGTGGATGAGCAAAGGAAGCCACAAGACCTACTAAAGTGATTCACGAAGTTCAAAAAAGGTGATATGATAGTGATCTTGTTGGGAGCCAAACGCTAAGGGCAAGCCAACGAACCAATAGAAGGACTCGACAAGGTTAGGAATGTCAATTTAGACAAGGAAGGGGAGATACCCAGACCTGTCTTTATAGCCGATGGATTGACTGAGGAAGAGGAAGTAAACCTCATTGCTCTCTTGCGATAGTATATAGACTTGTTTTCTTGGTCCCTCGATGAGTTGAAAGGGGTAGAAGCAAGTGTAGTGACTCACAACATACCCATGACACTCGATGCAATGCCAGTCAAGCAGCAACCGTATCCAATAAATCCCAAGTATGCTCACGCAATAAAAGAAGAGATTGATAAGCTATTGACAGCATGATTCATTTACGAGATTGAGCACCCAGACTAGGTCTCACCCATAGTGATAGTGCTAAAAAAGAACAGAAAGATTAGAGTGTGCATCAACTACAAGAAGGTAAACACTGCTAACAAAGAGAGACAATTATTCATTGCCATACACTAAGCACATACTCAAAAGAGTGGCTGGTAAAGAAGCCTACAGCTTCCTGGATGGCTTCTCGAGATACAATCAGGTGCAAGTGCATCCTGACGATAGGCATAAGACTGCATTCGCCACTGAGTGGCGTATCTTTGCCTACATAGTCATGCTCTTTGGGTTGACTAATACACCAGCTACTTTCTAGAGGCTCATGTGTACCATCTTCAAAGACATGCTTCAGAAGGAGTTAGAGGTTTTCGTAGATGATTTATGTGTTCACTCTACATGGCAGGAACACTTAGATAAGCTCTGTCGGTCATATCGTCTCTCATTGAACCCCTTGAAGTGCCAGTTTTGGGTAAAGAACAGACGCATCCTAGGGCACGTGGTGTTGAAGAACGGCATTGCCATAGACTTCTCAAAAGTCAAGGTTATTATTCAGTGCTTCCTAGGCCACACAAGATACTATCGACGCTTTGTGTTGAACGATGCATTGATTGCTAGACCTCTATACAAGTTGTTGATTGTATTTGAATGGACCGAGGAATGCCAACATGAAGGAAAAGGCTCTAACCACAGCACCAATTCTAGGAGCTCCAGACTGGACAATCACCTTCCATGTTCACATCAACGCTTCGAAATTCGTTAAGGGAGCCGTGTTGTGCCAACTTGGCAAACACAACCTAGACTATCCATTGAGCTTTGCTAGCAGACAACTCATGGATACATAAATGAATTACTCAACAATGGAAAGAGAAGGATAGCCATGGTTTTTGTTGTAAATAAATTTTAGCATTATCTTTTGGCCATGCCTTTTACCTTCTTTGTTGACCATCAGGTATTGCTTTATCTTGTTAATTACCTTGTGCTACATGATGCATTTCTCGATGGTTACTTTTACTTTTAGAATTTTACTTCTTTGTGGTGGTATGCAAGGGGAAGCAGCACTACATGGCTGACCATATGTCTCACTTACCCACAGTAGAAGTCACTAGATAGGGCATCCCAAATGAATTGCCAGATGTGCATCTGTTTCACTTGTTTAGTATGAGAGATTTATTTAGAGCTGATTTGATGCCATATTGGGCAAACGACATAGTCCAAGTGCTTGAGCATGGACTCCCTGATTGACCCATTGAGAAGGCCCGTAACTTAGGCAACTCATCCTTAAAATCCAACCCTATCAATTGATAGCAGGCAAACTCTATAGGCTGGAGCAAGACGGGTTGCTAGGTAGATGTGTGTGCGAGCATGAAATGCATGACATACTGGCAAAGGCACACGGTGAGATTGTAGGAGGACACTTCAATGGAGATACAACATCTTACAAGGTGCTGCAGTCTCAAGTGCGGTGATCTACCCTTTTCCGTGATGCAGCACGATTCATAAGACACTGCGATGAGTGCCAATCTACTAAAGTCTCGATTCGTAAGGATCAAATGGAGCTAACCCCTATCATTGCAAGACAACCTTTCGAGAAATGGAAAATTGACTTCATTGGGCTGATTAGTCATGTGTCACAAATTACAATATTTACAAGCCAAATACATCATCATTGCCACGAATTATCTCATGAAGTGGGCTAAAGCACAAGCAACTTGGAAGAATGATGCTGGGAAAATTGCCAAGTTCTTTTGGGAGCAGGTGATCTCACGATTCGGCTGCCCCATCGAATTGGTTAGTGACCAAGGCATGCACTTCATTAATGAAGTGATCGCTCACCTCCTATCTACCTTTCTAGTCATCCATTGAAAGTCATCACCTTACTATCCTTAGGCAAATGGCCATGCTGAGTCTATTAATAAAATCTTAGTGAATGTCTTGACCAAATTAGTCTCTACTTCACGCAGGGACTAGGATAACAAATTGATGGTAGCCTTGTGGGCCTACCATACAACCTATAAAATGACTGTACTAGGACAAACTCCCTTTAATTTGACCTGTGGGACTGAAGTAATTCTGCCCGTAGAGTTCTTTGTTCCTAGCCTAAGAGCCGCTCTTCAAGAAAGATGGGATGGGAAGGAGGCATGGACAGAGCACCTAATTGAGCTCGAACGCCTATCAAAAACTTGACTCCTAGCCACCCACACACTAATATGTGAGAAGGAAAGATGCAAAAGTTGGTTTGACAAGCATGTCAAACAGCGAGTATTTGAACAGGGAGACTTAGTATTCTTGTACTCATTCAAGGGTCATAAATGAAAGATGAAGTTTAGAGGGCTAGGGCCTTTCAAAGTCCATGCCATCAGTAGAACAAGTAATGTGGAACTCGAAACCCTAGAGGAGAAGGGCATAGGTTTCTTCAATGGCAATCGCATCAAGAAGTACTACCCTCCCATGAAACCATTACATGAACCTCCAATGCTAGAATCCCTTGTCAACATACGAGTGGCCACAATTATGAAGATTGAAGATGATGATGAGGAAACAATAGGACCAGCTTACCTAAGCATAATGGTCATAGCCAAACACATAACCACCCTCAATGCACTGATCGATGAGGGAGCTGACTTTAATGTCCTAACTCACAAGCATTGGACCCAATTTGGCAAACCGTAGTTATAGCCCACTAATGCCAAACTTAGCCCATTTGGGGGCCGATCATATGCACTCTTGGGAAAGTGCAAAGTAGCAATCTCTATCGAGTCTGAGAGCCTACTAATGATCTTTTATGTGTTGCCAAACACTAAAGATGCAAG
The DNA here is from genome assembly GCF_053477565.2 of Lygodium microphyllum. Taxonomy (NCBI): domain Eukaryota; kingdom Viridiplantae; phylum Streptophyta; class Polypodiopsida; order Schizaeales; family Lygodiaceae; genus Lygodium; species Lygodium microphyllum. The sequence continues at coordinate 60,757,378 of NC_141141.1, read as the reverse complement.
TATGGAATCGCTATTAGGACACACGTTTAAAAAGCAAGCTCATTGCAATCTCGACTACAAGTCCTAGCGCATTCACCTTGCCATAGACAACATGTGTATAGTCATCACTTTCAGCAAGGGCTGTGCAACTCCTTCAAAGTCTACAAAGCCATCGATAGAGAAACCCACCATCAAGCCTAAGGAAGGGGGTCGTGACCCATCACCACCCACCAAACATCAGGACATGAAAATCACTGGAGTCAAAGCCGAGGCCTACGGACCAAAGCTTCAATGGATACATAAACATCAAGGCCCACCACCTAGGAGCAGGCTCCCATGATCCTGCAAGGCTAGGAACTCACACTCGAAACCTAGAAAGGCCAAGACAAAACTACCAACCTCGACAAATGGCCAGGCTGCGATGGTCTCCAAGACCTTATTGCAAGCTCAAGGCTATTATGAGGGTAATGCATGGATATGGGTACCTAAAGCCACAATAGCCAAGGGCACTTCTCAAACATCACCTGAAGGGGATGCAATGGTAGTGGAGAAGGAGAAGAGGAAGATGCGGGAGAGAAGAGCACACACAATGTAGGTGCTATCCAACTGAACTGACAGCCTTATTGCACTATCATATTATATATGAATAAAGAATGGGCGGTCACAGTATACATGGGTAGGCCCAGAGGCCTTTTACCCCAACAACCTCCCACTAAAAGGCCAATGTGGTTGGGGAGTGAAAACAAAGAAAAGAAGAAGAAAAAAAAAAGACAAGTTGAGGATTCATAACATCTCACCCAACGCCCAATCGAAAAGCAAGTTGTGCAAGAAGTGTCGGGAACCTCTGTAGAAGAAGTGTCAAGCATCCCCGATTCCCTGACATCCAAGAGATAAGAGATCCGGCAGCTCCATACAATGGAGTAATCCAAGAATGCTTCTCATGAAGCAAGCACAACTCATCAGTGCACGGCTGTAAAGCATCAAAGTCGCACATAGCATTTGTGTGGTGCATATAAGACAATGGAGAGCAGTCAAACTCTCTAGAGTCAATCACTGAAAGAGGGCCAACATCTTGAACACTCGTCCGGACACTTGTTCAACAGGGTCTCAAGACTACATGTGGCCTCAGTGAAGCAAAAGACTGACATATGGCTAGCTGTCTAGCCTGCAAAACTACAAGAAAACGGCTCTCATGAGCCTGCAAGGGGTCTAGCAACTGACCACCAACATCCTGACCCTGACTGCTATGCATAGATATGTCATTTGGGCCAATAAGTGCCTCATTTTCAGCATAAATAGCTTGCTGTAATGGCACTGTAGCTGCTGTAAAATCAGTCATAAAGCGTACTGAACGCTCATCAAGAGAGCTAAGAGGTGTCTGTGTCTCATAGAAGACAACATGACGGCTGTGTATGACCTGCTGGGCATCCAAATCCCATAATTTGTAGGCCTTAAAGTCACCATCTCCATAACCAAGGAGGATACATCTACGTGACATAGGCTCATGTGGCATACGTACAGATGCTTGGAAGCCAAACATCCTCAAGTAATCATAGGAGGGTTGCGTGCCACTCCATGCCTCATGGGGTGTAATACCATCCAAGGTCAAGCACGGTGTCCTGTTAACCAAATAGACTGCTGTCATAAGGGCCTCAGCCCAAAATCCATAAGACAATCCAGCTGTGGTAAGCATAGAAGCAACCTTTGCCTGTAAGGTCAGACACATGCCATGAGCAATCCCATAATACCGTGGGCACAAGAAATCAATGCCATACTGTTGACAAGAGGTTTGAAAGCTGGGAGAGAGAGCATGACTCTCATAATCCATCTGCAAGCACTTAGGCCTGCTACCAGCAGAATCCATAAACCTGTCAAGCATAATTGCAGCATCCTCAATCTGCACCAAGGGAAAAGCCCAAACACGATGGGTAGCATGATCAACAAAGGTCACAAAGTACGAAGCTCCACCAAGTGACTGGGAAGGCATAGGTCCATATATTGCACAATGGAAAAGATCTAGAGGAGCATGCCTCATACGATCGCCATAAGCCAAGGGGGCTCTGAAAGGACCAAGAGTACAATCAGGGCAAGCATCAAGATCTGTAAGTGACATAGGAGGCAGTAATGAGTCTGAACGAGACAAGATCTCCATCTCTTTGTGGTGCATATGGCCTAGGCGATAATGCCATAACAATGCATGTGGTATCCAGATAACTGCAACCATAGAATCTCCCACATGAGAGACATGCATTGGGTAATGAGAACCAACTCGAGAACCTCTGGCCAAAACCAAGCAACCATGACAGATCTTCCATGACCTATCTTGAAGAGAAACAGAGTAACCTGCATCATGCAACTGACTGACAGAAATCAGGTTCTTACTAAGCATGGGAACATGTAGAACATCCCTAAGCATAAGAGAAGTCCCATTAGGCCAAGCTAGGTGTATGTTCCCTGTACCAACAATAGCATTAGTCTGCTCAAGGCCTAGATCAATACATCCATCAACCTCCATGTAAGAAGAGAACCATGCTCTATGAGGGGTAACATGACAAGATGCCATAGAGTTGAAAAGCCAATCAAAGGCATGGGCCTGACCATTGAGCAAGTAAGCTATAGGGAAACTAGATGACAGGAGGACATGCTCAACTGCATCATCAGGGGTAACTATATGTACCTCACCACTAGAAAGAGTGGTAATACTTGCTGCATCGTTGACTCTCTGCTCATGTCGAGTCCGTCTCTGTCTCTGCTACTCTCTAATCTGTCTAAAGCATTTTCTTTGAACATGCCCAAGCTTCCCACAATGGAAGCAAACAACATCTGAAGTAGAAGAACCTGTAGAAGATGACAAGGAATCCAAGTCATCATGAATAGGGCTATCCATAGCATCCTTAGAGCTCAAGCAGTCAAGGGATGTCCCAACATAGGAAACTTGCTCATAAAGACAATCATCTGCTAGTACATTAGTGGTAGAAGCATGCTGCAAATGCTCATGAAACCTCAATGGATGGGAGGACATAAAGGCATCAATCAAGGATGCAAAAGCTCCCACATGAAGAAGAGTCGTAGCCAACTGCATGACATAACCAACCATAGTACAGTAAAGCATAAGACATTTATCATAAGAGCATATGATATTCAGCCATGAAATCAGCCCATAACCATATGCATACGCATAGCTCTGTTGTACATCATGCCACCAAGGAACATCCAAGTCAAGTAAAGACCGACAAGTGGCAAAGCATCTTGTAAGAGTCAAGCTCCAAGTGAAGCCCAAACATCTATACAACAACATCCAAATAAGTGGCTCTGTAAGGTATACAACAGTAGACAATGTGCATAGATGGGTAAGGATACATAGCATCTGCTCTCTAACATGGACGGGCAACAAGAGCCCGGACTAGCATAGAAGCTAGACAACAGAGGAGCAAGAAAGCCATAACTGTAAATCCCCAGCACTATCCAAGTCCACTGATCAGTAAGTATTCCGCATATCAAATGCAAACGAGCAATCACAGCTCAATAGGCAATTGCCAAAACAAGGGAGCAGCTCACTGCTCAATACCTATAAGTGCATCCAAGTAATAGCCAAGATCCATAATCGGAGCATCAAATCCCATATAGTATCCAATGTCCTAACTGAAAAAGCCAAGTCGTAACGGAAAAAGCCAAGCCAATGTCTAACTGCTCAAGGGAATACTCAAATTAATGTCATGACGAGCTTAAACAACTGCCATCCACAGCCAAAGCATAAAGCATTCACCAAGGCATCATAACCCGTACTGGGTAGCCTAGGCATAAACCATGTCATAGATGAAATGCCAGCTGCAAAGAAGTGACAGTCAAACCCAAATCGAGCTCTAATCTCAGCTCAAAAGCATTTGGGAGCATAAACAAGACATGTGGCATAGTCCAAATACATCATGACATCATACCGAGTAGTTGAGAGCACCCTGTAACCAATAGGCATAACCCAACTGTAGCATAAATAGCTTCAGCCCTAAAGTTTCCAGCAGCATATAACCCCTGTAAACTGAGCAAATCAGTGCTCAATCCAAGCTCAAATCCATAGGCAAACCATAGGCATACATTCCCGTATGTATAGGCACCAACCGAGCATAATCGAGCATCAAATGCCAAGACCTGTAAGCATAAAATTGAAGTAACAAGTGGCTACCTTGTTTTGGACAGATCTGGGATTGTTCAAAACAGTCAATGGCTGAGCTAAATCAGCTCTAAATGCATCTCACATAAGAGGCATAACATCCACAAGTGATCCAATATCAATAGATATCAGTAGAAGCATCACATTAGCCATAGGCATACAAATGCATGCTGTCTCAGACCTGAAATCTATTGCAAAATATTCTGTCATCAGAATTTGAAAAATCTGATATCACCATCGCATCTAGAGTGTGCCAAATCCCCAACTTAGACTCTTATCTTTCCTGAATCGGGTTCCGAATGCCCGAGATATGACAAAAAGAGTGATTTTTGGGTCAGATTTTGAAACATGCGCAAACAAAACGTAAGCTGGCTGGGGGAGTTTGCTGTCCCATATGTCAACAATGGGGCCCAAAGGGGGCACAAATGGGGGCCAAAGAAGGCCTACACCAAGCCTCAGCAAGCCTTGATAGGCTGGAAGCAAGATGTAGGTGAAGGAAGCTCCAAGAGGTGTGAGCTATGGCTACCCACAACCTGTGAAAACCCTGTTGAGCTGAAAATTGAGTGAGAATGAAGATCTCATACCTCGTGTGGAAGGCCGGGATGAGCTCTTGAAGACCTGCTCTAATACCAGTTGAAGGGGATGCAATGGTAGTGGAGAAGGAGAAGAGGAAGATGCGGGAGAGAAGAGCACACACAATGTAGGTGTTGTCCAACTGAACTGACAGCCTTATTGCACTATCATATTATATATGAATAAAGAATGGGCAGTCACAGTATACATGGGTAGGCCCAAAGGCCTTTTACCCCAACATCACCCTCAAGCTTGACCACCCAAAGCATCAAGGCAACTGAGACACACATGCCACAAGAGACTCTGGCTACGAAACTCATAGAACCTCAAAAGCCTAGACCAGCAGAGCTTAAGCCGAGCTATCAATAAAAACTACAGCCTACTACCCACAAGTTGCCTCAACCCGCTCCAACTTGTGCCCTTAAGGTCTTAGAAGCATATAGTAGTGTGACACCCACAGCTTCAACCAAGCCATTCAAACAAGAGGCCAAGACACAACCTCCAGAGCAACCCAATCTACAATAATCACCTACTAAACTATCTAGTTCTGTCACCCTAACCACCAATTGGCCTTAGACACTCTTATGAGCAGAGATCAATTCTAACCTTGGCCGCAGACTTAGCGGAGAATATGGGGGATGCCTTGGTTGCTTGTCTTAGACACTTGGATGCTACCTTTATGACACTTGTTGCTCAAAGCTACGACATGCTGGATTTAGGTCTTTTGGATAAGCCTATAGCAATGGAAGTGCGTACACTCCCTTGTTCTTGGGAAGAATCGAAATTTGTATTCATTAAGCCTTTCGAAGCAGCTGAGGAGCTAATTGCCATTGAGATCCCTAGAGAACACACACAAAACCGATGCCTCATTACGTCCTATAACAAGAGCACTATCCTTGCCACAAACAAAGAAATCGAGTTAAAATAGCTCACTCTAGCACCGACTCCTCTTTCTTGAGGAAATGGTATGCTCTGCGACTTCAATGAGAGCTAGAGGGCTACCAAATCATGACTAATGCTGAGCAACAAAGTGCCATTAAAACCTCGAAGTACGACCCCACTTATGTAGCTCCAACCTCCTATAGGGTGATGACCACCATCCATAACCGACCCTTAGAAGAGTACCATCTGACCCACCTGTATCCAGATCGAATTTTGACTGAGGAGGAGTTACACATTGCTAGTTGAGTAAACTCCAGTGACTTCCTCACGGATGTTCTCACCTACATCACTCAAGCAGGCATCCATCCTTTCGACATGGACTACTATGCTTATTTAGAATACAATTCAAATTTCTATACTTGGCTCATATGAAAGTAAAGCCCCAAGAGCACGCGCTGAAGACCCTTGACCTCTCAACCTCTAATCCTAGGAAGGATTCTTCTCATTCCTAGGGGGAGGGGTAAGGTGAAGTAAGGTGAAATCAACAGGTGGAGTCAAGAGGTGAAGTCAAACATGTAAGGGGGAATGAAACATGCAAGGAAAAATTAAAGTCTCAATCAACGTCTAAAATAGACAAAAATTATCTCGCGATTAAGGAAAAGGGTGGTAAAATTTTGGAAATGAATAGAACTGCTCAAAGGGAAATTCTCTTTTGTATGCTTAAGCATGTTCTCCTTTCCATAAAACCATGATCAACTCCTGTTTATCTTCCAGCAAGAAAGTGTCTTAAAAACGATAATGGTGAACCATGGTTTTATGACAAGAGCTAAAGATGGCAACACAATAAGATCGTGCTCACCATCTTTCATTCATGGATGAGGAAAGAGTGAAGTATGGCCTTTCCTCAAAAATCATGCCTACAATCAACTGAAGCTCCGAAGCATCCATAACATTGTCGATGTGGCTAAGGAGGAGGCTACAAAAGGATCGCGGAGCAATGCAACCTAGCCAAGTACCTTGAGAAGTTTGGACAGGAGCCCGCCAACCACACCAAGTGTGTGGAATTTTTGAGGGTCTACAACATTGACAAGGAATGTGGGATAGTGACCATGGGGAGGGGAGAAGGAGCTAAGCAAGTTCAAATTCAGCTCAGTAAGGCCTTGGTGGAGAAGGTGATGGATCTAGAATTCGTGGAAAGGAGACAGAAGCGGGATATATATGCCATGCTGAACATGAGGAAGGAGCAACTCCTGACAAACGACGGCATAAGAATTCAAGACATCCTCGACCCAGAAATCAGGATGATGCAGGCGAAGTCGTACATTCCCTCTTCTCTCCAGCCAATGATACAACTCCCTCATGCACAAAATCAGTGTACCCATGCTGGAGAGCTTGGCAGCTCATGCATTGGATGAATAGATTGGAGCGGGTACGTGCGGAAAACCATTGATCAATCCACTAGGGCACTAACCTTGGGAAGCAAGCCTGCTGGTGGGGAATCCCCAACATCAAAGGGAACTGAGAGGAAGAAACCATCATCCAAACCCTCATTCATCGAGTATGGGGGAATCTTAACCACTCTCATCCAAAGGAGGCATAGGATGGGGAGGAAGGGGCTGATGAAACACTTGGAAGGTCACCTCCCCATCTGATGCCATGAGGCATATTCCACGGTGGATTCCGTGAGGTTTTACAATGGATTCCGTAAACTTAGATGACCGGGGCTCATACGCAAAAAGAGGATTCTTTGTGCGAGAAGTTGATGGGGACGCCTGTCCTTTTCGGGCGTTTCATTAATTTAGTGTGTACATGGGTGATTCCATAGCGGGTGATTCCGCAAAATGCATATTAAATTAATAAACGTTTATGAGTTTAGAGTGCGCACTTGTAATAAATTAAGGTTAGGATTTATTATGAGTGCGCACTTGTAATAAATTAAGGTTAGGATTTATTAATGCTTTCCCCACTCTGTTAGCTCCACATTGAGCTAATAGCAATTGAGGTCAATTGCTATCCCACCCCGGGGGTATGATGCCAGGAGGCATATTCCACGGTGGATTCCGTGAGGTTTTACGGTGGATTCCGTAAACTTAGATGACCGGGGCTCATACGCAAATAGGATTCTTTGTGCGAGAAGTTGATGGGGACGCCTGTCCTTTTCGGGCATTTCATTAATTTAGTGTGTACATAGGTGATTCCATAGCGAGTGATTCCGCAAAATGCATATTAAATTAATAAACGTTTATGAGTTTAGAGTGCGCACTCGTAATAAATTAAGGTTAGGATTTATTTCTAACCAGTTGATTTATTTATGTAGCTGAAGACTGCTAGGTATTCACTTTTGTTGGTTTAATTGTATTATTTTACTAACGATTGTGAATGCTTCAGTTGATGTGTAGAGATAGCAGCAGTGGCGGAGGAAAGCATTGGAGTCTAGCGGATTTTCGACCTTTGGATTATATTTTGATAGGCGCCACGCCTATATTTTGTTATGTCTATAGAGACATTGATTATTTATTATTATTTTGTATGCGCTTATGCGGCCGGATATGTTATTTCTATTTGGACATTGAGATTGGGCATGCCAGACTCTATGGGCACCGTCCATTAGCTTTATTTTCCTATTTTTGTAGAAAGCAAACTCAAAAGCTAAAAAGCTTGTCATATTTTTGTAATTGGGCTATTATTGAGCATGAAGATTGGAAATATACATAAAATACATGCTTTGTGAAGCGCTCACACAAGGCATGAGGGAGATTGAACCCAATTTGTCTCTTGCCTCTTGTCGTGCATGCTTTTACATGGGTTTTTGTGCAAAAAGGTAGAGCACTTTGTTCTTGGGGACCTTCCGGGATTCACCACGTGAGCTATCTGCATCCGATCTGCGCACCACCATCATAAACAAGAACAGTCAACCAAGAGAACGATTAGTGAGGAGGAGCAAGAGCTAGGAGCCCAGTATAGCAGAAGGAAACCAAAACAGCCCAAGGAAAAGATGACGTAGGAGAAGGTAGACCTACAAAAGGCGAAGAAGGAATTGAAGAAAGAGGAAGAGCAAAGGAAGAGGAAAGAGAAAGAAGAGTCTAAGAGACTGGAAGAAGAATTGAGGAAAGCCAAAGAGGAGAGAAAAAGAAGGGCTGCTGGAAAAGGAGGAGGACATCGCTCTAGCCACACACTTGTCCATTGAACAGCAAGGCATGCAAGACGAGTTGGGTGCCTTGAGCCTGCGAAGAGATGAAGGCCCAAGCTTGAGTGCGCATGTGCCAGAAACGATGCCACTGGCAGTGAACGAAGGAAAGGGCAAAGCCCCTATCCACCCAATCCCACCCCTCTTGATACCCACCATCGTAGCAGCAACGCCTACTCAAGGCACCCCGGCCACCACAGTAGTAGATGCTAGCAATCTCATGGCATGGGTGCAGTACTTCATCAATAAGGAACTCCCATAGGGGAGGAGTGTAGAAACCACAACCATTGGGCATAAGAGACTGGTGGCAGAAGACGTTGAATCGAGACTGGGGACCCAAAACAACAAAGAATGGAAACCTCCACGACTCCCATCTCTATAACAATGACGCCAATTACTGACTACAATGAATATGTGAAAGAGCTTCTTTCACAGTTAGAAAAGCTAAGGAGGAGAAGAGAATAGCAGTGGCTGAGTTGAAGCTAAGAAGGAGTCAGTGACTGTCTTCCAGTTGGAAAAGACTAGACAGGTGGCCATGTGCTAAAAAGAAATATACGAGCTGAAAGAAGCACTCAGAACAAAGGAAGGTGAAGACGCACGATGGGAGGCAAGACTGGCCAAAGAAAAGCAAAGCTTGATGAGGATGTAGCCAAACACTACGGATCTAGGAGAGCTGTGCAAAGAACTATAGGCAGAAATGGCAAATCTCACGGATTCTACTGCAACATTGGAAGCATATAGACAAGAGCAGACCCTCAAATTGCACAAAGAAATAGAAAAATTGAAACAGGAGGCAGCCTTGGAACAAGAGGAACAACAGAGACTCAAAAGAGAAATTGAAGATCAAGAGTAGAGGCTCATGATATTGGATCGAAGGCAAGGGGAAGGCCATGAAGAATTGAAGAAGAGAGCTGAAGGCTAGGCAAACCTCAATGAGAAGAGAGTTAAAACCTTGGCGCACCATCTGGCAGAGAGAGAGCGATAAAGTGCTAGCTCAGAGGCAGAGCAGGGGCTGCCCAAGTGGCCTTTGAAGCCTGGCAACACGCCTTCCTGAACTCCTTACTGGACATCACTCAGATAGAGGAAGGAGAGGCTATAGATGCCATTAAAAAGAAGCTAGGGATTGCGTGTAGAGCCCTACGAGCAAGCCTGCAGGTGCCACTGCAACCCGTGGGAATCGGCCTAACTCTTGAAGGGCAACGAAGATATCTATTGCAAGCAGGCTTGACACCACAAGAAATAAATGCAATAGGGTCGCAAAGAAAGCAGCCCGGGGAGACCAGCAAGGAGAAGGGGTTGGACTGAGCTTTGGGTTGGGACCTCAAGAAGAAGAATTAGTCCCACACCATCCTTTTCCTCCATGACCAAAAGATCAGCAACAAGTAGATGCCTCCACAGAAAGAAAAGCTGCAATCAAAGAAAAGAGGAAGCAAATGGTGGAGGAAGCACGAAGGAGACTGGGTGCTAAACTGGCTATGGGACCATTTGCATCCATCCCACCAAGTCAAGATGACTTCCCAGCAAGCTTCCACACTGACCTGATAATCTGGGAACAATAGGAGACTGCCAGAAAACCCTTCAATCTTAATTTCCAATTCCTTGCCAACTTGCGTAGGATTCTGCCAATCAAAGTGGTAGAGGAAGTGTTTAACATTGGAGGGAGACTCAGGGAGAAATGGCTGGCTAAAAGAGAGTACAACCCCACCTTGTGGGGCATAGAAGACGCAGAGTTTTGGCAAAATAATTTTTTTGAAGTGCTTAGATCTGTGCCTAGCTATGAGTGCCAACCCACATGGATAAGGCACATCTGCGATTTAAATATGGAGGCTTTTTGTAACACCCTGCCCTTCGAGTGGAACAACCCAACCTTCATATCGTATCCTCAAAGAGTGGGAGTGGATTTTGACCCCAATGTCCATGGCCGATACGACTTCCCTATAATCTACAATGCTAATTGTACTGAGCTTGAAGAGGCCCTCGTCTTCACACCTGAAGATTCGGAGGACTCTATAGTCCGCTTTGTAAATGAATTCTCCTCTTACCTCAACCCTGCTTTCATCACCAAATGTAATTACCTTAGACTACTTGGAATACTACTTAGGCAATATCCCACTCCCTAAGAACACGACCTTCCAACCCTCTATTTTGATCCCAATGCCATAGACAGTTGCGCCATGACTCAATTAATGATGTGAGATGCTATTCTCCCTTCATTTTGCTCTTCCTCCTCGAAGATATGAATGATAGCCGCTTTACGCATTGCAATCATCCATTTCTTTCTACGACCACTCTACAAGTCCGCTTGAATCTCAAAGGGTACTTACAGAGTCAGCAAATCTTGAATAAACCTCTTAGGCCCCCATCTCCACCCCACTCAGATGATGAAGACTAGCTCTCGTCGGGACCATGTAATTCGAAAAAAAGAGAGAGGAAAAGGAAGCACCTCACAAGCAAAGCAATTATACCACCTCACTTCACATAGGCCATAAGCACTGCATATAGGAGTCCTCAAGTTAGGCATGTCCAGTGGCTTCAATCAGTTGTCTTTGTCCCTAACCCTCTAGCCCTTTTGCTTTCCCACTCACACGCTTAGGGCACATCAAGTGTAGGACATACCTAGAGTTGACATGTTTCCCTAAGCCACACTCACTGCACCTCCCCTATGCACAAACTGGGTCCTCAAGTGTGGGACACCACCCAAGCTTTGCCTGTGGTTCTTGCTTGTGGTTCAACCCAACTCCCAGTTCCACTAGCACAAGCACAATGCACCACACGGTAAGTAGACACAACCCCAGGTAGTGCACCTTCTTTTCTTTTCAGGTAAATACAAATGCTAGATCCCACCAACTTCAGAGGCCTCATCATCCACTCAATTAACTCTCGGCCTCCACCACCTCAATCGAGTGATCAATTTCTTCCTAGGACCAATCCCCACAAGGCCTCATCATCATTGACTCACATGACCACCTTTTAAATCAATGGATCCTCATCAACTCACAACCGAAAGTGCCATGAAACCAACACTTGTCTTGGAGGGAAGTAATGTTACGCAAGAACGGCCTCAAAAATCAAGTCAAAGAAAAAATCACATTTTTAAATGCAAGGCATCCCTAAAACTGTTGTAAAAGAGCGCCAGGCTCCCTCCTATGCAAACTGTAAAAGGTAGATGGGCATAGGTAAAGAGAGAAGGCACATAGAAAGAAATGGAAAAAATGACCTTGCCACAATGGCTAGTCATGTAAAAAGAGATGACCGCTCAAAAGGGATTTAGGGTTATGTATAAAAGCCAAAAAGTGAATGGTGAAGCTCATTCTTTTGGTATGTGGAAAAGGTGGACTCATCTTCTTCTCTTCTCTTTGCTTGCTTGTGTGTGCTTGAGAGAGGGAGTGTGAGGGAGTGGGTGTGTGAGGGTGAGGGATCTTGGAGGTGAAGCTCTCCATCATCTCCTTTCTTCTTCTTCTTCTCTTCTCTTCCCTTCTCTCATCTCGTGCATGACTATGGAGGATGGAGTTTGGAGGTGGAGACTTGAGGATGCTTGAGCTTTCATCACGAATCATGGAGCTACCGGTGTGCTTGAGGGAGGAGGCAACTCATTTGGGCATTGAGGTAAGCTTACTACATCTTAGTAGGATGGAAGGCGCGTTGGCTAGATGAGAGATAGCCATAGGTGCTTGCTTCTTGAAACGCTTGAACAATAAGCGGTCCATGGATCTTGGTGGTTGAGCGTGAGCTCCCTCTATAGAAGTATACATAACAATCGAAGTAGCAATACACCCAATAAGTATCCCGTAAAGCATCAAAGAGAGCATGAAGCATAAACTATCTTTAATAAAAGCTTGCTATTCACAATAAACTAGTAGTGACATGAAAGTAAAAAATGAGCCAATGCAAGCTCAATCCAAGCTCAAAAGCATTCCAATATAATGAGCTAGTAATTGAGCATCATAACCAAGTACTAGAGCATCATTAAAGCATGATAGAATGAGTAACACATTATCCTGAGTATGACCAACAGTGAATGTGTCTGTGTAACTTGAGCTATGCCAACTCAAATTAGTCAGAAAAGCATTTGAAGACACCAACATAACATCCCCAATGATCTGGCATCAATATGCAAGCATACAAGCATCAATAGAGCCCCAAAAATCTGAGAAACAGACTGTCTTAGAGGTATTATAGCAAGTTATCTACAATACCCTGCTATGGCTGACCTTATATAACCCAAAAAAAGCTTAAGATCAACACAAAAAACATCTCAAGAAATTACACAAGCATCCTTGAGATGATCCCAACATCATAACATGAGTAAATGAGCATAAGTGAAGCTTTCAAAGTGATTCAATGGTTGTCCCTATTTTCTAATTGCAAGCTATCCTAAGTATCAACCACAAACTAAAGTTGAGAAACTCAAATATAAATGCCAATCTCAATGACCAATGCCCCGAGTGACCAAGATAAGTGTCGTGTCCAATGAGTGTCCAAGAGCTAGAAGTGATTGATGCAAGGCAAGGAAGGGAGCTATGGACAGCCATGGCACAAATCACGTTGAGCTAGCTACCCTACTGACTAGTCCTACTCCTCAATATTGAGGCTTAAGCACTGATGAGAAAGGTATTTTGCACCCAGGAGAAAGCCTCAATATGTAGGAACAAACCTCAATAGGTAGGTAGAAGATAGAACTCAATGCATACCTCAGGGTGAAGAAGCCACGGCTGCCATGAGTGAACTGATGTAGGTATTATCATGGGCTGAAGCAAATGTCACATGAGGCTCCTCAATCTCAGCTCTAATACCAGTTGAAGGGAGAAGCCTCGAGTGGAAGCACGCGAGTAGAAGGAAGAGCTATGGTGGAAGGAGCATAAGAGCAAGAACAAGAGACACAGGATGTGGGAACTCCAATAGTCACAATGTGTGATCACCCATTCCTTATTTAACTATCACTAAAAGAATAAATAATGAAGTGATAGTGATGGGTGCCCGCCACTTGCAGTGTATAGGTGTGTGGGTACTATCTGTGTAATGAATACACAGGTGGTTAGGCACATATGCCTTTACCCCCAATAGTTTTTCATAGAGGTTACATAGCTTCTTTGATATGCCATAGCGACTACCATATGTGTTCTTCATGTTTAAAGGAATTGAACTTAGAAAGTGTCAACATGATAGTTGAGCTCATCCATTTTATCTCAAACATCTCTACCTATGTCTTCACACTTTATAAATTCCAATTTACTAGGCTTAACCTATTTATTTGGTACCAAAACATTATAGTAAGGTTCCTTCCAATAGGAGAAGCTAATGCTAAAGCCATTACCAGTGCATTTTCTAAAGTAGATGATGAAGCCATAACCACTACAATATATGCACAACAAGAGCAACCAGAGCAATGTTAAGGGCACTACCAAGAAGCCCAATAAAGTTGCAAACTAACAATGCAACAATAGCCAACCAATGATTAACACAATGCCATATAGCCAAATTTTGATACTGAAAAATGGTTAAAGCACTCCTAAGTGCATGTTAAAATTTTCCAAATTTTTGGTAAATTTTCCAAGCAAAAACAAACTTGAAAGATTGCATGAAGATCATCTTTTAGGCCTTCCAAAACAACCAAATTTTCTCTCTAGACTAGGTGAACTTGTTCACTAAAGTAACCAAATCACATGCTTCCCAATGTGAAAACTATTCTCAACGTGTGGCTCAAAAATAACCAATTCAATTGCCTATAATGTAACACATCTATTTTTCCAAGTGGTTCAATTTGAACCAATTCAAATGCATCCAACTATGAAACCAATGTCGAAATATTCAACTCCAAAAAAGCGTGGAAAGAACTTCATAAAAACCGAATTTGATAGTCACAACTATGGAAGTGGGTTCTAAAGTAAGTAGTTCGATAGGCACTAGTACGAAATGGGATTTTTTAATCAAAGTTCTAAAGAAGCTTAATAATAAAGCTTAAGTGGGGTATATCCAATATACAAGTTGCCATCCTTTTTTCAAAACAATGCAAATTGAGCAAGATGAGAGTTTGTCCCCATTGAGGCAAATGAAGGTACCTAAAACATCCTTTGGTAGTATTCTATTGATCGGGAAGCACCAAAAGCTTAATACCAAGCTATACCAAACAAGATTCAAATCTCTTCTCCTTCTCCATGTTTGATGAGAAAACAAGCATGCCCTCTACTTATTCCAGCAAGTAGGCCCCTTCAATTTTTCACTCGAGCTTACCCTTTGATTCCACAATATGCTTAAGCAATCCCCTTACTTGCACACATCAATACATGAATCAAAACTGTTCTTGAGCAATGGGAAAACAGTTGCTTGCCAAGTGTGGAGGTTGCTTGCTTTCATTGTCAGTGCCAAGGATATGGAATTTCTGACACCTACCTTTCAAAACATTTGTTGATGTCATTGGAGCACTTGGAAGATCTCACATCAAGCTTGTGTGAGGCCAATGATCATGATGATGCTTGTTGAGAAAAAAGGGATGTGCCCCTTACCATAAATATACCAGGCTTGGAATAGAATGTATGAATGATGCATGTTAGACACCTTACTTTGGATTGCCTAAAAGTAAGGAAAGCATGGAAACAAGTTCAACAATGGTAGAGAAAAGTAGGCTTTTCTAAACCATATGATATACTATTTGGGGATAGAATTCCAAAGATAAAAGGATGACGAAAAGATGAAAGGACGATGAAACCATGGGATACTATTAGGGCTTTTGTGTTTTGTGAAGTGTGAAAATTAAGAAATGAGAGGGCATTTGGTGGATAGATGGCCCTAATAGTATTTGGTGGATATTATTTATTAGTCTGATTTGTACATATTATTTATTAGCATTGCCCATTAAGGCATATGCTATTACAATGGTGTTGTAATAAGGTGGTGCATGTCCCAAAAAGATTGCCCAAACTTAACTTCAATTAAGTAAATCACTATTTAAACTTGTTGAGATCATGTTCACTTTTTCACCTAAATTTTGGTTTAGAAATTTTCTATCTTCTTTTAGAATAGTAATTTTTTCTCTTTTTTAGAACAGTAATAATTTATCAAGTTAGGTAGGTTCTCCTTACCCGCCGTGTTTTTGGTGGTCACAAGACGAGGCTATAATTAGCACATGATCAAGCCGACAAATATTTTCTACTGTGTTCAAGGGTGCTACTCATGTCTTCAAAGGGCTACAACCTTACTACTGAAAAAGCATAGAGGAGCTACATTCCTTCAAGCATGTACTCGACCAAAAATTTGTTGATAGGGGTGGAGAATAGTTGAAGGCTAGCTAGCATGGTTAAAGAGCTCCATCTAGTAATCACAACATCACAAAGGATGATTAGCTAACTTCCCCTAGCTCCTCCTCATCTCCCATGGCCCACTCCCCCTCATCCTCTACTTCCACCCCTTTCATGTCCTCTCCATCCATATCTCCTCCCACAGCTTCATCTCCCAAAAGATACCAAAGAGGTTAAGCTAGGATTAATTGAGCCACATGAGGATGGAGGCATTGCCAAAATTCAAAGGGATGCTACCCAAGAGCAAGTTTGGTTGAGAAAAATGTTGTTTTGTGGGAGGGGAGAAACTAACGGACCTAGGATGAGACCAAACATGCTAATGTTGGCAACATCAAGGGTCTTGAGGGTGGAGAGATTGTCAAGATACAAAGGAGGCTACTTGAGTATTGATTCCAGTCAATTGTCAAGAGGCTAGCTAATGGCAAGCTCCCCAACACATGCATTTGCAATTGAAGATAAAGAAGTACCATAAGGGACACCAATTTTGGGGCTAAGAAATTGTCCATTCTCCAAGATATAAGAGGTAAAATGTTTGTTTCGATTTATGTGATTGATAGTAAGTGACCATAGCTCATCAATTGATCATATTATATGAACATGGTCATTTGTATGGTTATTCAATTCATATATATGGTATGATCAAATAATCATGGTTAGTCAAACATAATTGTTTAGGCCCCAAACATTATAAGCATTTAATATATTCAATGCAATGTTTTTCTCTTGAAAGTTTATGAAATAGGACATGTATTCAAAAGAAAGAGTGCAACTTTTTCTTTTAAGCTTTTGAAATGCAACCAATCTCAAAGAGTAAGCAGACCTCAATAAACTTTCAAAAAGCAACAAAATAAACACAACCTATGCATTTAGTAACCTCAACGTTCTTTCACTTATTCTTACAAAGCAATACAATACTTATCTTTCAAAAGCTTAATACAAAAAAGGGATTGCCCCTTATGATTATGATAGTTGGGAGAATTTGTGCCAACTCTCCACCATGTGGTTTTATGTATCGGGTTGATTCAATGCTCATGTATGTCATAGTCCTATGTTCCTTCCACAAAGGATGTGTAATCACTACACTCTTCAAGCATCTAACTTTGATGTGTTTTGTGTTGTGCAAGTTGTTGTACTCGACACCCTTGTGGAAGTATGAGCGCCAAATACCACCATTATTGAAAATGCTACATCATTGTACCTTTCTTTTGATTTGAAAATATATGATGAGGTGTCCTATATAAGATAAAAAGAAAAGTTCATGTATGAGTCTTAGACACAAGGATATGCAAAGATTACTTTAGATGTACTTCATCACTTGCTAATATGTCGAGTAACAATCTCCACTCCATGTTTGCATCAAAGTGCTAATGACCAGGATATGGGCACAAGCTGCACGTGCCTACCTAATCTCTTTTTCAAGTTTTTGGTTTTGTTAAGGGGACTAAGTCCTCCTTTCCACTACTCAATGTCATATCTATTGGGCTATGTATGATTGCATACCACCACCAAGATAGATGGTATCATGCAAAATGTACCAAATAAGAACTAGTTTTGCTCAATAGTACCCAACCCAAAAACCAAGTCCTCAAGCATGTCATTGTTAACTCCCAATCCCATGACCCCTTTGTTTATTGCTTCATGTGGCTTGAGCTAGGTAAGTACTATGTATCTCATTACATGCAAAGTTTTGATTTCACAAAGGATGGGTGCAATGGATTTCTTTCTTGATAGTTTAATAGAGCTACTAACCTACAATTGTAAGGGGATAAAATAGATAGGGAGTGCAAGAATATATCCAAACTATTGATCAGATATGTGATGCTGAGGATATTAGAGATATAATGTTGATATAATGCCTCATTATACCCAAGCACGACTTGAGGTAACTCTTCTTGAGGCCAAAAATGGTAGGTTATCTCTCTTCTTCTCATGCACACTCTCTTCAGTGATTTTTCCTCCTTGCCAATATACAATAAGTGCTCCTCCAGAATAACATTCAAAGTAGTATTGTATGATCCCTGCTTGTATGTATGGTTTTATGTGGAGTGTCAAAGGGGCCAAGTTCAAGATGTTTAACCTAGCGAGCTGAGGATAAGATTCTTCATGCTCTTACCCTTGCAAACTAACTTTTTAAAAAAAGAAAGAGGGTGATGATAGTACACCCATGTTAATATTATACTAGGCACTCCGTGCCTAGACGCGGGTGCGATTTTTGCAGGAGGGGGCGGGTGCTGGACGCGTGGCACCCGCCCCCGCGTTCTCTTTTTTTTTGTGGGGGAGGTGGGGGGCTGCCACGTGGCACCTGCCCCCCACCTCTCGTTAACTAATAGTATAGATTACATGCAAAGTTTTGATTTCACAAAGGATGGGTGCAATGGATTTCTTTCTTGATAGTTTAATAGAGCTACTAACCTACAATTGTAAGGGGATAAAATAGATAGGGAGTGTAAGAATATATCCAAACTATTGATCAGATATGTGATGCTGAGGATATTAGAGATATAATGTTGATATAATGCCTCATTATACCCAAGCACGACTTGAGGTAACTCTTCTTGAGGCCAAAAATGGCAGGTTATCTCTCTTCTTCTCATGCACACTCTCTTCAGTGATTTTTCCTCTTTGCCAATATACATTAAGTGCTCCTCCAGAATAACATTCAAAGTAGTATTGTATGATCCCTGCTTGTATGTATGGTTTTATGTGGAGTGTCAAAGGGGCCAAGTTCAAGATGTTTAACCTAGCGAGCTGAGGATAAGATTCTTCATGCTCTTACCCTTGCAAACTAACTTTTTTAAAAAAGAAAGAGGGTGATGATAGTGCACCCATGTTAATATTATACTAGGCACTCCGTGCCTAGACGCGGGTGCGATTTTTGCGGGAGGGGGCGGGTGCTGGACGCGTGGCACCCGCCCCCGCGTTCTCTTTTTTTTTGTGGGGGAGGTGGGGGGCTGCCACGTGGCACCTGCCCCCCACCTCTCGTTAACTAATAGTATAGATTACATGCAAAGTTTTGATTTCACAAAGGATGGGTGCAATGGATTTCTTTCTTGATAGTTTAATAGAGCTACTAACCTACAATTGTAAGGGGATAAAATAGATAGGGAGTGTAAGAATATATCCAAACTATTGATCAGATATGTGATGCTGAGGATATTAGAGATATAATGTTGATATAATGCCTCATTATACCCAAGCACGACTTGAGGTAACTCTTCTTGAGGCAAAAAATGGTAGATTATCTCTCTTCTTCTCATGCACACTCTCTTTAGTGATTTTTCCTCTTTGCCAATATACAATAAGCGCTCCTCCAGAATAACATTCAAAGTAGTATTGTATGATCCTTGCTTGTATGTATGGTTTTTATGTGGAGTGTCAAAGGGGCCAAGTTCAAGATGTTTAACCGAGCGAGTCAAGGATAAGATTCTTCATGCTCTTACCCTTGCAAACTAACTTTTTTAAAAAAGAAAGAGGGTGATGATAGTGCACCCATGTTAATATTATATTAGGCACTTCGTGCCTAGACGCAGGTGCGATTTTTGCGAGAGAGGGCGGGTGCTAGACGCGTGGCACCCGCCCCCGCGTTCTCTTTTTTTTTGTGGGGGAGGTGGGGGGCTGCCACGTGACACCCGCCCCCCACCTCTCGTTAACTAATAGTATAGATTAACTAATAATATAGATACCACATTACTTTTAAAAACCTCAATTGACGAGGTGATTATACAGGTTGCAAATCTAAAGGCTACTTTTAAAAACCTCAATTGACGAGGTGATTATACAGGTTGCAAATCTAAAGGCCGGTGGAGAGTCCCTTTACCGTAATAGCACGCCCTTCCGATGCCTAAAAAGGTCTGATTGACTGGTCGCGGAACCCGTTACACAATTGTGTTTGCGCCCGTCATGTGTGGCTGCGTGAAAGCGGGTCTACGGAGCCACTGCTAGGCACGTGCTACCATTAGGGAGGCTCTCTTACTCATGCGATGAAAATCATTGCCGTTAATGCTGAAGGGGCCCGCATCAATCAATACGAATCGAGTTCTGTAGGTCTGGTTGACGCAACGAAATTAACGAAAAATATTAATTAAAATCGAAAAACTAGAATCGGAGACAAGGAGCGGTCAACGGTCAATAAAGTACAAAAAGGCCTTTAATATCCTTTGGTGCTCGCTGCTCTGAGCTCTCTCACGCTCTCTCTCTCTCTCTCTCTCTCTCTCTGTTTCTCAATCTCTGTGTCTCTCGCGGCCTTGCTGCTCTTCTTCTTCTTCTGGCAAAATCCATGGCGGCTGGCTGTTCCTACTCTGTCCAAACGCATTGTTCTCCTCCACCGTGGCCCTCGCCTTCCTCCCCCTTCCCTTATCAGCCCAATCTCCCCTCAAGCAGGATCCTTCTCAGAGGCGCTCTTCCAGCCGTCAGAAGAAGCCTCAACGCAAGGGCAGCCGCGATCCCATCCCCCTCGCACTCTCCTCCCACCGGATCTCTCGCCATCAAGGACGTCCCAGGCAGCTATGGCCCGCCGCTGCTGGGCCTCCTGCAGGATCGGCTCAACTACTTCATCCTGCAGGGGCGGGACGACTTCTTCTACAATCTGATGAGGCGCCACGGCAGCACGGTGGTGAGGGTGAACATGCCGCCGGGGCCGCCGATGTTCCCGGACTCGAGGGTGGTGATGCTGCTGGATCAAAGGAGCATCAAGGTGCTGTTCGACACGGGGAGGGTGGAGAAGCGGAACGTGTTCGCGGGGACGTACATGCCGGACACGGAGTTCACGGGGGGCTACAGAGTGCTGCCCTACCTGGACCCGTCGGAGCCGCAGCACGGCGTCCTGAAGGCCTTCTGCTTCGAGATCCTGCGGGCCAATGGGCGCCGGTGGGTGCCCGAATTCCGCGCGGCCTTCGACGAGGCCACCCACGCCTGGGACGCCGCCATGAGCTCCACCGGGCGGGCGGACTTCACCGTCCCCAGCCAGCACCTCTCCCTCAACTTCCTCTGCAGATCCATCCTCGCCACCGACCCTGCGCGGCCCGGGCCCGCCAGCCTCGGCGACGAGGGCCCCGCCCTCATCCAGACCTGGATCGCCCCGCAGCTCGCCCCCCAGACCAGCCTCGGCCTCCCCAAGCTGCTCGAGGAGCTCACCCTCCACACCTTCCCCTTGCCCTTCGCCCTCGTCTCCGACCGCTACCGCCGCCTCTACCGCTTCTTCTTCGATCACGCCTCCGCCACCCTCGACATGGCCGAGGCCCAGTTCGGCCTCGACCGCCACGAGGCCTGCCACAACCTGCTCTTTTTCGTCTGCTTCAACACCTGGGGCGGCCTCCAGCTGCTCCTGCCATCCATCATCCGCCGCATCGCTGCCGCCGGGCTCGGCCTCCAGCGGGAGCTCGCCGCCGAGGTGCGTGCCGCTGTCGAGGACGAAGGCGGCCGCCAGGAGATCACCATGAAGAGCCTCGAGAAGATGGAGCTCGTGCATTCCACTGTATATGAGGTGCTGAGAATGGATCCCCCCGTTCCGTTCCAGTATGGCAGGGCTAAAGAGGACATGGTTGTGGAGTCCCACGATGCAGCCTATAGGGTGAAGAAAGGGGAGCTCCTGGGGGGGTATCAGAGGATTGCCATGAGGGATCCGAAGGTGTTTGCTGCTCCGAACTCGTTTCAGGCCAAGAGGTTCATGGGCCCTGAAGGCAGGAAGCTCCTCCACAGCCTGACATGGTCGAATGGGCCTGAGAACGAGCAGCCCAGCCTGAGCAACAAGCAATGTGCAGGAAAGGACTTCGTCAACCTCATCGCCCGGCTGCTCGTGGCGGAGCTCTTCCTGCGCTACGACTTCTTCCGGATTGATGGCGCCCATGGGGAGGGTTCCAGAAGCCCCATCACTTTTACCACCTTGAAGAAGAGGAGATGAAGAAACCACACGACAAAATTTTCACGTGTTTGCTATTTCAATACTCTCTGAACATTGCTGGAAAGCTTTGGTTAGTCTGAGAGGGACACATTTTTGTAACTTAAGTTGTATCACACTTAGCAAGCGTTAAAGACTTTTGAGCTGAATAAGGGATTCTTCATTGTCTATTCCTTTGCTACTTTGAGGCATTAGCTTCAAAGGTTTTTTGTGGCACGATCCAACTTCATCTTTGTGATGATGTTGAAAATACTTTATTTGTTTCAAGACAAAAAAGAATCAAATAGAATATAGTAGTGATGTTTTAAAGAATGGTGTTTAACCCTCTCCCTTCCTCTCGTTGTCACACACACACACACACACACACACTCTCTCTCTCTCTCTCTCTCTCTCACACGGATGATGGATTACGAAGACTAGAGATGTCTCGGTCTTTTCTTAATGGAGCTCCAACAGCACAAAGTAGTAGTTTCTTCCAATCTTTTTTCTATTTGATTTTGAACTCTTGGTATGCTACCATGTATATACATCTTTTCTACTTATTTGTTAGTCTTCTTTTTGTATCATTAGGCCCCATTTTCCTAACCATCATTTTCAAGGGCAATCTTTTTCGTTTTTGGCAATTGTAGCTTTAGTCTTGGTCTACATTTAATAAATGTAAGTTTAAAATAATGCTTTTGTGGCCTTAGTGAATGAAAAATCTTTAGTTATAGCATCATTGATGGCATTGTTTCATTTGAATTTGATCTCTCTCTCTCTCTCTCTCTCTCTCTCTCTCTCTCTCGTGGCTCAAAAGTCTTTTCTCCCCTCTCCCTCCTATATAGCAAACAGGCCATGAAAGGTCAAAATTGTGTTTGATTGACTTCCATGTTAAGAAGAGACTAGGTGCTCCGTGCCTAGACTCATCCCGGTGCTACGCGCCAGCTTTCTTCCGGCGCTTCACGTCAAAATGTGAAGCACCAATGTTTCAATTTGTTCACGCATTCTTCCACTTAGTAATGAATCAAATAGTCTTGCAAATTTTAAACTTCATTATAAAATCTAACAATTCAATACAATAACATTGATTATCTCAACCATAATACTTGGAAAAGATAAAACTAAAGCAAAAGTGATTTTTAAATATCACTGAAAGAATTCCAACTATAACAATAGGTAAATGGAAAAGAAAGTATATAATGTTTTCAAAAAGATAGTTGCATTGTCGAAAATCAACTATTGAAAAGAAAGCTTTCTCTTCTTAGATGAATTATCAACAGTGGATCTAGCATGGGGAACATATGTGGGCGAAGCTGTGACACGTCCTGCCCCAGATTGTGCTGCAACATCTAAAAATGAAAAAAAAAAGACTTTAGAAATAACAATATTAAATTTATAAAGCAAAACATTAATGAAAATAGTGAGTAAGTATTATCTGGGGACGTGATATGATTGGCTTTAACATTAGTAGATCAGTCGGCGAAATTTGGATGAAACTTATGCAAAGTTACAAAACATGATAAATCTTGAAACTCCCATTTACTCTAGTCATTCGGTATGTGTCTAGTGTGGGACCGAGATATAAAGTACTCAACATCTGTCTGTCCAACATAGTAGCATTGGATCCATCCAAAATATAAAATTTCTACATATAAAGGAGTGTTTCCATTAGTAAATCCATCATTGGGTAATCTTTCGATTACCCTAGCTAAAGTTCTATGGATAATATCATCCATAGCAATAGTTCGCAATGCTTCTTGAAGTCTCATTTGATAAGGAAAGGTACGATAATATTCGAACATTGTTTGGGCCATCTATTAATAAAAT